>NC_045616.1:58296207-58603207 GCF_009829155.1 Mustela erminea | reverse complement strand
ACTAAACCCAACAGTATGTTATAAAAATCATTTACCACCATCAAATGGGATTTATGAGATGCAAGAGGGGTTCGATATTTGCAAGTCAATCAACATCATACATCACATCAAGAAGACAAAGGATAAAAACCACATGATCATTTCAAAAGACACAGAAAAAGCATGTGACAAAGTACATGATAAAAACCCTCAGTCAAGGAGGTTTAGAGGGAACACACCTGACCGTAATAAAGGCCATATATGAAAACCCCACAGCTAACATCATACACAATGATGAAAAACTGAGAGTTTTCCCCTTAAGATCAGGAGCAAGACAAGGATGCGCACTCTCACCACTTTTATTCAACATAGTACTGGAAGTCCTAGCCTCAGCAGTCAGATAAGGAAAACAAATAAAACCAACCAAATTGGAAGCAAAGAACTAAAACTGTCACAACTTGCCAATGACATGATACTGTGCATAGAAAACCTTAAATACTGCACAAAAAAACCCTACTAGAATTGATAAATGAATTCAGTAAGGTTGCAATATCCAAAATCAATATACAGAAATCCATTGCATTTCTATATACTAATAATGAAATAATAGAAAGAGAAATTAAGAAAACAATCTCATTTACAATTGTCCCCCCCTGCCAATTATAAAATACCTGGGAATGAACTTAACCAAGGAGGTCAAGGAACTATATTCTGAAAACTATAAAACACAGATGAAAGAAACTGAGGATGACACAAAGAAATGGAAAAACATTCGGTGTTCATGAACTGGAAGAACAAATATCATTAAAATGTCTACACTAGGGGCGACTGGGTGGCTCAGTGGGTAAAAGCCTCTGCCTTTGGCTTGGGTCCTGATCCCAGGGTCCTGGGATGGAGCCCCATGTCGGGCTCTCTGCTCAGCGGGGAGCCTGCTTCCTCCTCTCTCTCTGTCTACCTCTCTGCCTAATTGTGATCTCTGTCTGTCAAATAAATAAATAAAATCTTTAAAAAAAAAAAAGTCTACACTACCCAAAGCAATCTACAGATTTAATTCAATCCTTATCAAAATGCCAACAGCATTTTTCACATAACTAGAATAATCCTAAATCCTAAAAGTTGTATGGAACCAAAAAAACCAGAAGGGACAAAGCAATCTTGAAAAAGAACAAAACTGCAGGCATTACAATTTCAGATTTCAAGATAAATTATAAAGCTGTAGTAATCAAAACAGTATGATATTGGCACAAAAACAGATACATACATCAATGGAACAGAACACAGAGCCCAGAAATGAACCTAATTATAGGGCCAATTATTCTTTGACTAAGGAGGCAAGAATATACAATGGGAAAAAGTCTCAACAAATGGTGTTGGTACAACTGGACAACTGCATACAAAAGAAAGTGGACCACTTCCTTACCCCATATACAAAACTAAACTCAAAATGAAGGATTTAAATGTGAGACCTGAAGGCACAAAAATCCTTGAAGAGAGTACAGGTAGTTTCTCTGTCATTGGCTGTAACAACATTTTTCTAGGCCTGACCTTTGAGGCAAGGGAAACAAAAGCAAAAATAAACTGTTGGGACTACATCAAAATAAAAAGCTTCTACAGAGCAAAGGAAACAAGTCAATGACATGAGAGAAGATACTTGCTAGTAATATATCTGATGAAAGTTTGAATTCCAAAAATACATGAAGAACTTATACAACTCAGGGTTCCTGGGTGGCTCAGGTGGTTTGGGATCTGCCTTCAGCTCAGGTCATGATCCCGGGGTCCTGGAATCAAGCCCCGCACTGGGCTCCCTGCTCAGCGGGGAACCTGCTTTTCCCCTTCTCCGATCCCCACTTGCGCTCTCTCTCAAAAAAACAAATGAAGTCTTTTAAAAAAATTTTTTATTTAATTTTTTTCAATGTTCCAGCACTCATTGTTTACACACCATACCCAGTGCTCCATGCAATACATGCCCTCCTTAATACCCACCACCAGTCTCACCCAACCCCTCACTACCCTCCCCTCCAAAACCCTCAGTTTGTTTCTCAGAGTCCACAGTCTCTCATGGTATAAATAAAGTCTTAAAAAGAAAAAAAAAAAAAAAAAAAAAAACTTGTACAACTCAATACCAAAAAAAACCCAAATAATTCAACTGAAAAAAAGGCAGAAGACATGAACAGACATTTCTCCAAAGAAGACATACAGGTGAAAAGATGCTCAACATTACTCATCATCATGAAAATGCAAGTCAACCACAGTGAGGCAGCCCCTTAACCTCTAAGAATGGCTAAAATCAAACACAAGAAACAACAAATGTGTTACAAATGTGGAGAAAAAGGAACCCTCTTGCACTACTGGTTGGAATGCAAACTGGTGCAGCTGTTGTGGAAAACAATGTGGAGTCTCCTCAAAAAATTAAAAATAGAATTACCATACAATCTACTAATTCCACCACTGGGTATTTACCCAAAGAACAAAGAAATACTATTTTGAAAAGATATATGCACCCCTATGTTTATTGCAGCTTTATATGCAATAGTCAAATTATGGAAGCAGCCCAAGGGTCGGCTGATAGCAGAATGGATCAAGATGCGGGGGGTGTAGATATATACATATTTTTACACACACACACACACACACACACACACACACACACACACACTAGACTTACTCAGCCATAAAAAAGAATGAAATCTTGCCATTTGCAACAATATAGATGAATCTAGAGAAAATCTACATAATTTAATGCTAAGTGAAACCAGTCACAGAAAGATAAATACTTTACGATTTCACTCATACGTGGAATTTAAGAAAGAAAACCAAAAAAAGAAGCCAAGAAACAGACTCTTAACTATAGAGAACTGATGGTTACCAGAGAGGTGGTGGGGGGGATGGATGAAACAGGTTAAGTGGCTTAGGAGTACACTTCTCTTGATGAGCACTGAGTAATACAAAGAAATGTTCAATCACTATATTATACACCTGAAATGAATAGAACACTGTATATTAACTCTGCTGAAATTAAAAAAACATAGTAAGTCAAGAGAGATTGATATTCTAGATAATGGAAGATATAAAATTGTTGATTTTAATAACAGTCGGAAGACTACTCAGCGAATATAACAACAACTAAAAACTATGAATGTGATAAAACTGACCAATCTCCAAAACATAAAAAAAAAAATTTCAGCTGAGCCCATACAGTCCAAATAATCATAAAGGATTATAAAATGGTTCTTTTTTAAGCCAAAAAAAAAAAAAAGAAAAAAAAGATGAAGGGCAGACTTTTTATAATTATGTACATGTAAATCCACTAAGAAAACTTAATAATTCTACGGATGTATTCATCTAATAAGTTTCAAAATACATGAAGCCCAAACTGACAGAACTAAGAGGAAATAGACAAATCTACAACATTCCTTTCTCAGTATTCCACAGGACGAGTGAACAAAGTGTCAGGAAGAACCCAAGGGCCTGAAACAAGACTATCAGTTGCATCAGGGTCCGCCAGGAAGCAGATGCCATGGCAGGATTCAACATGATTACTTGTAGGAGGGAATATGAGAAAGGGAGATCCAGTCATAATCCCTGGGTTCAGGGATCGAGCCCCACAACAGGCTCCCTGCTCAGTGGGGAGTTTGCTTCTCTCTCTACCTCTCCCCTCAATTTGTGCTCTCTCTCTCTCACTTTCTCTTTCTCTCTCCCCCTCTCTCTCAGTAAAATTTTTAAAAAATTTAAGGGAGAAATCAAATATGCACCATCTCTCAATATTAAAAATACAGTCAATCCTTGCACAATGTGGGGGTTGGGGTGCTGATCTCCCGCACAAAAATCCACATATAACTTTTGATCCCCCAAAACTTAACTGATAATATACTGTTAATCAGAAGCTTTACTGATAGCATAATCGGTTATCACGTATTTGTATATGTATTATACATACTGTGTTCTTACAATAAAGCTAGAAAAAAGTCAAGAAAATCATTAAGGAAAATACATTTACAGTACTGAATAGAAAAAATCCACATATACGTGGATCCATGCAGTCCAAACCCAAGCTGTTCGACAACCAACAGCATTTATTTTTCTTATATATGTAGAGGCCCATACTTACACTTCTGTTGAGAAACAGAGCACATATGAGGGATCCTCAAAACCCTCAAGAAAAAAAAGCTACAAGTGCCATCTGAGAATTAAACTAGAAAAATCTGCACCTAATGAAGATTAGTCCTCTGGAAGTCCAAAGAACTGCCAAGTCTACAATCAAATGATTCAGAAAGGAAAGCCAAATTAACTATATTTTAACTTTTCTGTAAAGAACCTGTATGAAGAGAAGGCAAATGGTTATCATGGAACCTAGAAAAGGGGGAGGTCACATCTGATGTGTTATATCAGCGAAGAAAGCCCTACCCAATTGCTACGTATGTCTAAATGCTATTGTTTTGTTCTACAGTAGGGATGGGGTTAGACGGTTTCGTACCTTGCTTTAGGCCCATATGTTCACTGAGTCACTTATCCTAGTGCTGTGAAAACACCCACACCAAATAAAAAATGCTTCAAAGATTAAGGAGGAGTACCATAATTATCTATTCTTTCTGTAAGAATAAATTATACTTGACAATGAGTAAATCAGTTTGAGAGATGTAATTATGGAACTGTAAAAGCAGAATTTAAGAGAATGGGGTAGCTATATACAATGGAACATTACTCAGCCATAAAAAAGAATGAGATCTTGTCACTTGCAACATGGATGGATCTAGAGGGTATAATGCTACGTGCAACCATTCAGCAAGAGGAAGACAAATACCACATGTTTTCACTTCTAACTGGAATTCAAGAAAAAGGGGGAAAAAATAAGAAGGAAACAGACACTTAATATAGAGAATGGGTAGTAGCCAGAGGGGAGGTAGGTGGGGTGGGAAGGGAAATGGGTGAAATATGTTAAGGGGATTAAGAGTACACTTATGATGAGCACTGAGGAATGAATAGACTCACTCAATCATTATATTAGACACCTGAAACTGTATGCTAATTATATCTGAATTAAAATTTTTAATTAGTTCTATGAATCTTTGGGCTACAGTGGAAATACAGTGAGCTGAGCCTGTCATTTACTTTTTAACGTATACACCAGACTCCTTACTTTTCAAAAATGCTTTTGACTTACATAGGTGCTCTGTATACTGAAACCGAAGATGGGGGAAGACAGGTTCTATTTTGGCATCTCTACAAAATCTGTTTGCACAGAATTTGCATAAAAGCAGCTCTGAAAATAGCAATCTCTTTTGCATAATACACGTGAGGTCAGAAAGAAGACAGTGGGTTCTGGGATGTAAAAGCCGTGCTGAAGACACGGACAAACATGCATGGAGTCGAGATACACAGACATGTGATTTGCCATCATGGCTTGAATTACTGAGAACTCATCAGTGCTGATGAGGCACTGACTACATTCCGGTGCACTTCAATCAGAACCAGATTATACCATTAGAATTAATGAAGCACTAGAAGACTTTAATGACTAAAAGAGGGTTGGTTTTAAAGTCTTTTATGCACTTTATTCATTTGACAACAATTTGGTTGACAGTGCTATCACCTCTCCTGTAAAACAGGTAAAAAGTTTACTAACGGTTTTAAGTAACAAATTATATTCAACACACTCCCTGGCACAGTTCTTCAACATTCTTTAATGGTCTAATGCTTTAGCTTATTTAAGATGGATCAATTTGTCTTTTGCCATCCTGTGTATGGGGGGGGGCGGCTAACAGACACTAAACAATTGTTCTCTCTCAGATCCCACATTCTCATTATACTGATGAGATTTTTTTTTTCCTCTTTTAAGCTGCTAGGAACTTTCAAGCCAATAAGGCTCCTATTTTTCATCTTTTCTAGAAATATATTCATCATGAATATGTGTGGGGGTTTAGTGAGGGATGGGGAAAGGAGTCCAACCACCTCCAAACAGGAAGGCAGTAGGAGATTCAGAAGAATATTACACTGGGAAGGGGAGATGAGTATTTTCCAGGTATCAACGTGTATTTTAGTATGAACCTGAAAAATAATAGAATGAATTATTAGGCAACCACAGGAGAGGACATGGCCATATCTCCCAGTACAGGAAAGGGACCGGACATTTTAGATCCTGGATCCAGTTTTGGTAGATTTAATGTTAGTTATGCTCTCCATATCTTACTTTTTCCCAAGTGTAAATGACTATTACTGTTCATGAGTACTAGTATGTAATGAGTACTGCCATGGTTAACTATTTGGGAAGATTTAGAGCACAAAATGCTTAACACATAGTGGGTTTTTTAAAATGCTTTGTTCTTCACAAAGAGTGCCTTCTAAATTCAAAATGGTAACTGATTTTTTTTATAAGAAAGGGAAATCATATGCAAATAACAACTTGATTCTTAAATTTAAGAACAGCTCCTTAAATAGTAAAAGATGTAAAAATGAGCTTCAAGAGAAGCAAGATTAAAGTACTACTGTTAAAGGTTAAATATCAGTTTTTCTTTTTTAAATTGTAGTAAAACATACATTAAGTTTACCATTTTAAGTATAAAGTGGTACTAAGCACAATTACAGTGCTCTACAACCATCACCATCATCCTCAATATGTTTTTAAGACAAAGACCCAATACAGGAAAAGTAGCAACACCTGCAGACTGAAGAGTGTACAATCTGGTTTAAAAGAAGTTCCACTATCTGGTTTGCTCTCCTGCTCCAAAACACATTGTGTAGGTATCTAAAAGCAACATATACTCAATGCAACTAATGTGCTATTTGAAAGCTTGCTAGTGATTTCCATATTGAGCTGCCTTGGGCACATATGCACATAATTCCAATAAAGGCCATTTACTCTGTGGGGTATTACAGGCCTAACGTGTTTTTTCTGGGGGGTATGGACTATGCCCAAATTCGTCTTCTTGGAGCTTTCCACCCTAGGTTCACATCTTCCAGAATATATATAATATCACTTCATACCTTTTCCTGGTCCATAAATATTTCCTAAAATATTTGTGGGACCTCTCTTCCCATGACCAGTTCTTTTCTTAGTATTCAAATTCCATTATCAAACAAAAGGTATATTTAGTTTCAGAGGCAGTGTTCAATTTATCAGTTGCACATAACACCCAGTACTCATCCCACTTATTTTTCTATACCAAACCTTTTGGAGGGCTAGCTTTGTGATTCTCTTAAATTAGTTCATCCTAAGTCATTTATTTTTTACCCAGAGAATCATAGGTAGATTTCTTATGGTGTTACTTAATCTGTACTATATATTTTGGTCACTTAGTTCTGTTCACTTTCATCCTTCACTAAGTATTACCTTAAGTTCTTCTCCTTCCTTCTGTGCACACACCTCATTGACACAAGGCATTTCAGTTTACAGGAGATCATGATTACATCGATTATTTCTTTTTCTATTGATGCCTCCCCATCACCTCCCTCAATCCCCTCTCCAGTTCTCTGCAACACAATCTATTGTGAAGTTTTCTAAAATCTCCCGGGAAGAATGAATTTATCTGTAATCTTTACTACCAATGTAATTCCTTCACTTACTTCTCTCCCAGTGGTTTACCAGTCTGTGTATCTTACCCTCGCAGGTTGTCGGGTGTTGACGGGCAAGGACTCTGTCATTTTTATTAATCTAGCACTTAAGAAGGTACTGGCATACAGGAGATATCAAAAAATGGTTTTTCCTCACCTGCCCCATTTTATAGAATTCCATCTATAACTACAGACCTCCCACTGCTCTCTTTGAAGGGACCATCTAGGGCCCAAATCAGGTAGCATTTCCTCAGACATAAGAGGAGAAGCAGAAGTAAGTACTCCTTTTCAGACAAGAGAGCTTGGAAACCTTACCACTTATATGTAATTTAGGTTTAAGTATTCATTTGAAGCACTTGACGCTGCCACTAAAAAGCATGATTAGGAGCTCGAACTTGAGAGATACACCAGAAGAGGGTTAGATTAGAGTCAGAGAGCCACATCACTTCTGTGACTAATATTCACAATGGTATTCTTACTCATATTTAAACAAAGAATATGAAAAAGATTTAAGCTTTTTCAGGGGAGAATACAAATGTCATAGTATTCCCATTCCCTATTGTTTAGCGACCTCAAGCAGCTGAGACTAATGGGTCTCTCCTGTTAAACACTTCAGATACTGTTTTTTGTTTCACTTCTGAAATAAGGCAGTACTGCTTATAACTTTGTTACTGAGAAAACCAACACGGCAAATGAAATAAAAACACAGGGCCATCTCCATGTGCATGTCAGGTAATAAAGCTGTCACTAGTAGTGTGGCAATCACTTAAGTTCTCTGACATTTAGTTTACTGACCTGGAAAACAAGAATGTAAGATTTTTAAAAGGTATGTGCTTCTACAGATCTACATATAATTGAAATTCTCATGTGCAGCCTCACAACTCTCATGGATTAAAAACTCTTTAGACCTTAGTGTGAGGCAGGAATCTATCAAAATCCTAAAGGAGAACATAGGCAGTAACCTCTTCGACATTGGCCAATTTCTTTCAAGACATGTCTCCAAAGGCAAAGGAAACAAAAGTGAAAATGAACTTTTCGGACTTCATGAAGATCACAAGCTTCTGCACAGCAGAGGAAACAGTCAACAAAACAAAGAGGCAACCCACGAAATGGGAGAAGATATTCAGGAATGACACTATAGGCAAAGGGCTGGTATCCAAGATCTATAAAGAACTTCTCAAAATCAATGCCCCCAAATCAGATAATCACGTCAAAAAGTGGGCAGAAGACATGAACAGACACTTCTCCAGAGAAGACATGCAAATGGCTAAAAGACACATGAATAAATGTTCATCATCATTAGCAATCAGGGAGATTCAAATCAAAACCACATTGAAATATCACCTTACACCACTCAGAATGGCCAAATTAATAAAATAGTAAACAACAAGTGTTGGAGAGGATGTGGAGAAAGGGGAGCCCTCTTATACTGTTGGTGGGAATGCCACTTTGGAAAAGTGTGGCAATTCCTCAAAAAATTAAAAATAGAGCTGCCCTATGACCCTGTAATTGCACTATTGGGTATTTATCCCAAAGACACAGATGTAGTGAAAAGAAGGGCCATCTGTACCCCAATGTTCATAGCAGCAATGGCCACAGTCACCAAACTGTGGAAAGAGTGAAATTAAGTCAAGCCGAGAGTCAAGTATCGTATGATCTCATTTACTTGTGGAGCATAAGGAGTAACACAGAGGATGTTGGAAGAAGGAGAGGAGAAGGGAGATGGGGGAAATCGGAGGGGGAAATGAACCATGAAAGACTGGACTCTGAGAAACAAACTGAGGGTTTTGGATGGGAGGCGGGTGGCGGGTTGGGGAGCCTGGTGGTGGGTATTAAGGAGGGCACATATTGCATGGAGCACTAGGTGTGGTACATAAACAATGAATCTTGGAACATTGGAAATTAAAAAAATAAAAATTAAAAAACACATCAATTGGCAAAATCTGGTCCCAGCTAACCTTTCTAGATTTGCTATCCTCCATTACAAATACTCTACAATTAAAGAGCTTATTTAGAATCTGCTCACCCTAATGTTAAAACTCAGCTAGTGGGCTAGCTCCTTGAGGCTGGGCCTTGGACACTCCTACTCTTGGAGCACCTCATGGTCACTCTAGCTAGTCTAACCAATCACCTCTTAACTTGAGACAATCTAGACAAGAGTGAAGATTCAAAATTCTAATGGGAGTGTTTCCAAATCCAGGTAAGAAGGAATAAGCACACTCCACCCTGTGTCTCCCACTGAATACATCAATAAAACATAACACATGGATCAGCTATTGGAGAACTTGAAAAATAAAAGGCACCAGGCAAATTATGGAAGAAGACCAGAATTCAAAGTACCACTGAACCAGTGTAAGTTTACATTCTGGTTTTTATCCTGGGCATTGTGGATGTTATTCTGTATATACTCTCAATTCTAATCCTTACAGAAAAAAAAAAAAATTTTTTTTAGTAGGCAATTAACTTTTTTAGACTTGTGTTACAGGCTTTGTCTCATTTTTTATAGGTGTCCATTCAAATCTCAGTTCATTTCTTTAAGCCTCTGAGTTTGTCTTGTGCAAGTGGGGTCAGGAGTTAGCACACCAGTTCTCATACAGAAGTAGAAGAATCCTTTTTATGGCTCTCTCCCTTCCACGATTCCCCCTCACTTTAGAGGTGTGGTTGTTACATGCTTTTTCACTCTGGTTCTTCCAGCCAGAAAAATGATGGCAGGATTTCTATTATAGTTTTAGCTGCTCATGCATTTTGTGACTATGACCCACTCTCAGGGCCCACTCTCTCTCTCTCTCTTACCCATGTGCTGGTTGCTTCTATGGATTTTGACTCCCCTCCACAAGGGTCTGCATTTACTTACTCTTCAGAGTCCTCACATCGTTGTTTTTTCTATTTTGCTCAAAATTTCTAATTATCAGGATGAGAGACAGTTTACAGAAATCTGCTATCATCACTATTTTGCTGGAAAATTAAAATGTATTGCCTGGGTAAAAAACTACGGTAATATAATTTAAATCTATATCTGGCAAGAGGCAGTTTCTTAAACGGGGTAGTGTTTACATGAATGTGTTTTATAATTACTCTGTATATTTTTTTTTCCTTTTTTGATGTACAATACACTTGAGAATTTTCTAAAAATGAGGTACTTTGGTCCCTCATAACCAAAACTTAAGCTCCTCACTTAACATTCACCCTGTGGAGGGGCGCCTGAGCGGGTCAGTTGGTTAAGTATCAGACACTCAATTTCAGTTCAGGTCATGATCTCAGGGTTGTAAGACTGAGAGCCACATTGGGCTTCGGGCTGAGTGTGGCATCTGCTTGAGATTCTCCTTCTCCCTCTGCCCATCCCCGTCCCTGTCCCTGTCCCCCTATCCCTCTTGTGTGTGCATGCTCTCTTTAAAAAAAAAAAAATTACCCTGTGGATAATACTGTTATGACAATAGCATACCTGTAGTATATATGAATGTCTCAAATTTAATAAAAAGATAATCCCATCAACTGTAAAAGTGAGTACATTCTAAGAAAATAAAGTCTTCATTTCAAAGAGGGTTCAAACAGGCAAACAATCTCCTACAGTACTTCAGTGTAGCAGAGCCCACACCTCTGAATTGATATCTTTATTCAAATCATAACTCTACCTCTTACTAGATGTGTGAACTTGGGTCAGTTACTTCAGCTTTCTGAGCTTGTTTCCTCATTGTAAAATGGACAAAATATAGTACCTACCTCTCAGGATGAAGTGAAGAGTGAAGTAAGCAATTATGAAGAACATTCAGCACACAGTGCTAAGTACCTATAAAATGTTCAGTGAAAGTTAGCTGTTATTAGTAGTGATATTTTCTTCTGAATCCCAAAGGACTTCCATTACTTATTTACTCAATTACTAATCTTCACTTGATATACTTCCACAAAAACAATTTGAGATTATGTTCCTTCACTACCAGGAAATGAACAACTTTGTACAGTTTAAAATTCAACATAATACTAAAAAGATAAGTTTTAGTTGAATGCACCCTCTAGTGGTTTCCATTATGTGCAAGTACTTGCTTCTACAAAAGAAAACCTCTTTATGAAAAGTCCCTAGTTTGCTTAGAACCTGAAGCCAGCTGGTTGAGAACATGCTATGAAGTGGATAATCATACAACTAGAAAGCTCCCTCTCTTCAAGAGCTGGAGGAATATTTTACAACTCCCCGCCACCATAAAACCTAGAACATTTGTGATATTCACCATACCAAATTCCATTATTTCTACAGCATTGACTTTAATCTTTACTCCTAAAGAAAATCAGGCCACTTCCTAGGTTGCTTTAACAAGCATTGCAGCATACTTATTCTTTGTCTAACAAAAACATACGAGTACCAACTATGTATACCAGGCAATGGGAATACAATAAACAACTTGTTACACAATTATTATGTAATTACTAATTTGAAAAGTGTTTTGAGTAAAGACTGCCTCGAGTGTACAAGAGGGGATTGGTCTAATTTGGGTGGCAGGGGAGCAGAATAGGAAAGCTTATTTAAAAATAAAATGTAAAAAGACTTTAAGGGTAAATACTTTAGCTGAAAGAAGAAAAAGTGCTGTGCAAAGACAACAGCATATGTAAAGCCCTGAAGATTGCAAGGTACGCACAGCATTTGAGAAATTGAGGAAAGTCCCCGGGTCAAAGAAGGGGAGATTGTATAGGGAGAGACTAGTGAAGTAACTCCAACTTAAGGAGTTTGAGGTCATCTTAAAAACAATGGGAGGGGCATTTGGGTAGCTGAGTGCATCAATCGTCTGGCTCTTAATTTAGACTGAGGCCATGATCTCAGGATCATGAGATTGAGCCCTGCCTGGGGTTCTGTGCTGGGCATGGAGTCTGCTGAAGATCCTCTCTCCCTCTGTTTCTCCCCCAAACCCCTCTAAAATAAATAAGAGTTCTTAAAAGAGACAGGGAGAGAGAGAGAAGAAAAAGAGCAATGGGAACCTATGGAAGGGATTAAGGCAGAAGAGTAAAAAAAAAAAATTTTTTTTTTAAGATTTACTTATTGACCTGAAAGGCAGAGTGAGGGAAAGAGAGCAGGAGCTGAAGGGGAAGAGAGGCAGACAGGGCTCAGGACTGGATCCCAGGACTCTTGAGATCTTGACCTGAGCAGAAACCAAGAGTCGGCACTTTACAATGGCACCTACCCAGGCACCCCTGATTTACACCTCCAAAAATTCCCTTTGCTAAGAAATGGAAATGGGTGAGGGAATGGCGTAAAAAGTAGATACCCGCACCAGCTGCCAGTAATCCGGGTGAGATGGGATGAAACCTGCGACAGGGAGGTGGCAGTGGAGATCAAGTGGAAAGGTAGTTAAGGGGCAAGATGGATCGACCATGATGATAGGTATGGAAGTAGCGAAGTTGGTGAACTAAGTGATGTGACAGTGCCATTGTCCCCACGAAGTACAACCGGTGGGGGTAGCTGTTTGAAAAAGATTTGAGATAATGAATTAACAAACTAGGGTTTTCCTCTTAAAAAGAGAACTTCTTTGGCCACAAAGCGTAATTATTTCAGTTGAAGACTTAACTAGCATTAGGCAGGATGACCACGAGGCACCGCTCTCCACTCAATTGGGCCCTAAATGTTTTTTTTTTTTTTTTAATTTCTAGGAGAATGACCCACTACTACTGCGCTAAGACTTTCACCTTACATCTACCTGGAAAGCCCTTAACTCATTACCGCCCCAAACGATTTTAAAAGTACAGTTCAAAGGTCACCTTCTCCAGTCTTTCCCACACCCCCATGCTGCCGTGCAGCTCTTCTACTGAGCTGCGGGTTCCGGACAGCACGGATTAAGCACTCTTCATCTTTGTGTCCCCGTGGTGCACCGCCGCACCCCTCAAACACTAGGCGCTCCATAAATTTTTACTCAGCCGCACGCACCCGCCCAGAGAGCAACTCTAACTAGCACACGTGCTAGTTAGCCTGCCGGAAGTGACGCACTCTCGGGGACGTATTTCCGGTCCCGAGTGCCGACTCAGTCGCCGGGGGCGGGCTTCTCTGGCTGGCTAACTCAGCTGCCCTGGAGGATTCGTGCGCGGTAAGTAGTTGCGCGCTGCTGAGCGAGATAGGACCCTGGGAACCCCTCCGGCAGGTGCAGCGTATTTCTCCCGTTCGCTCCCAGGGACCCGGCGGGAAGGCGCAGAGACTGACTGCTGGGCCCCCCACAGCTCTCAACGGCAGATGGGGCTGGAGAGCCGGGATCCGAGGCCCGCCCAGGGCGCCGCCGTCGCGGGGACGTCTCTCAGCGGTCGGGTGCTAGCCGCCTGGGCTGGCGCATCCAGCCCTACCGGGACCCGGTGTCCAGTGGGCTCCCCCAACTACATCTTGATACTCAGAACTTCCCCCTTTCCTTGTCCTCATTGGAGGGATAATGCACCTCTAGGACAGCTCCAGTCCCTACCGTGACAGTCGCAGGAGCTGCAGTGAGCAGTGTGTGTGTAGCGTCTCGCGGACTGGTTGGCTCCGCCCTTCAGCGTGTGTTTCCGGGAGGTTTCCATCTACGAGACTTGAGGTTTTTAACCCTCTTTGGTACAAGGGAGGGGCGCGGCTCAGTAATTGAAAAGGATTGGAAACCACTGGGCTCGAAGTGGTTTATAGTCTGAGGAGCTAGAAGACCCAGCATCCTCACGTGACCATAAAAAAACCCTTTTGTATATGTTACGTATCAATCTGCGGGAAGGGTTGTAATGACAAACTTTGCGCCAAAAGGACAGCATTTCTGTGTACTTAATTTGCTATGCAGATTGTTTGCACTGAACTGACTCAGCGAGAAGGTGGGATGAGAGTGGCCTTGGGACTTAGAGATAGGAAACAGCCAGGAAAACTGCAGAATTTGGGAAGAGTCACTTCACTCACTGTATTACTTTGTGATTCAAATTTTACAAAGTAACTTGGTTACTTCATCAAATGTTTTACAGTTTTAAGCATTTATATACGTGTTGGGTTTTTTGTTTGTTTTACCGGTGTGATAGCTCTTTTGGTAAGGGTCAATTTATTTTATAGGCATATCTGTGCCGCATATTATAAAATTAAATATACAGATATCTAAATGAAGTGTTTAAATAATCAAGGCTTTAACTTATGGGCATAATGTGATACACTGTGGATCTTTAGTGGTTGGTTTTTTTTTTTTTTTAATGGTTACTAACATCCATGCTTGTCTTAAAGCTTGATAAAGTACCGCTGATGAAATCATGACCAGGTGGGCCCGAGTAACTACCACTCATAACAAGAGACCTTTGGCTGCAACATCATGGGAGGACATGAAGAAGGGGTCCTTCCAGGGAGAAAGCCAAAATCGACCAAAGAATAAACAACTTGAAGCCAAAAGGCTCTCCGTTAAAAATGATGCGCCCCAAGCAAAACACAAAAAGAACAAAAAGAAAAAGGAGTACTTAAATGAAGATGTAAATGGATTCATGGAATACCTAAGACAAAACTCACAGATAGTTCATAATGGAGAGATGATAGCAACAGACAGTGAGGAGGTAAGGGAAGAAATTGCAGTAGCTTTAAAGAAGGATAGTCGACGGGAAGGAAGAAGACTAAAAAGACAAGCAGCAAAGAAGAATGCAATGGTAAGATCATTACTTTAACTGCAATACTACTTTGTATAGGTCAGAACTATTATTCATATACTCACACATGTATATTCTAACAGAATCTGATGCTCTTACATACTAGATTTATAAAGCATCTTTTTGAGGGCTAGTAATAACATTAGGACTATTTTAGCACTTCTGTATGCTGGGAACATGATGTGATTAATTATCACAACAACACTATAAAGATAGTAGCATTAGTCTCATATGCGGAGAAAACACTGATGTATAGGCAGGTGTAAAAAAGTGCTGACAGCCACATAGCTAGTATAGTAGCGGAGATGAAATTCAAACCCAGAGCTTGTCTGACTTCAAAACCTATGTTCTTATTCCTGCCTTCCAGTAGCTTCTTTTCAAACAGGCATTTAAAAAAAAAAAAGTAAGGTGGAGGGTTAAGTGCAACAGGTTAAATATGTGTGGTTCCCTTTAATTGGAAAGGATGTTTTTTGTCTTTATGCATGAACAACTGAGGCGCAGGAATGAGATCTAATAAGAATCACACTAGTTAGTAACAGAGCAGAGTAATAAGAGTTAAGATCCCTTGAGTTTGTTCCTAGTCATTGCTCCATCCCTTCCCCATACTACTCAGAGGAACGTTGGGGGCTGCACGTTGATTTCTTTTGCCCACCCTTGGATTTTTAAACTGTCAGACGTAGGAAATGAAATACTTCATATAATTCTTTCCCTTCTCTAAGTGAATTTTCCAAGTCTTCTAGTAAGATACTACATAAAAATCAGTATTTGTTATCAATTTACACCTTCCTTTTTTTTTTTTTTATTTGACAGAGATCACAAGTAGGCAGAGAGGCAGGCAGAGAGAGAGAGAGGAGGAAGCAGGCTCCCTGCTGAGCAGAGATCCCGATGCGGGACTCGATCCCAGGACCCTGAGATCATGACCTGAGCTGAAGGCAGCGGCTTAACCCACTGAGCCACCCAGGTGCCCCACACCTTCATTTTTATTTGCAGGATTAGTTTTATATACAGTTGCAGATAATTATTTAGAGATAATGCTAATCAAACATTCCTTATGAATAAATATGGATAGAAAATGTAATCATTTTTATTTGGATCAGGATAGCTTTATTTAAATTGTACCATTATTTAAAAATATTTTAATTGGGATGCCTGGGTGGCTCAGTTGATTAAGCACCTGACCTGATTTGGGCTCAGGTCACAATCTCAAGGTCATGAGATCAAGCCCTATGTCAGGCTCTACACTCACTGAGGAGTCTGTCCCTCTCCCTCTGTGTCTCCCCTTGTTTGCGTGTGTTCTCTCTCTCTAAATAAATACAATCTAAAAAATTTTTTATCAAACTAATTTAACTTAAAGGTAATGTAACTTAAAAGATAATTTCATTGACATAGGCAGTATGATGAATTGCATAGTATTCAAAACATTTATATTGACTTTTTTTTTTAAGATTTTATTTATTTGACAGAGATCACAAGTAGGCAGAGAGGCAGGCAGAGAGAGAGAGGACAGAAAGTAGGCTTCCTTCTGAGCAGAAAGCCCGATGCGGGGCTGGATCCCAGGACACTGGGATCATGACCTGACCCGAAGGCAGAGGTTTTAACCCACTGAGCCACCCAGGCACCCCCATATTGTGACCTTTTAAGAGAAGTTTTATATTTGTAATTAAGGGAGAAAGACATTGGTTTTCAAGAAAAAAATAAATGCTTTCTATTAAAGCATATATTTTAAAAGTATGTAGTTTGTTCAGTCTGAGCATCAGTTCTTAATTGCTAATAAATTAAGATAATTTATGATGTTCACTGTCGATAGTCCCATCTATGTTAAATTTAGGATCATTCAAGAAATTTTCATTTGAAAAAAAAATAAAAAGAAATTTGCATTTAGTGACTGTTGGGTTTTAAAGGTGAAAACCTGGGGTGCCTGGGTGGCTCAGCTGGTTAAGCATCTGACCCACTGAGGTCATGATCACAAGGTCCTGGGATGGAGCCCTGCTTCCAGCTCCGTGTAGGGTGCCATGCTCAGCAGAGAGTCTGTTTGCCCCTCTCCCTCTGCACCACCCCCACCTCGTGCTCTCTGTCTCTCTGTCAAATAAATAAATAAAATCTTAAAAAAAAAAAAAAAAGGTAAAAACCTAATCAGTGAACTGTCATGTTACTAGAGACCATGTTGACTTCACCAGGACTTCTGCTCTTCTTATTATGGTGATCTAGTTTTTAGCCATTAGCTTTTCCTGAACCTGTATAAAACTGCATTTTCTTTGTTTGGACCACCTCATACTAAATGTAAAAGTTAGTGAAGACTTAAAGGGGTTCATTCTCTTCCAGTATGTTATGAAATGGAAAAAATGAGGACATAGTTGCAATATATTGTATCTTTTATCTGCCTGTTTAATTTGCTTTTTAAAAATCCTGTGCTTATTTAAAAAAAAAATTGGTAAAAAATTTTTTTTAAGATTTTATTTACTTATTTGGCAAAAGGAGAGAGAACATGAGTAGGCAGAGTGACAAGCAGAGGAAGAAGGAGAAGCAGGCTCCCCACTGAGCCAGGGAGCCCAATGCAGGATCAGTGAGGGGGAGCCCAGGAGCCCAGGCCCCCAGGATCATGACCTGAGCCAAAGGCAGCCACTTAAGTGACTGAGCCACCCAGGCGCCCCTTTTTTCAAAAAAGTTTTTGAAAAAATAAACCATTTGTTGTCCAAGAAATATATATACACACACACACACACACACACACACACACACACACCTTTTTTCAGTTTATATAAAACAGTTTACATATCTTTGAGTATCCACCATATTTGATTATATTGACTACTGTTCTTATTCATTACAGCAAAAACTATTCTCCACATCATAGGTAGTATGTAAAGCAACCAAATAATTATTTAGTTTTATGTTGGAGCCAGATATTTTATGATATAATTATTCTTTTTTTTTTTTTTTTTTTTTTTTTTAAAGATTTTATTTATTTATTTGACAGAGAGAAATTACAAGTACACTGAGAGGCAGACAGAGAGAGAGAGAGAGAGAAGGAAGCAGGCTCCCTGCTGAGCAGAGAGCCCGATGCGGGACTCGATCCCAGGACCCTGAGATCATGACCTGAGCCGAAGGCAGCGGCTTAACCCACTGAGCCACCCAGGCGCCCGATATAATTATTCTTTTAAAATGTATTGTGTAGGGGCGCCTGGGTGGCTGTCGTTAAGTGCCTGCCTTTAGCTCAGGTCATCCCGGGTCCTGGGATTGAGCCCCACACTGGACTCCCTGCTCAGAGGGTAGCCTGCATCTCTCTCTCCCATTCCCCCTGCTTGTGTTCCTGCTCTCGCTATCTCTTTCTCTGTCAAAAAAATTAGTATCTTAAAAAAATGTATTGTGTACATACTCTAAAAATGAAACACCTAATTCTGAGTATTAAAGAATATGCATTAAAGTTATGAAAACTATAAGATATGTTTTTTGGTATGAAATATAATTTGAATCATAATTTAAATGGCATCATTTGACTCAAATGTATTCAATTATATGAACTTTATAAGTACTAGTATGAATTATGCCTGATAATTTTTATGGTCATTTTCTATTTTTCACAGAAAACTCAGTTTTTCTAGAAAAGACATCTCCTTAATGAAGTTAATAGTCCATATTTGCTTAATTCATTTAAGTAGTTTCTGTGAAACCATTTTTAACTTTGTGTCTGAGATTGATGGATTTATGGATAGACGGTTTTCAGAAGTACTGAGACCCTCTCCTGGAAATGACGTTTATTGTTTAGGAATGTATGGAACAACTTTTTTCTACAGATAAAACATTGAGATTTTTTTAAAAAGAGCTAGATAACAAATGAAAGACATTTTAAAGATATTTTTGAATTCAAGAATTAATAAAGCCAGTGTAGTTTTGTAATGTGGAAACTCACATTTTGTTTTCCCAGGTATGTTTCCATTGTAGAAAACCTGGCCATGGGATTGCAGATTGCCCAGCTGCCCTTGAGAATCAAGATATGGGAACTGGAATATGTTACCGGTGTGGGTCCACAGAGCATGAAATAACCAAGTGCAAAGCCAAAGTAGACCCAGCTCTTGGTGTGTTTTCTTTCTATTGATTTTTAGTGTGGCAAATGTCAGAAGTGGGATTTTGGGGGACAGCGTTTGTCATGAGCGTGCCACTTATTATTTTGAAATTGAGATTAAATTTTAAGCTGTATAAAAAATAAGGGTTTTTTCCCCAGATTATTTAAAATAATATGAATTATATGACTTGTTCTGTACTTAGCCAACTTAACAGAAAATGTTGATCCTTACAGGTGAATTTCCTTTTGCAAAATGCTTTGTTTGTGGGGAAATGGGGCATCTATCCAGATCTTGTCCTGATAATCCCAAAGGACTCTATGCTGATGGTGAGTACCATTACCCTTATATGTCAGAAAAGGTGAATTAGAATGCAGAGTTGTGATTTAACGTCGAGTCTTAATTAGCTCTTGAATCAATTCTTGGACAAAAAACAAAACCTTAAGAACTTCAGTTTTTATCAAACTCTATTCTATGTACCGTACTTTATGTGTAATATGACATATTAATCAAGACAAAAAAGCTAAAGTATATATTTTAAGCTTTTTGCTTGTTTCAGCATTATTTGTGAGAGTCTGTTATAAATACCTACTTTTAAACACAACAGAAGCAAAGGGGGTATATCTCAAGCTAATATAAGACTTTAAAAAATAGTGTTCTGGATTTAATAACAGGCTAGCATACCATTTTGGATAGATGGGCTGGTAGACACTTTTCAATATGTATAGTAATCTTTGTTTCTGAATGCTTTCCTTGGGTAATCGTCTAGCGTGGGATCATGTACCGCTCTCATCTTTAGCTCAACTAACATCTTAAGCTCCTTAAAGTCTGTGATGTCCGAAGCTTTAAGAAGGAAATTTTCTGTTACTATGAGTAAGGTGCTTATGTGCTAACTGATGCCATCAGGTTCCAGATACCTCTTGTATGACATGTCCTGGGTTGCATGGGAGAAGTCCAGTGAAAAGGCACAGCATTCAAATCAAACTGATGGGTTATATATAGCTCTACTACCACCACTCACTAGTGGGACTTTGGCTGAGTTCTGTTATTTCTCTCAGTTCAGTTTCCTTGCCTGTTAAATGGAGATGAAAAACTATATTTCCTTGGTTCTAAGATGTACATTTTCTCACATTTTAATGTCTCTGAACTCAGAATATATCTTACCAATGGTGAGTGCCATGTAATTGGCAGGGATTTTTTTTTCCCCCCTGAGAGGTTTGTAAAATAATGATATCGCTTATATTCAGTGTCTTAGATTTGATGAATTATGGTATTGATTGAATTATGGTACTGAAGAGCTTTGAAAATTAAAATAGATTGTTCAGGGTCCCTCTCCCATTTCACTTTGGCACCTATAACAGTAAAGAAGCTAGCCCTGGAAAAGGCCCATAGGAGCCTTTCAGTTTTAAACTTATGACACAGGTCAGATGACATGACTGATGATAAAGATGGCTTTGGATGGTTATGCAAAATGAGTAGATGTTTTTTAAAAGTGCATCCAAGGAAAGAAGGGATGACAGAGAAGTGAGAATTCAGCCAGGTTTACATCTTATAATGTCACATTTCTGGGTAAGTCACTTCACAATATAAGCATGTCATGATAATGCTTGACCATTAAGTGATAGTGTTTGACCATTAAGGGAAAGATTAATTTTAGAAACTACATGTGTGGTAATTCACAGTCCTGGAATGTTGCTTAAAGTAGGCAGACAGGCATTTTTATTAGGGTTAGGGTGCCTGACAGAAGGCACTAAAACAAAAGTGAATTTGGTTCCTTTTGTAACTGATCATCCCCATCTGACCTGTACAGATGAGCAATGGCTCCTAATCTTTTTGGGGTCATTAATCATTTGATAAGAAATATGGACATCCTCCTCGACAAAATGCATCTGGACACGACTTTTGCTTACAGGTTCAACAGTTCACAAATCTTTGCCTATGTAACCACAGTTAATGATCTTCTATGCAGTGGCTCTTGGACACTCCAGAGCACAAGTACCTTCTTCCATTATCTCTCTCCTCTCTGTCCCTCTTCTCCCCTGAAGGCCAGGTGCAAGAACTAGTGGATAGGTACAGTTTAGGGCTCTGTGGGATCAAAAGGACAGAGAGTGGACTTATTATCAGGAATGGTGGCACCTACCTGTATTCCTGTTTCCACCTCCCTGTGCACTGACAAGGCTGTGAGGACCAAATAAGATATGAAAAGTGCTTTGAGACATTACAGTCCCTTGTAAGTATGAGAAGTTTTCAGTGACTTTGTTCTTTTAATAGGTGGTTGCTGTAGACTCTGTGGCTCTGTGGACCATTTTAAGAAAGATTGCCCTGAGAGTCAGAATTCAGGTGAGATCTATGGGCCTCTATTTAGAAGGCTCGATGTTATTATTCTGTGTTTTTGCTGAATTTTGTTAGTACTGAGGTACCACTAATTTTAAGACAACCCGGTTTCTTGCTGCAATGACAGTCTAGTCATTTCTCTGTCAGGAGTAGATGCATTCGTAACTGAGCACTAGTAGCTGGTACTGTCAGGTGGGAAACGGTGACCACTAAGCCCTAGAGGACCCTCATCTTACAAAGCATCTTACTTATACACATTTTTAACTGCCAACTAATGAATTTAATAATCAAGCCAATTCTGTCACCAACAGAAAAATACTGATTCACTAAGAGGAAATAAAAAATATGAAAATCACTCAATATTTTAATGATTGAGCATTCTCACAAATGGTTTGCTTCATCTATATCTGAAGGATTCAGAGCTGATTGCAAAAACAGCCAAAAATACTAAAATTTTGTTAGGTACACATCAGCAGGCCAGTTGTATTTTCTTTCTAATGAAATACTGCTGTTGGTCATCAAAACTTCAAAAATGTTCACTATATGTATGTGAGGGAAGTGGAAATGATTATTGTATTAGTTTACCTGGATTGGAATGATGATAATCTTGAATGGAAGAAAGAACTACTTCCCTACTTCTTAGGGAAAAAGCACATTTCTTTTTGTCTCAAATAGTGACAGTACTACACAAAATCTGCTCATTCTTACTTCCTACCTGAACATTTCCCTTTGAAAACCCAGAGTTCTTGTTTACGGTCTTGTCTAGAAGAAGACAGTCTTTACTACATTGTAGGCAGGAGGACTGAAATGATGGAAGTGGAATTTGAATTCTCCCTCCTGGGAGGGTTGCCATTTCCCGAATGACAAGACTGACAAGCAGATGTTGTATAATTTCACAGGTGGAATCTTGTGCATTTAAAACCGATGCTTCATAAGTCATACTGTTTACAGATTCTTGGAATTCATTGACTCTATAATGATGAACTCTGGGAAAGAATGAAAGAGCTTTCTCATCAATTTGTGCATTGCAAAGCAGTTGCTGCATTTCCCTAATTGGGATGAGAAATTGCCTGCGGTACTCTGAAATCAAGGGTTATAATCAATTACAGAATGCTCACTCTCCTTTAGTGATGGAGTCTTCCCTCCTTGTGATTATTCATGTCAAAACTAGTTCCTTTGCTCAGCCAGTTCCAAACTACAGGGATGTACTTGATTACCGTTTTTCTTACATTCTAACTTCCATTCCTTGACAGATCGAATGGTCACGGTTGGTCGCTTGGCAAAGGGAATGAGCGCCGACTATGAAGAAATTTTGGATGTACCTAAACCACAAAAACCCAAGACAAAGATGCCTAAAGTTGTTAATTTCTGATAATGATTAGTACTGTCATTAGTTACCACCTCATTGTTAAACATTCTGAACTGGGCCTACTTCGCAAATTGGATCTGGGCTCCCTTGGAGACCTGTGTTGTAGATACCAGTATGATCAGGGAATGGTCGCATAGTTTCCTGAGTGCTGTCCATTAAAGAGTTCTTTTATCACTGGAGAAAATCACTGGAGAAGTAGAAGACGTTAGAATTGGATTCTCTAAAAGAACATTTTTAACAGAACTTAGGTATAACTAAGTGGTTGTATGCTTGATTGTAACAATCATCTTTTTCTTAAAAACTATGTGTTAATGTGAACCACCCCTACATAAAGTTTTACTGCTTGGCATTTAGAATTGAATTTTTAGTTAGATTGTTTTCTTTGTTCAAAATACCACCTTATTATGAATTTATTAATTGCCACAAAATCCACTATATTTTTAAAATAATAAAAACTCATTTGCTATTTACTTTTTTTTCTGAATACCTGATCTGGATTGTACTAGCCATTCTCTCTTTATGTCCAGGTACAAACCCTTTGGAAATACCATCTTTTGTGAAGTCTAGGTAAGATTAATTTTGGTTAATATTTATTTTAGTTTTGACATAACGAAGTACAAATTATTGAGGTAAAATAGAAGACTACTTAACAGCAGCTCTTCTTTGTCCTTGATTTTTCAAGAGAGAAATTCTAGTCGAAATTTAGTTTTGGGTATTCGGCCAGAATGATGTCACTTAACAGATTGTATATTACTCTTAACAGCATTTTGTTCACATGTTTTAGATGCGTCCAGGTGAGAATGCAGCTATCACCGTAATAGAGTTAGAACACTAATCAGAGACCCATTAGCTTCTTTGATTTGATGAATACATGCATACTTAATACATATATTTCACAAGGCTTACGGTTCCCATTGTACTGTTTAATGGAATGACTCCAGTGGATTGTGTGTTTCATTTGGAATTTTACCTGATTGGATACATTTGTAACTAAAGGAAACAGCTGTGATTAGTCACTGATGCTTCAAAAGCAAAATATTTACCAAATAAGAAAAGAAACACTTTTCTCTATTTTAATGTCTGCATACCTCAACAGTGCTAGTTTTAATAGGAGCTGTTGTTTTATTTTTGATGAGAGGAAAACAGGATAGAATATAGCTCAGCCTCCCAGAAAGGAGTGCCATTTAAAAGAAATCACCCAAGTTGTGCAGCTGGAAGAGGGCAGCAGTACTGTCTTAGGCATTTAGTCCAAACACACCCAGATTTATTTCACCTGTCCTATGAGGTGCCAAAGACTCTGGAGAGTCAAAAGCCTCCTCAAATGAGGAAGGCAAACATTAACTTTATTTATGCACTGCATCTTTCTCCAGTTCCTGCTGTGTTTCTGGTACTCTTTTAGGTACTTGGGATTGTGGTTGTGATGAAGACAAACAAGGTCACATGCATTCTAATGCAGCTTTAGGATGGAGAGGAGACTTGAGGGGAAAATACGTATTTGACATACCAGTGTATCAGAAAAATAATAAACGAAATATTTTATTACATTTTAAAAATATTCTGTTGAGGGGCGCCTGGGTGGCTCAGTCGGTTAAGTGTCTACCTTCGGCTCAGGTCATGATCTCAGGGTCTTGGGATCAAGCCCCACATAGAGCTCTTTGCTCAGCAGGGAGCCTGCTTCCCCACTCCCTCTCCCTGCCTGCCTGCCACGACCCCTGCTTGTGCTTTCTCACTATCTCTCTCTGTGTGTCAAATAAGTAAATTAAATCTTTAAAAAAATATTTTCTGTTGCATCCCCTAGGACTTCGTCATTAGCATTCTTCCATCAATCCTCTGGAAATGCCACCTCTTACAAGCTTATCTTTCACTTTTCCAAGGCTGAGTCCTAAATCCATCTGCCCTAATATCCCTGATTTCATTTCCTCCTTGGATGTTTCACCAGCACCTCAAATCATTATTGCAGTAATTTTCCAAAAATATATAAATTCAAAGACCTCCGATAGGCAGAAGTTAGAAGCATCTCTGTTACAGGAGAGGTTTGAAATTTTACCATACAAAATTTTAGTGTTATATAACCCCTTTATTGCTAATTTTTTTGCCTTTTTTAAAATCTAAAAATATTCTCAAAAATCTACTTCTGATCTGTATAGTCATTTAAACCTGCATATCCACTCTTCTTACTGTATGTCAGTGTTAATTCATAAAATTGAAGCACAGTCCAAAGTTCGTGTAAATGAAAGCCTGCTGACATAGAATAAAAATAACCACCAGACCTAGGTTCGGGAAGTAGATGGGCTGGGGTAGGGGTAGGCAGGGGAAGCAGAGGTAGAGATTTGACCTACAGATGGCAGGATGTACCTAATTTCTTAATGCTTTAAACTCTCATGAAGAAGTCCTTCAACTCTTAAATGTTGTCCTGTAGAGGAGGCCAACTTGACATGTGCTGGTTTGTCCTAGGAGTTAAGACAAATCACAGAGTAGAATAATGAATCTTGAAGTCTGGGGAATAAAGTGCTAGTATAATGGTTATGAAAGAAAAGCTCGGTTAATACCCTCTTTCTCCGTGATATCACATTTTGCAGGTACTTTTCGTGTGTATATATAGCAATAGATACTAAATTGGTCAGCCACCTTGAATATATGTGAAATGACACTAGTAAAGTAGTTCCTATTACTGAAATTGATTGAATTCCATTATGTTTTAATGTCTTCCTAATTTAAAGCTCTAAAACATGTAATACATCTTGTCAGATGCTCGTGACGTACAGATATCTGCCATATATAGAATAGTCCCACACTATTAATCAACTAGCCAACTTACCATTTTTGATTTTAAAATTTTATAAAATTTTAAACAGAACACGTTTCTCTGTAATGTAAAAATGCTTATGATCATTTTAAACTATATTTGTACCATTATATGGTCCATACAAAATTGCATATGGGCCATTTCCACTGTCCGTGCCCCCAGAAGGGAGGAAAGCCACAGATGATCTAAAACAGTGTCAAAACTCTTCTAATAATACAATCCAAATCACTGGTATTTGACCTGAGACCAATTTTATTTTTTAACCCCTTACTGCCTTTTGCTTAAGCCAAAATTAAATTATTTTGTGGCCCCAAATCTTGCCAGTTTTCAGGGCTAAGTGTACTTGGAATTAAAGGTGGGAAATAAAATTACAGGTAATTGAAAGTTTACCATTTAAAATATGTTTATCAATCCATCCTCAGTAGCATTCTCTAAGAATTGTATACAAGAGGCTGCTGTTTCTTCAATGGATTTTGACCAGCCACCAAGATTTCCAGCAAAGTAAGGAGAGATGCTAGCAGAAATCTGGTTGAAGTATGACACCTGTCTCAAAAAGAAAATACATTATTTTAATTGTTTATTGACTGAGACTTTTCCAAAAAAGTTTTGGGTTTTTTTTTAAAGGTTTTATTTATTTGATAGTGCACAAGCAGTGGGAGTGGCAGGCAGATGGAGAAGGAAAAGCAGTCTCTGCTGAATAAGGAGCCTGATGAGGGACTCCATCCTAGGGCCCTGGGATCATGACCTGAGCAGAAGGCAGATACTTAACCCACAGAGTCACCCAGGCACTCCAAGAAAGGGAGTCAAGCAGGGATTTGAATCCAGTTGGTATAGGGGAGTCTATGGTCCTGATTTTCTGGGGATGTTCTGGAATGGAACTAAAAGGATGACCTCAGGATTCTCCTGATGTGGACACACATTACAGAATTATACTTAACTAGAAAATGTGGGTAAAAGATTTCTCTGTATCTGTAGGAGCAAATTAAGGTGCAGATGTTTCATCAAACTTACGGTACAGGAACTGCTGTCAATCGCATGGATGAGAAATCCCGCACAGATGATTTCACTTCTGATGTACTGTGGAGAAGGTGGGACTGATGGTAGAATAACGGATTTCACTGCCACCATGTAACTGTCACTGAAAAATGAAAGGACATTCTCTAAGTTATTGTGAGAAATGAAGGATAGTTGTTCGAAAACAAATTCCTGCAGTGAATTCCACTTATTTATATAAGTAGAAGTGCAACTATGGAGACCCCTCCTAGATGAGGGCTCCACACATACATTCTCTATGGCTACCTTCAAGTGTAGGGAAGGGTAATAAGGGCCATAGGTGTTGTCTGCCTAAGAATTAGTTACACTTTGCACAACTCCACAAGGCTGGAGTCAAGTTCTAAGCATGTTTTGTTGTGCCCTAATGGGTTGTAAGGACCACCCTTAACAAATGTTAACATTTTGCTGTGTATCCCTTCACAACTTTTTATAAATATATAACACTGACATTAGCAAATGCATGTACAGATTTTTGCATAAATGCATTTTATAAATATCGGCCTATTATCTGATTTTTTGCCTACCAGTAAATCTTTGGAGTTATTTCTGAATCAGTGCCTCTATAGCTGCTTCAACCTTTTTAATGATGGCATAGTACTCTGCAGTATGGCTCTACCCTAATTTATAAGACGGACCTTCAGTTTATTTCTCTACATTTTGTCAAATAAATAAATATAGTGATATTACAATGAACATCCATGTGTGTTCCTATGCACACATGTGTGTGATTTATTTCCACAGGCCAGCTTTGACATTGGAAATTATGCCGGCCAGTTCCAAGTGTAGCCCTTAAATATCCGAGAAGCTTCTACTGCTTATTTCTTTGAATTCTTAGGACACTTCTTAGAACATAGACACCATGCCAGAGAAGTCCAATGCCCACAGAGAAGTCAGGAACAAGCACTCTAGTGAACAGCCCTAGCTGGCAGCCAGGTCTTTTAAATGTCTAGCATAATTGAGCCTTTGTAAATTCTAAACCGCTCCTGATGTTTTATTTGGCAGTCACTGCATTTTTACTGATAATGGAATATTCTAAAGGTTTGATATCTATCAATGTGACGTGTGCATAGGAAAAGGAAAAGGTACTTCTTCAGGAATCGTGCACAGTGCTTTGCACACAGGTGGCATTTAATAAATGCCTTTAAAAATAACTAAATGTTCATCTAGAAGAAATTCAGATGAACCTCATTCAAGACCAGAAATGCCAATATTGCCTTCCTTATTTTCATATCATCTTTTTCATTCTACTCTCTTCTACAAAACATCACTACAGCACTTGGGTTGCTCATACTCACCCATCTTTGAGAGGCTTTCTCCGTGATACAAGCACTACCAAGTCTTTGGGCTTGTCACCATTCACTACAGGACAAGTGATATGATATATCTGATCAGCTTCACTCACCCAATCTATCACTTCACAGGACCTGTGTAAATACAACAGTGAAAGAAAGGCTACACTTTCCCACCTGCTATGAATAAGGCATTCACTTCTTCTGTTTGTTTGCAGAACTCCATTACTGAGGCCTACATTCACTCTTCTTTTCACATAACCATCCTGCCAAAGCCGGCATTATTTCTCAAAGTCTGTCTTTAGAAAGCTGTTTGGTCTGCAGGAATAATTATGCATGTGATGGAGAGAATGGTGGCCATGTGATTCTAAGGTCACTGCCCTCAACACTTTGGAGAAAGGCATTTATAGTTGTTTTCCACAAAATTATTTGTGAATGATAATAGCATCTGAAGAGTAACGATTTACGTGGACAGTCAGCAAAGAAGGACTTGTTAGATAAAGGAATATGGTATCCTGGAAAGAGCACAAAGTTCAGAGTCAAACAACCTGTCTTTGAGTCCCAAATATACACTTCCTATCTACGTTATGTTAGGCAAGTCACTTTATTTTTGTTTTCATTTGTAAAATATACAATAATAACGATGGGGTTGTGGTGAGGATTAAATAAAACCCAGGGGTGCCTGGGTGGCTCAGTAGGTTAAAGCGTCTGCCTTCAGCTCAGGTCATGATCCCAGCGTCCTGGGATCCAGCCCCACATCGGGTTCTCTGCTCAGCGGGGAGCCTGCTTCCCTTCCTCTCTCTCTGCCTGCCTCTCTGCCTGCTTGTGATCCCTGTCTGTGTGTCAAATAAATAAATAAAATCTTTTAAAAAATTGTCTAATGCAGGGTATCAATCATAATCAAATTTAGCCATTTTTTTTTTAAGATTTTATTTATCTGAGAGAGAGAGAGACGAGAGGGAAGAGGGTCAGAGGGAGAAGCAGACTCCCCACCGAACGGGGAGCCTGATGGGTGACTCCATCCTGGGACTCCAAGATCACGACCCGAACCTCAAAGGCTGACACTCAAACGACTGAGCCACCTGGGCCCCCAAGTTTAGCCATTTTAAAGATGAGCCTCTATCTCATCAAGATTAGGAAGTAAATGGTAATGCTTGATATAACAGGAAGCCCATCTCAACCATCCCCTCCTTGCAGCTAGACGTCCAGTGAGGGCCCAGGTGCCATGGCCCGGAGCTGGGACTCCTCAGAGGAGGAAGGGGCATGGCTTGAGTGCAGTCAGACCCAGCTGGTGCAGGCCGCAAGGTGCACAGCCTGTATACTCCAGGAAAGAGGTGAGAATGGCTGAGACTGGATTGGGTTGCAGGAGTCAGGAAGCAACAGCAGAAAGAGATGTAGGCTGATAGGAGCGGGCCCTGATCAGACAGGAAAAGCCGGAAAGAATGCCTCTGACTTCAGTATCATCCAGCTGCCCCTCAGCTTCTCACCAGGGAACGCTACTTCACAGAAAGAAGGAGGAACCCCTCATGAAATACCAAGAGAGGGAGGTGGGGAAGGACAATTTTGACAAACACTTCCTCGAGAGCAACAAAACTGTATATTAAAGTACAAGGGTCTGCAATTCAGAGCCTGATGGATCTGGGTTCCAATTCGGGTTCAGTTGCTTAGGAAAGCAATCTTGGCAAGCCCCAGAACCTTTCTCTTGTTAAGTGGAAATAATACGAAGTGTGGCGTTGTCAGTAGGATGACACCAGATGTGGGTAAAGCATGTCAACTCGATAGAAATGATAAATAAATGACTAAAATAATTTTTGTTTTTTCTCAGTAGCATGGGATGCAGTTTTCAGTGCAGTGCAAGTTTTAAAATATACTCTTTAACTTATAAACAATGGGTCCTATGTCGGGCAATGGAGATGGATTGCAATATGGAGGCCGCCCTTTACATGATGTCATTGAAGAAAATATTTTAAATAATTCTTACACATAATGGGGGTCCCACAAAGTTCTCTTGGTAAAGTCAGACAGGAGATGATAAGCCACATGTGCTGGTCTTTCCACGTGCTTTTCAACCCAAACAGATAAAATGTCATGCTCTTCCAGGGTATATATTTTTATCTAAAAGATAATAACAAGCAAAAAAACGAATTACAAGAGAAAAATGGATATTTCGACTTTAAAAACCACACAGGGAACGCCTGGGTGGCTCAGTTGGTTGAGCGGCTGCCTTCGGCTCAGGTCATGATCCCAGGGTCCTGGGATCGAGTCCCACATCGGGCTCCTTGCTCAGCGGGGAGCCTGCTTCTCCCTCTGCCTCTGCCTGCCACTCTGTCTGCCTGTGCTCGCTCTCTCCCCCTCTCTCTCTCTGATAAATAAATAAAATCTTAAAAAAAAAAAAAAAAAACCACACAGAGTCATACGTTGATTGTGCCATCTAAGGCATCTTGACACCTGAATAGCTAATGCAGCCAGACGCTGGCAATGTTACCCTCAAACGCTTGGGTGTCTAGAACTTGGACCAGGACGTTATCCTCTGCGTCCTCTAAATAATATGGGACTTGGGTTATTTAATTATTGTGCAACAAGTTCTCTCTTGAAAAATTAAAAAATGTAAGCCTTTCTCTTTTTATCTCTTTGTGCTGTTTCCCTGCCCCTACCCAGCAACACCAGAGGAACAGCATTAGGCTGATAGGCAAGTCAGTGCTTCACCTCCCTCCAGGACCTCAGACACTTTCCTAGGATGTCAGGCATGCCAAGGGGACCCAGGAAGCAAGCCACCGCCTCCAGAACCAACTCAACCTTCCAAAAGGGTTGCTGAAGCACCATGCTACTTCAGCACAAAGCGTTCTTTCATTTGCAAATCACAAGGGCCCATCCTCCTGAGAGGCCAGTTCCTGGGTTTCTAATGTTGTTATTCCTTAGATAAGAGGACGCCTGTCTTGGGAGCCATTTGACATAAACAGTAACCTATCCCCTATTACTCCAAACTCTCCTGCTATTGCACTTTTGCTAATAATCAGAGATATGTGCTCAGCTAGGAACACATTTCTATCCTGCCCATTTCCTCCATCTCTTTCAGGGTGCTTTGAAGTTCGTGCTGAAATGTGCCATCTTATAATCATCCCCATGGCAACAAGCTGTGAGAAGACAAACAAACAGAGGGTTAAGACTTCACTGCAGGAATCAAGCAGATGGACAAGTCAGGCTGTGAGGGAGAAAACCTTTATTTAAACATAAACATTTTCAAGAGGAGAATGAAGAAATAAGAAATTGACTAAAGGCAGCCTAGAAAGAAAAGGAGTGGCTATCTTTTTACACCATTCTACCTTCCCAATTGACCTCTGTGCCAAGACTGTCTTTAAACTAAGCACACAAAGGAGGACATGTCCTGGGCTGTGGACATGTATCAAACAGAAAGCCATGAATGGGGCTCAGCTGGTGGCAGACTCTCACCCCCAGCACAGCCATGTCTACCTTTACAGGCAGGAGTAAAAGGAGGCTCCCTGGTGTAAATCCTGAAGGAAGTCGTCTTCTCAGAACTTGGAGGCCATGTGACCCTAAGTCTGGGGTTCTGTAGTCTCAGAGGAGGTAAGGGCAGGTGGCCTGGGTGAATTCCTTACCTTCTGTCCAATTTAGGCCTTGGGGCAGCCATGCTCTACACTAACGGAGTCAGGGTGGAGAGGGATGGAATCTAGGGCTGAGCACTCACTAAGGGCCGAAGTGGGGCTCCTCAAATTCCTATGTTTCAGGTCTCTGTGTACTTCAGAATGTGACCTTATTTGGAAAGAGGGTCACTGCAGGTATGATTAGTTAAGATGAGGTTAAAGTGTAGGAGGGTGGGCCCCAATCCAGTAACGACTAATATTCTGACGAAAAGGAAATCTGGGGGCAGGCGTGCACCCTGGGAGGAGCCCATATGAAGATGAAAGCAGAAATCAGGTGACACATTGACAAGCCAAGGTCCGACAGAGATTGCCTGCAAAGCAGCAGCAGCGAGAGGAGAGGCCTAGCACAGCCTTTCCCACTTCAAGAAGAATCAAGCCTACCAACACCTTGATCTCATACATTCAGCTTCCGTGACTACGGATAATACCTCTCTGTAGTTTAAGCCACTTGGTTTGTGGTACTGTTACAGCAGCCCGAGGAAACTGTCACAGCATTGTCCCGGGAAGCTGCTCCCCGGGTTGTAGACGCAACGTTTCCTGCTTCCTGAAGCCACCATTACCTGAGCAGCCACCATTAACCTCTGTCTTCACAGAGCTCAAACTGAGCAGCCACCATTAACTTCTGTCTTCACAGAGCTCACTAAACCTATCCAGCACCAAGGACGTCATTGGACGAGTGAACCGGATCTCAATCCTTCTCCCATAAGGTGAACGTAGCAGAAAGTCCTCCTCATCTCTGTGCCGTGAGAATCAGCAGCACCGATGTGGACAAAGCTGACAAGGACGGTGGACGTCGGTGCTGATCTCTTTAAACCCTAGTATTTTAGAAAAGCCAACTTCCGCTGAGTGAAAAAAAATTCTCCAAGACCAACTCTTCAAGAGAACATGTTCTCTTTCACGCTCAGAAGAACACAGGTTAAATTCCATCTGTAACCAACTCAAACATTTTTATCACTTGGTGTCTGGCGAATTTTATTCTATGAAATGAAGCTTAAAATGAGTAAACTTGCAATTTCTAACAATTCATAATGATACTGTTTTTTCATTCCAATAAGTTTCTGTTTAATGGATTTGGATATCTTCTACAAACTGCTGAAGAGAAAAGGATCTCATCTTAGAATTTCATACTATCTGTTTTACACTCTCTGTTGTTATTGCGACAATATTATAGGAAGGAGGACAAAATCATTTTATACAGAGGGTGGGGAGGGGAGACTAACCTTCCTAGGAGGTGCCTGGGGAATGACCCCAAGGGCTCAGGGGAAAAGAACTGGACAGCTGGGGCTCTGGGACCAGCTGTTCCCCAGCTTCAGTGAGAATAGTGTCCTCTGGTCTGTTTCCTGTGCTGGGTTTTGTTCCATGGAGAAGTTTTCAAGCAGTCCTTGCCATTCTGGCTTTCATCATCATCACTCTGTCAAGTCCGTCTCCTACCCATGCTGATTCCTACCCTGAGGATCTGGCTGGAGCTGCTTACTTCCCGGACAGCCCCTTCCACCCTCCAGCATCTACATAAGCTATCTGCAAGGAGGAAAGAATCAGCCTCTCTCCAAAATTCTCTCTAAGTATCTGTCTTGCTTTACTTTGGGCTGCCTAAGAGATGATCTTAATGATTTAAGTACTACCAATGCTCACTTGTTCATAAGCTACCTGAAAATCATTTTTCTGCTGTTGCGTGGGTATGTGTGATGTTGCCAAAATAGTCTACAAGCTCCTTTAGGGGGAGGGTGCTCCCTGTATTACTTTTGTCCCTTGCATTATTACTATCAATTCTATCACTGTACCTAGAAATATGAATTACAGGAATAAGTATTACCCAATTTAATTACAAATGCCAGAAATCATAGACTTTTGACATTTAACTAATTTGTATCAACAACAAGTATAGATTTTTTTTTTCTTTTTTCTTTTCTTTTCTTTCTTTCTTTTTTTTTTTTTTTTTTTGGTGGGCAGCAAAGCAAGATGTATTGAGCGATAGCAAAATAGTACAAAGTTCCACAGGAGGGAGGGGACCTGAGAGAGTTGCCCAACAATAAGTGTGGATTTTAAAACCTGGAATTAGTATGATTCACAACAGACAGCGTAAGAATTATTCAATGAAAAGATGATAGAAAAAAGAGAGCTGTATTTTAAAATCAAAACAATGTAAAAGTTTTAAAAAGTAAGAGAGAAGAGGATAGCCTAGAACTGGAAAAAAATCCAAGTTTTATCATAAATATAATCTAAAGAACTGGAGGGCTTCAAGTTCAACAGAAATGATATAAGAATGTTGCTTTAATTATATTATACCTCCTAATAAGTATCTGTCCAAAAATTAAGAATATTGATGGCTCTTCTTAGACACTAACAAACACAGCATTTTTTTTTTTTTTTTTTTTTGGTTTAGGTTTATTTTGGCCTCAAACTCCCAAAGAACTGAAGTTTTGTTTTTTTTTTTAGAACTGAAGTTTTTATATATTATATGGCTTTACAAAACATGCTGTCTTCCTTCATTCCAGATGCATGTTTGCCCTTTCCAATGCTGCTTAGAAGCCAGCAAGAAGAAGATTAGAATTCTTAGAAGCAAGAAGCAGATTTCATACTAGTAAAAGAAAACAAAGTCTTGAAGCATCTTTTATGTGGGATAAAGAGAAAAAGAGCATTTTATAACACGAAGCCTATGTTTTTGCATCACTGAATTAGGCATGCATGGAAACAGAAGTGGATCCAAAGAGGGTAAAGGGAGATCTTGAAAGGACTCAGAAGTGAAGACAAAGACATAATAAAAGCCAACAACCCAGAACAAAACACTGGCAAGAGGTCAGAGTTGAAAAGAATCAGTGAAGTCGTACCTGAGTTTGCTTCAATTTTAAGGTAAGTGACCATGTCATTTGTTGTCCAGACTGGGGCATGGAGGCTTTATTAGTAATCATGATTGGACCAATCACTAATTGGATGATGATGATGATGGTGGACCAATCACTAATTCAGATGGGACAACCAGGACTGTCCCAGGAAATTAGGACCTATGGCCACCCCATTGTAGAGGCTGTTGCTTCACTGAAAAAACCAGTACACCCTGGATGTGAGCATAGAGAGCTGGCGTGACTGAGCCCCTCCCAGGTGTGATCTGGGGCTGCTGCGATCTGGGACTATCTATGCTGGTGACCTTACAGTCTAGTTAGTATGGGCACCACCTGCCACGGTCTCCTAACATACCTCTGAAATTTGATAAAATCAGAACCAAAATAATACATGTGCATTTAGGTTTGATGATCTGCAAAGCAATGCAAAAAAGTGCTAAGAAGTCAAGACGAGGCTTCTTTCTTATGAAACTCATCATCTAGGTAGGGGGAAAGACCATGAGTAGAAAGTTAAATTGCTATGTAAGACCTCGACATCAGTTCAGCATAGCTATGGACGCAATGCCACCAGACGGTGCGTAATTAATTGACACATTGACTCTGAAGAAGTTAAGTGCTAAGAGGGTTCTTACCAGGGGGGTTCTGCAGTCAGGGGTGACAGAAGAGGCTTCATGCAGAAGCATTTTGTCCTGGGGCTTAAAGACCAGTTAGGATGGAGGCTGATGGCGAGGAGAAGGAGAGAGAAGTGGAGTATGAGACTAAGATCAGAGGTAGGAATGTGTGGGGCGCACCAAAGGACCCCTAGTCCACCAGCATGGAGGACTAGAGACAGATCTGGAAAGATATTTGGCTTTTAGAAAAAGTCTCCCAGAAAAGTTTTTTTACCTTCTTAGAAGCAGCAGCAGGAGCAGCAGAAACACCACCACCATGACCACTCTCATTTGTGAGGGACAGCGGGCTGTGTGTATACCCGGATGCCTCCTACCTTTTCCACCACACTGGTAACCTCCCAACCACTTCTGGCTGCCAGATTCTTGAGAGCCTCCACATTGGCATTACTCAGGGTTCCCTAAAATACAAATATTGTAAAAGCTGAGAGTTCAACCCACAGATATGGGATCAAAGAGTTTCTTTTTATTTTATTTTATTTATTTGTCACAGAGAGATAGCACAAGCAGGGGGAGCAGCAGGCAGAGGGAGGAGCAGACTTCCCTGCTGAGCAGGGAGTCCGATGCAAGACTTGATCCCAGGACCCTGGGATCATGACCTGAGCCAAAGGCTAACACTTAACCGACTGAGCCACCCAGGCATCAGGTGATCAAATAGCTTCTTCTTTGAAAATAGGAAATGTTAGAGCCAAAGTGGTAATGCTGAGCTTAGAACTAAGCTATAGGTAAGCTATAGGTAACATAATTTCTGTCTCCCAAATCTTAATTCAGAATTCAGACAAAATAACACGAGGCCTGCATGCTTTGCAAATTAGTGTCCATCACATCAATGAGTGTCCGCAGGAAAGACAACATTACCTTTCAATATGACTTGGAATCAACATGTTGTAAGGGCCTATTTAGCCAGAGCAATTCCATCCGGTTAAACAATGACTTTGTTGTTTATGCAGTAAAACTTAAACTGACCCTGCGCTCCCCCCACCCCAGGGAACTTACTTAAAAGCAAGTCTGGGAAACCAGTCCCAGGTAACAAAGCCCAAATACAAGGGTGGGTCAGGCCAGGTGGAGGTATCCAATCAGTGGGGGCCCATACTGTCTCCCTAGCTACTAAGGAGTATGGGCCCCGCCCTTTGGGTGCATTTTGGGCGCCAATTCTGACCAAGGTGAATGGCTAGTTCAAATATCTACTATAGTGTAAATTGTGATTTAGTTGGTCACTTATGTGTGACCTAGCATGACTGTGCAGCTTTCTCTGTGTTACAATCTCATTGGTCACCTGTGTGTGGCCAGGCCCAACCACATGGCCTTTGCCCTTAAAAGCTAGTCTGTAAGGCAGAGAGAAGTCGCCTCTTTGCAAGAGATGGCCCTGGCCGGTCCGTTTGATTTTCAATGCTTGGCGCAGTATAAAGCTTTGCTTGACCTCTTTGTATCAGTCTTGCTCCTTTGATTATGGACCTAACAATGTAATCAGTAAATTTGTATTTCCCTTTCTATTTTATGGTCAAAAACTTTAAAAATGCCCAATGGGGCGCCTGGGTGGCTCAGTGGGTTAAGCCTCTGCCTTCGGCTCAGGTCATGATCTCAGGGTCCTGGGATCGAGCCCCGCACTGGGCTCTTCTGCTCAGCGGCGAGCCTGCTTCCTCCTCTCTCTCTGCCTGCCTCTCTGCCTACTTGTGATCTCTGTCTATCAAATAAATAAATAAAATATTTTTTTAAAAAAACTATTAAAAAAAAACTTTAAAAATACCCAATACTTTGTTGTTGTATCATAAAAATGCAAGCTGGAAGGCATGTCATTCAGCACAAATCATTGAGAAGTCAGATCCCAGGGTCACGCTGCCTGAATGCATTCCAAGACAGAGCCTTCAGGGTCTGTGCTTTGGAAACTGCTTACTGATTGGTTTTGTTCCGTTTTGAAAGGACTGGTTGATATAATGCTCCTTTTCCTCTAACCTGTGCAGGCACAACCTGAATCAGTTAAACATGGGATCTGTCATTTTTATAATGATGCCATCTTCCATTTTATAATGACTTGATTCTTACACAAAGAGCTGCCAATAATAACACCGTTACCTGGTTGTTTATGTCCCAGTGTACAGAGAGTGACACCTCTTCTTTGTGGGAAATAACATATTTTCTGGAAAAAAAATGAAAATGTTAAGTAACATGTTATAATAATAATGTTTAATAATAAATAAGTTTTCTGGGGCACCTGGGTGGCTCAGTGGGTTAAGCCTCTGCCTTCAGCTCAGGTCATGATCTCGGGGTCCTGGGATCAAGCCCCGCATCGGGCTCTCTGCTCAGCAGGGAGCCTGCTTCCCCCCTTTCTCTCTCTCTCTGCCTGCCTCTGCCTACTTGTGATCTCTGTCTGTCAAATAAATAAAATCTTTAAAAATAAATAAATAAGTTTTCTTCCATGCATGCAGCACACAACAGTAACCGTGACACTTTCTTGGGCCTGTATCGGCAGTTTTATTTATTTATTTTTTTTTTATTTTTTAAAGATTTTATTTATTTATTTTGATAGACAGAGATCCAAGTAGGCAGAGAGGCAGGCAGAGAGAGGAAGGGAAGCAGGCTCCCTGCTGAGCAGAGAGCCCCATGTGGGGCTCGATCCCAGGACCCTGAGATCATGACCCGAGCTGAAGGCAGAGGCTTTAACCCCCTAAGCCACCCAGGCACCCCTGTATCAGCAGTTTTAAAAGCTGCTTTTAGTAGTGGAACAATCAGGAAGAACAATTTCCGTCACAGTTAGCCTCCAGCCAGGAAACATCAGACCTTCTCATTTGACATTATGTGGGAACACAGAGGAGCCCTTTGTTATATAATTTGTTAGATAAGAGATGATAGCATAAAATCCTTACATCCGCATCCTTACCTGCCGAGGCGAATTCTCTTGCGTGCAATAGCTCCACAATACCGTCTAAAATCTTCCTTTTATAAAAGACAAAGGAAAATCAATAAATTTCTAATATTTTAGTGCTGTAGTCCTTAAGTCTCTCTCTCCTAACTCCATTGAAAGGGCTAGCTGGGACACACACAGTCTCTGTGTGAACCGTCCTCATCACCCACAAAGGGCAGGGGCGCGGGTAAAAACACAATCTTGACAGCCCTGTTCTCTCCTTTTTTAAAGCGGTGGTTGTTTTCATTTCTGTTTCCCAAATGACACCTATGTCTCACTGCAGAGTTTGTAGAAAAGGTGAGAGTTGGCACCAAGGGGAAGGTAGAGTTCCACTGGGCGCGGGGCAGCAGAGAGAATCAGATGTAAAGCGGCAGGAGAAGACAGAAGTACCACCCAGAAGATGATACACTGCCCACAGCAGCCTGCGGCTGAGCAGAGGTGAGGTCTCCGGGGCCTCTGTCATTCCAACAAATGATCAGAGTGACTTGGGGAAGAAAAAGAAGAAGAAAGAAAAGAAAAAGTCCATTTTACTTTGTGATGTAGAAAAGAAAAAATATATATATCCAAAGAGGAATAGCCTTGAAAGGCGTTACTGGTGTGAGGGGATTCTGGGTGGAGCTCTGTACCCACCACTTCCCCCGCCCAGGAAGGGATCTGATTACAGAAACTCACGTGCTAATAACTGACCTCTGACATGGGTTTGATTCTGGGAAATGTGACCAGTTCTTCCTTATCATCGACAGCATTGTAAATGAGAAAAGCACTGTTGATGTGCCGGCCTTGGCCCTCAGACCACTCCTGACAGTCAAAGGCTTCCACACGCACTCCCACTTCCACACTGCAGAGGGCGACACAGGGCAGTGGGCAGAGAACCCGAGAGAGCCAGGCCTCCTCTGCCCGAGACCACCACCACTACTCTCTTCCAAGTGAGAAAAAGAATGACTGGCCTTGGGCTTTCTCTCTCCTCCATCGCAAATCTATGCAACTGTTAAAATCCTCTTCATCAGGCCGACGGATCTGATGTTGTAGCCCCTGGTAGCATTTCTGCTTTACTTTCCCACCATCAAGTGGGAAAAAGGCCGGTTAGGACTTTATACACATTCATGAATATATTTTGGTAAAGCGATGTGGTGGGGAGTTAACTAGACCACAGTCAAGTTTTCTCCCCTAGAAACAACTATTCTACATTAAAAAGCATCAGACACTAAAACTGGATAGGAAACACAGATACTCTTTTCCACACTTTAAAAGAAAGAATACCAAATTAAATATTTTCCTTGTGTATCAAGAATAATAAAAATAACTGGGAAGTGGTTTGGACTTCTTGGTGATAAGTAACAGGTCCATTATGAGTCAGCTGACTATGAAGTCACTGGGACTCTTTCGAGAGTGAAATGAAGAGTTAATAATGACAGGGACATACTAAGACCATACTGGGCCGGCTGGGAGTCACCCTTATTAAGAGACAAAAAACAACCCACCACAATTTATCAAGTACAAAGAGGCTCCAAGTAGCAAAGAGGGTGAAAATGAGTGTGTATAGATGTTGACAACTGAATGAAGTTTCAAAACAATTAGAAGGAACATGGTTAGTTTGCAGGAGTCCCTACACTCACCTCCAGATAGAAAGAAAAATAAAAATTATTCATGTGCAAGTTGTTCACAGCCACCTAAGAACATTAGACAGACTTTACCAGGTCTGAAATGTATTGTTGACAATGGCATTGAAAACAAGCCGATCTCCAACAGTAGATGGTCCCCGGAACTTAAACATGTCCACGGACTTCAAAAGGGGGTGTGCTCGACAGAGGCGGCTAAGGAAAGAAAGGCGAGAGACAGAGGAGACAGCGCTCACTCTCGAAGTAGTTTTATGAGCTGTTGATTTGCTTAACACATGCAATCGACGAATATCCAATGTGCTTTCTAAGTAAACGTCTCTTTTAACTCTCCTTTTTTTTTAAGATTTTATTTATTTATTTATTTGACAGAGATCACAAGTAGGCAGAGAGGCAGGCAGAGAGAGAGAGGAGGAAGCAGGCTCCCTGCGGAGCAGAGAGCCTGATGTGGGGCTCGATCCCAGGACCCCAGGACCATGACCTGAGCCGAAAGCAGAGGCTCTAACCCACTGAGCCACCCAGGTGCCCCTAATTTTTTTTTTAAATATTTTATTTATATATTCGACAGAGAGAGATCACAGTAGATGGAGAGGCAGGCAGAGAGAGAGAGAGAGAGAGGGAAGCAGGCTCCCTGCTGAGCAGGGAGCCCGATGTGGGACTCGATCCCAGGACCCTGGGATCATGACCTGAGCCGAAGGCAGCAGCTTAACCCACTGAGCCACCCAGGCACCCTCTTTTAACTCTTTTAAGAGTGAAATAAATGACTAGATGATGTACGTGGAGAGTGACTCCATACACAGCCTGCAAATATTTTGGGAAAGACCGTGTCCCCGAGCTGTGGGGTCTTCACCAAGGTGCTTTGTGCTTCTGCTCTTGTGATGACAGCCCTGCTTTTGTTGTCTTCCCTATAAAAGTTCCCCTGAAAAACAAGCCAGAGTCTTGGTTCTCATCTGAGGGTTCTGTTCATCTGGATAGCTTGTGATCACAATCACGGGAAGTTGTGACCCCCCAGGTTAGAGGAGGGCACGGGGAAGTAAATGCCGCTCGCACAGTTCACACGGGTTCCTTCGCTTCAGAGCTAATTGAATTTACTCATCTAGAAAAAGACTCCTTTTTTTTTTCCCTACAGGAAAATTACCTGGATTGCTACACAAAGCCCGAAGGGCTACCAGGTACACATTTTACAGTGTGTGTGTGTGTGTGTGTGTGTGTGTGTGTGTGTGTGTGTGTGTAATTTTGAAGTATTTATAAAGTATATTTGATCTCAGAGTTACTTTGATAATTTTCTACATTTTAGATTCCCACTGTAGTCATTCAGTTATTCAAAGGAATTGTGCCAACACAGAGTGAACATTCTGCCATCCTTAATTATACTGTAAGCCTTTACAATAGAACAGGCTCAAATACTTTATTGTCATTGAGAATGACAATCTCATTTTTAAAACGAGCTCTTTTATTTGTGCATAATTTATAAAAAGGATTTCTACAGGTTTCTAACTATTGTCACAATTATAGACATAGTCACAGTGAAATTCTTTTAACTTTGGGAAAATAAGATCTTCACAATCTTCAACAGTTACAAAAATTGTTGGTAGGACAGGTCCTGTTCAAATGCATTTTCAGAATACACAATGTTCCTTAAAGCTGCTCAGTTGCCTACATGGTTCCATTAAAGAATAAAATGCCTTTTGGGACACCTGGATGGCTCAGTCAGTTAAATGTCTGCCTGAGGCTCAGGTCATGATCCCAGGGTCCTGGGACCAAGCCCTCTATCAGGCTTCTGGCTCAGCTGGGGAGTCTGCTTCTCTCTTTCCCTCTCCCTCTGCCCCTCCTCTTGCTTGTGCTTGCTCTCCCTCTCTCTGTCAAATAAATAAATAAGTAAAATCTTTAAAAAAAAAGAGAGAGAGAGAGAATAAAATGCCTTTTTTTGAAACTGAAGAGTACATAAAAGTTTTCTTCCAAATTTCTCTTTCTCATTTTATTTTTCAGTTAATCCTCTGGCCATAATGATTGTAACCAGGGATGTCAGAGGTCAACCCTATTTGTAAACTGCCTTTAGAAAAGTTTGCAACCTGACTATTTTTAAATGTAAAGGCTGTCCTCTCTTTCTGTTCTGCATCGGCTGTGCCATAACTACAGCAAGTTTCAGGATTATGTGACCAATATCTACAATTCAGAATAAAGTATCAGAACAGTCACTTCATTTTTATTTTTGAACCAAGGACAGAAACATTCACCTTCAAACAAAAGGACAGATTAATCGTAGGGTAAATGGGTAAATGACTTACTTTTTCTCTTTGATAAAAGGCAACACTCTTCTCTCCCTGTCTCCTTGACTATCTCCATAACCAGGACTCAGACCCTTTCTAATCTCTTCCCACTGGAACCCAACCTCATACGCCAAAGGTCAAAACCAAGAACCTTGCAGAAATAGTAGCCACGGTCTCCATCCATGCCATAATTTGGCCACCAAACGTATTTCCATGATGGTTTGCGTGGGGCGGGAGGACAAGTTCAATGCTCTGAACAGATGTGCCACTCGTGGGAACCACTCCTTCCTCTTCGTCACAGATGGGGCCTGAAAGGTAGATGTAACACGCATGCTGGTGGAGTGAACCGCACACCCTGGGACCATGGCTGTTCCTTCCTAGCAGCACACTGAACCCGGGGGATTGTTAGAAAAATTAAAATTATTCCCAAAGACTTAAATCTCCTGAGGAAATAAATGGGTTTCGTTCTACAGAGTGGCTTTCTCCTGACTGGTGGGTACTTAAAGGGAACTGGATAAGAAAACGGATCAGAAAGGCCCGTTTAGGGATTGTATGCCAAGCTATGTTTCCAGTTCACAGGAATTTTGATTAAAAGAATAGTCACATTTAAACTTCAAGTTGTTTGGAGTGGAGGAGAGGTGGGGAGAGGCAGAAAATCTGGGGCTTGATGGAGACGTTATTATCTTGATTGCGGTGATAGTTTTATGGGGTACACATGTCTCAAAACTTATACCAAGCTGTACACTTCAAATACAAGCACATGAATTTATGGTATGTCATGATAATTATTATTCATAATTATTTATTAAATTATTTATAATAATTATCATTTGTGGTACATCGATTATACCTCCCTAAGGTTGTTAAAATGAAAGGAATCAGAGCTATAAAGGGCCACCAACGCTGAGAATCCGGAATAGTTTACTCCAGTATAAACTTCAGAATGGGAAGTGGCCTCCTGAAGTTGCTGTTTTGCAATGAATGCAGTCACAAACAGAAAAGACACAATGAGTACTTCCCGGTCCTTCTGCTTCCTTTGAATTGTATCTGCTCCGTTTACTGACAAATTGGTTTTTACGCTCAACAATGGAGAAATCATTCACTCTGGCTGCAAAGTAGTAAAATGTATTCAATTATGCTTCCTGTGTCATCTAGTGACTCATCAGCGAGGCTTAAATCGGAGGTGCCATTGCTGAGGAGGATGGGGGAGGATTTACAAATCAGGGGTGCCATCCTAGTTGTGCTGCAGAAGGAGAGCTGGGCTGGCAGCCCAAGGGCACAGACTGGCCAGCTGTTGGGAACTGGGAATGGGGCCATTCTCGGCACAGCCACAGATAACTGAGAAGCCTGACTACAATGATGAGCTACATTTTCTCATGAAATTTTTAGATTTATACTTAATTGATCGTCTTTTCATTTTCCCCCCTTCATTCCACTGACCATTTCAGTCATCTACTTATAAATATGTCAGAAAGATCCTATAACATCCTAGTATAAAGGCCCAAATCCTTCTGATGAGGGAACAGAAGGCAAGCTGAGGACAAAGCAGAAGCTGACATCACGCAACCGTCCCCTCCACCTCCCTACCCCCCACCCCCCAAACTCCTTCAACCCCCTAAGCCCCTACTCCCCCCCCCCCCCCACCATGGGATATATGTGGCATTCCTTAGGCACTCCTGGCTGTCTGAAAGGAAAAACAAGTAGTCAACTTGTAGAGATCACAATCCTGCAAGACCTGAGTCCACCTCAGTTTACAAATGTCCTAGTGATTTACCAGGAAGAGGCTTTTGTATCAACAGCCTAACTTCCAAAGACCCATAACTCCAGTTCCTGAAGCCCTAACATCATCTTCCCCTCCATAAAATTGAGGGAGGCTGAGACAGAGGGAAATGCAAATCAAGTTAAATTTCTTCTAAAACTAAAGCTCATTGATAAGGATGTGTGATAGCAGGAATGTGACATTCCTCCAGGAAGCTCTCAACTGTCTTACTCTTACTGCCTTACTAAAAGAAAAAACAACCTTAACCTGTCAATGACAAGGCCTTGGGCATCCTGTAGGTCCTCTTTAGCATAAGAAAGTTCTTTCAAACCTCCTTTTTCCTTACCTCCCCAACCCCATAGTATATAACTAACAACCCAGGGACAGTAGCTCTTTCTGCAGAAGGGTCCCATCCCCGTGCTTTAATAAACCACCATTTTGCACCAAAGATGTCTCAAGAATTCTTTCTTGGTCATTGGCTCTGGACCTCACCCCACCCAACCTCACTTACTTTCTAAAACTTCATCACATCCCTTGGCCCTAAACCCTTCCTTTCTCCTCTGGCCTAGGCCTACAACTCCATCCCCAGTGAGCTCCATGGCCACTCCTACCACCTTACCCCCCTCATATTCTCTTTCAATCTCTCTCTTTGCTTCAGCCATGAGACCTTTTTTCAGTCCTATAACTAAGTACTGTCTTCAACACCAGGGCATTTGCATATGCTGTTCCATCTGTCAGCTGCAATTCCCCTGGCCAAGACCACCTTCTTCCCTTTACCTCCTATTCTCTTATAGGGGAACAAATTTTGCCATCCCAATATGTACCTCTTCAGGCTCATTGTTTTTAGGAAACTACAGATACAAGAGAAGCTCTGAAAACCCAGTAGAAGTTAGTGGGTGGTAAGAGACATTTAGGTGTATAAGAAAAATCTCCATTTGTAAGCATGTTTCCCTTGCTGTACCAGAAAATGGCTTATATCTGTGTAATAACCTTATTCTTGTTTCCTGTGCTTTTCTTGGTAGCCTCCCATAACTGACCCACCACCCACAATATCATCTTTTGTCTTTGGCTGAAGGTAGTATTTTGGCTGATGGCTTCAGCCTTTTCAGTGAGTTACTGTTTTTCTGGGTCTCTCCCACGTATCTATGGAATTTAACTTTTGTTTGATTTTCTCCTATTAATCTGTCTCATGACCATTTAATTCTTATACCAGCTAGAAGTAGTTTATAGGGTAGAGGAAAATTTTTCCTCCTCAGTACTCTGTTGGCCAATCCCAGGCATCTTTTCTTCAAGAAAGCCTTCCCAGACCTAACAGCTAATTCTCACTGTTAGGACCCTCACACGTATCCTCTTTTTTCACAGTTATAGTGGTTTTTGTTTTGTTTTTTTAAGATTTATTTATTTATTTGACAGACAGAGATCACAAGGAGGCAGAGAGGCCAGGAGAGAGAGAGGAAGAGAAGCAGGCTGCCCGCTGAGCAGAGAGCCCATGCGGGGCTCAATCCCATGACCCTGGGATCATGACCTGAGCCGAAGACAGAGGCTTAACCCACTGAGCCATCCAGGCGCCCCTCACAGTTACAGTTTTATGTTTATTTGTGTGATCTTTGACTGTCTGACCCACTAGATCCTAAGCTCTTTTGTTCAGGAACTGATTTTCTTTTTAAATTCTAATAATTTCTGAATATGGGCATTTGGTAAATATTTATTAGATGAATGTGCTGATTTATTCCACATTCATAGTTCTTGCTTTCAACAGAAACTTCTTAGGTGACAAAATGATTGTACTGATTTACATTTCTGTATGTTATTTTTTAGCGTTCCCACTGCTCCACATTTTCACTTAGACAATACTGTAGTTGGCTCAAGTTCTTCTAATTTTGTGGGTGTGAAATATCTAGTGTTGGTTATAATTTGCATTTCCCTGATTAAGGAGATCCAACATATTTTCACATGTATATTAAACTTTGTTACCTCTGAATGAAATGTCTGTATCATTTGCTTCAAATGTTACTTCTCTCTTTTTCTTTTTATTCTTTCTCTAGCTTTGATCAGATGCATGTTAGACTTCTTATTCCTTTCTCTATGTCTCCAAATCTTTCATACATTTCTCATTTCTTTGCCAATCCATCTGCATTCTGGTAACTCCCTCAGATCTGTCTTCCAGTTACTATCTTAATTGCAGTTTATCCATTCACTGAGTTTTATATTTAAATTATCATATATTTTTATTATATATAATTATATATTTTTGTTATTATTATATATATTTTTGCATAGAAATTCTCTGTTTCTTTGTCAAACCTTATAGGTAATTTTTTATTCCTGATTAATACATTTGATTCTCTTTTATTTTTTAAAATACATTAACATTCTTACTTAGTATTCTTTATATGATAAATGCAGTTAATTATAGTCTTTCTGGGCTTCCTTCTATTGTCTAATCCTTCTCTGGATTTTGGTGACACATTTTATGATGTTTGTCTAGGAGTTCATATTCCTTGGACCTATGTGTGTGGGGATTCCTGAGAGCTGGGCTTAAAGTCCAGGGGTTTGCATTTACGGTTGTGGATCAGCTGGGGGAACTATATAACATGGTGCCACTTCCCACTTCCCACTAAATTTGACATGGGTCTGTTTTAGTCCAAACAAGTCAAGTGAATTCTGAAACCAAGTCTACATGAGAATGTGCTTGTGATTGAATTCTCAAAGGGAATCAGTTTTTTCGCGGGTGGTGGGGGGGTGTTGTTCTGTATATTTTTCCCATTCTACCTAGGGCTATTGCTGAGATAGGAAAAAATCCCTACAAGAGCTCTCTGTGAATTGGGATTTTTCCACTTGATTCACCAAAAATATCATTTTTTTAGGTTTGCAGCTATATATAAGGTTTTCTGATCCAATCTTCCATGTGACATGGGCTGCTGGCTTTGTGTCTTGATTCTTTGCAGGCCCACTGACACACAAGTTCTAGGTCTTCTAGCACCAACAGAGTCCTGAACAAATGCCAGCTCTTCTATCTCCTCACATTGCTGCATTTGTGTTTTCTAATAGTTTCTGGACTTCAAGGATTTCTCTTATTTTTCTACCTGCTGAGATGTGCTTGCAAACATGTTTGTAAATATTTTTTCCAGAAACTGAAGCTTGTTCTAGATACAAGTCCACCATCTTGCTGTCATCAGGACTGGGCTGATTCCCGAAGTGGTCTTCAAAAGGTACATGAAACCTTCAATCCCTTTCAGCTTCTTTCTTTCTCTTTTTTTGCTATTACTGACTTTGTCAGATGATGTCCTATTATTATCTCAAACTAGTATTGATTGAGTTTTTTTATGTCAGTATCTCTTACTTTTTTGTTCAGGATAAGTATAAACAATCTCTAAAATACAATGTTAAATGACAAAAAGAAAGGTTCATAGCTGTTTGAATACTGCGCTCCAAGTAAGGGCAAGTGTGTGTGTGTGTGTGTGTGTGTGTGTGTGTGTGTGTGTGTTTGTCTTTGAGATAGGAACTGGCGAACTGGGAGATACTGATGGTAGGAAGTCTTAACCTTTTAACCGAATGCCCTCTTTTACCTTTTGAACTTTTCACCCTGTGCATGTGTACTACCTATGTTTAAATTATTTAAAATAATTATAAAATTGAAACTGAGTAGGCCTTATATTATGAGAGACTAAAGACTAAATATAAGGCGAATCCTTCTTTCCTAAGGGATAACCTTAAAGAAAAAGCGACTCAATTCTTAGGAAGATGTCCACGGCATCCACGGGGATATACAGAGGTAGGTACTAGGGCAGGTCATGTGTGCATAAGCACCAGCAATGACGTGTATGGAGAAATAGATGGAGTACAGGTGACTCTGGTGCTGAATGAAGCCTGTTTGCAGGAAATTGCCAATCAATGGAGAATTATGACTCTGCCAGGCTTAGAGACCAAATCAGGCTCACAGCTCTGGCTGTGTACTCAGGTGAAGTATGGTAAACAGACTTCACCCTTTCTCCAGGCTTCCAAATTAGAGCATACTTGTCCAGAGGTCAATTTCAATACTTGGACTTTGGATGTTCATTAAGAACTGTGTCATCATTCTGCTTGGACAACTTTTGCCTTCATTGTACAATTTTGGGTCAGGAACTTTGACCTGAATTGAGGGTATTCCAGTTTTCCTTCTCATAACCAGAAAGGATCAACACAGGATAATGCTCATAAAAATTAGATTTCTTGCTAAAAAATAATTAAAATGCTCCAAATACAAAGTCTTTTCCTACAAGCCAAGCTTCCAAGCAATGACCCAGGGGTATAAGAGCACATTCCAAATAAGTCCTGCTTTTACATAATCTAATCTCATTTGTTTCCCTTTTCTTCTGAAAGTATATGATTCTGACTCAAATTTCTTTCTAACAATATGCATTTCAACCACATAAAATCTTGAAAGAGATTCTAACTAATTGCGGTATTACTATCAATGTAGAGCCCTGGGTTTTCTAAAACCATGGTTCAATAACAAAGATGATCTAGCTATCTTCCTTTAGAAGGTGTTGTCCAGTTCAGAACAAACTCCATCCAGATACAGCAGGTAGCATGTAGACAAACCATGCCTACATGGCAACTTAAAGTTCCAGGGTCCGGCTCCGACACTAAGAGAAATTGCTTTTAGGTTCTACGCTACCTCAATGACATGAAAGCTAGTAAATTTTCTAAAAAGACCAAATCAATGAAGTTAGTTTCAAAGCTGCTTTGTGCAAAGGAATGTAGAATAACCCATTTTAGGGTAGATCAGAGGAAACACGATAAAAACAGACTTCTTAAAATCTCTCATCTAAACTGAACCAGACCTCTAGGGTGATCTGCCCAGCTTCCTAATAAACTGAAACTGAAATCGATTACAATCATTTTACCTCTATATATGAATGGCTGTAGCATGTGAGAATGACTTCTGTATTCACAGTTCAGTGGAGAGTTTTTATTCCTAACTTTCTGGAACAAAGTTCACCTCTCAAATGGCCCTGTGCTCCAAGTTTCACTCTTGGTCCCCCAACCTCGTGCCACTGTGAGCCTTCCCTAGATGACTGTAGGTACTATTTCATCTGAATGACCATATGTCCGCTGTTGTGTCTCAAACTAAATCTCCCCACCCTGATTTTGTCCCTTTGGTTGTTCCACAGGCACGTCAGACTAAACTCAACTCATCATCCATGTCTTCAAAACTGCCCCTCCCCTCCCCCTCATATGCATTAGCTCAGTTCATGATACCACCATTGGCTGACCAGGTGGTCAGACCAGAAACCTGAGAGTTACCCTGAACAGCTTCTTCTTCCTCACCCAACTCCCCACATGAGTATCCCTACTCTGCTTTGTTATCCCTTGCATATTTTTGTCCTTTCCCTCTCCCCTTTCTACTGTCATTGCCTAGAATAGCCGCTCCTCACCCCTTGCCTGGTCTCCTTCCCTCTAGTCTCCCCTCCTCTAGGCAGAGTGACCATATTCATTGCCAGCCTAATCACGCGACCCTGCCCAGATCTTCATCGGCTTCCCTCAAGGAGAGAAGAAACGTCAAGCTGCTTTGCCTGGCCTAACAGAGCCTCGGTGACATAGTCCTACCTTTTCATGTCCTGCCTCCTTCCACCTTGAATTTTCTCTCTGGTATGCCTTTGCTTTCATGGTTCAGCCATTTCATTACTTTAGCAAAATGCATTTTAAGTATAGTTTGGTGCCGATACCATCTTTACAAAAGGATGGACTCTTCTCAGCAGGGTAATTTAATGATGACGTCTTCATTTCTTTAAAAAGTTATCTTGGGGGGCACCTGGGTGGCTCAGTGGGTTAAAGCCTTTGCCTTTGGCTCAGGTCATGATCCCAGGGTCTTGGGATCGAGCCCCGCATTAGGCTCTCTGCTCAGCAGGGAGCCTGCTTCTCCTCATCTCTCTCTGCCTGCCTCTCTGCCTACTTGTGATCTCTGTCTGTCAAACAAATAAATAAATCTTAAAAAAAAAAAAAAAAAGTTATCTTGGTAATAGGCATTGTCTTTTTAAAGGTCTGCAAGAATAGACACCTTTGGAAAACTTTTCTTCCAAACCAGAGGTCACCTGTGAGGTGGTCCCAGGACCATGATGGTGTCATGCAGGGCAGAATGCAGGGCAGACGCCCCTGCCTCTGCCGTTCCTCTCTCCTCTGGCGTCTGTGTGTCCTCTTCTTCCTTCCTCTCTTTCAATATTCTCACCCTGATACTTTCTCATCTCCTTTCCTTCCTCCTCCTCTTCTTTTTTTTTCTTTTTAAACAGATTTATCCCATTCCTATTTTATTATTGTATTTAAATTCAATTATCCAACACATAATGCATCATTAGTTTTTGATGTAATGTTCAATGATTCATTATTTGTGGTTAACACCCAGTGCTCATCGCATCGCGTGCCCTCCCTAAGGCCCATCGCCCAGTTACCCCCTCCCCACCCACCTCGCTTTCCACAACCCTCAGTTTATTTCCCAGAGTCAAGAGTCTCTCATGGTTTGTCTCTCTCTTTCTGATTTCTTCCCATTCAGTTTTCCCTCCCTGTCCCTGTGATCCTCTGTGCAATTCCTTATATTCCACATATGATAATTATCTTTTTCTGGTGGACTTATTTCACTTAGCATAATCCCCTCCAGTTCCATTAATGTCGATGTAAATGGTTAAGTATTCAGCTTTTCCTTCCTCTTCTACAGGGATCTGCTTTCGGAGCTTGGGGAAAATGGATCTTCTGTGAACTTCCTGGCCCCTCTGGCAGTGGTGAGCGGAGCGACTGGAGCTGGACCACTCCACTTCCAACCTCACCGCTTTGCTCTCCCCAGTAGGTCATCTCTCCTGGGGCTGCGGGAGATAGGGTCAGAAGAAAAGGAAGGGCAGGGGAGAAAAAAGGCAGCCCTCTTTTCCTTGCCATTCTGGCCCCACAAAGCCACAGAGAGCCTGAGAGACCACAGCCGGAGAACTAAGATACTCTGGCTCATCAAACCTAGGGTTACCAGGGAAGAGCCAGGAAACAGGAATAGAAACTTAGCGCCTCTGTTCATTGCAAGAATAGAATCAGAGTGCTTCCTGCGACCCTTAGCAAGGGTCTTCATGGCTCCGTTTCCGTTTTCTCCTTTGTTGATATTATAACCAGCTCATCTGAAGTAATGAATGAGAGACTGCTTAGTAAACTGTGAAGCACCAGAAGGATAGAGTGTGTTGTCATTCCTTCACTGGTTGATCACTACTGAACACATTCTTACCAATAAGGACTGCCTGGTCCCTGTCACCCTTCTTTCCTGTCTCTTCCTCTGGAGAACCCCCATTTAGAGAGGTCTTCGATGTCGGTGGTTACATATTGGCCAGGCCCTTCCTTCTCCGGCCACTGAGTTTGTTGGGGTAAGATACCAAGCATCGCCAGGGCCGAATTGTAATAATAAGGTGAAAAGAAGTGTGTTCGAAGAAAGGACCCTTTACTTGTCACAGTCATATAATTAAAGTTCCTGTAATTAAGGTCAGGAACCTATAAGATTTACTGTAAACCTGTAAGGTTTACTGACCTTCAAACTTGCTATTTTCCTTCATCAAGTTCTTAAAGGTATCTTCATGATGTAATCGAACTTTCCTTCTCTCAGAAGCCAGATTATGTTCCATGTGATCTTGCTCAGTTAGAAGTGTGACTGGTTTTAAATCAATCTCGAAAAAGAAAAACATGTCTCTTTCATTACCTTGTTAAGTCATCAGAGGACAACATGAGTTTTGTAAAACAAATGATATGTTACATTGTTTTCTAACTCAAAGTAAATAGAGCATTTCTGGGTATTTTTACACATATTATTTGACTAAATTTATTTCTTACAATATTTTTAAACTAAAAAAGTCATTATAGGCTTAATTATTTCTACACACAATAAGATATGTGCTTTAAAGAGTTTTCTAAATATTATTTTTCCCTGATTTTTAAAATTTTCTAAAGAGCTACAAAATAAAAAAAGTTCTTCAAATTAATGAATGAGGTGGGGGACTTTGAGGTGATTGAATTCCTACCAAGAAATGTTTTCTGCTCCTTGCAAAATTAAGATCTCAAAGGGAGGGAATAAACACGTTCTAGAGAAAGCTCTTGAGTACTAAGAGCTAGTTCTAATTTGGAAATTTCATCACATGGTGAAAGCATTATCTAATAAGCAAACTATAAGAATCAAAAGGTCAGAACAAAGCTTTAACTGACCTCCAGAAACCTAAAAATCTGATGCAACACAACCAAGGGCTCAAGCTCTCCCATAAATACATGTCTGTTGACCTATATGCATAGGGAAGTCACCTTGAGGCTGGATGGGGATAATTCTGTGCTCATTTCCAGGACACCTGAAGGCTGGTACTGACCCTTCACCAAGAAGGCGAAGCAGCCAGTGATTTATAATATGCTGCTTTCAAGTCTAAAACTCCCGTAGACTGCCTTGTCTAATTTGTTTAGGGATATACAGATGTGATAACTTATACTGGCTTAACTCCATAGCCTTGTTTTAGTTGTATGACCAGTGGGGTAAAAAAGTCTACCTAGTGAACTTGTGTCTTGGCTCTCCAATCTATAGATGGAGCCTATTTTGTATAACTGGAAAGGACTCTGAGAGTGAAAAACTGAGAGCTTCTCCCCAAAGGTCAGGAACAAGACAAGGATGTCTATCTTCACCACTTTTATTCAACATAAAAGTGGAATCTGGAAAGTCCTAGCCACAACAATTATACAACAAAAGGGAAAAGGGGGCATTTGAATTGGTAAGGAAGAAGTAAAATTTTCACTATCTGAAGATGACATGATATAGAAAAAGAAATGATAAATAAATTCACTTAAGTCACAGGATACAAAATCAATGTACAGAAATCTGTTCCACTTCTATACACTAATAATGAAGCATCAGAGAATGAAATTAAGAAAATAGCCCTATTACAAATACACCAAAAACAGTATCTATGAATAAACCTGACCAAAGACATGAAAGACCTGTACTCTGAAAACTGTAAAATACTGATAAAAGAAATTCAAGACAATGCAAAGAAATGCTCATGGGTTGGAAGAACAAGTATTGCTAAAATGTCTATAACATTCAAAACAATCTACATATTTAATGTAATTCTTATCAAAATGACAACAGCATATTTTATAGAGCTAAAACAAACAATCCTAAGATTTGTGTGGAACCACAAAAGACCTCGAATATCCAAAGCAATCTTGAAAAAGAAAAACAAGGGGTCTGGCCTTGACTCAGGTCATGATCCTGGGGTCTTGGGATAGAGCCCCAAGTCCGCTCCCTGCTTAGCAGGGAGCCTGCTTCTCCCTCTCCCTTTGTCCCTGCTTGTGTTCCCTCCCTAGCTGGATCTCTGCCAAATAAATAAATAAAATTTAAAAAGAAATAAGAAAAACAAAACTGGAAGTATCACAGATCTGGATGGCAAGTCATATTACAAAGTGTTAGTAATTAAAACAGTATGGTACTGGCATAAAAACAGACACATAGATGAATGGAACGGAACAGTAAACCAAGATATAGACCCACAATTACATGGTCAATTAATTTTTGTCACAGGAGGAATAAATAAACTATAAGAAAAAGACAGTCTCTTCAACAAAGTGCTGGGAAAATTGGACCATCACATGTAAAAAATGAAATTGGACCCCTTTCTTTCACCATACAAAAAAATAAACTCAAAATGGATTAAAGACCTAAATGTGAGACCTGAAACCATAAAAATCCTTAAGGAAAGCACAAGCAGTAATTTCTCTGACATTGGCCATAGCAACATTTTTCTAGATATGTCTCCTGAGGCAAGGAAGTTAAAAAAAAAAAAACTATTAGGAGAAAAACAAAATGAAAAGTTTCTGCAGAGCAACAAAAATAATTGTCAAAACTAAAAGACAACCTACTTAATGGTAGGAGATATTTGCAAATGCCATATCTGATACAGGTTTAGTATCCAAAATATAAGAAATGATACAACTCAACACCCAAAACCCAAACAATCCAATTTAAAAATGGGCAGAAAACATGAACAGATGTTTCTTCGAAGAAGACATAGAGATGGCCAACAGACATGTGAAAAGATGCTCAATATCACTAACTATGGAAATACGAATCAAAACCATAACGAGATACCACCTCACACCTGTCAGAACGGCTAAAACCAACACCATAAGAAACAACAGGTGCTGGCGAGGTTATGGAGAAAGGGGACCCCTACTACACTGCTGGTAGGAATGCAAACTGGTACAGTCACTCTGGAAGACAGTGTGGAGGTTCCTTAGAAAGTTAAATAGGGAACTATTCCATGGTCCAATAATAGCACTATGAGGTATTTACCCCAAAAAGTACAAAAAGACTAATTCAGAGGGATACAGACATACATTCACACATAGCCAAACTATGGAAACAGTCTCGGTGCCCACTGAGAGAGGAATGGATAAAGAAGATGTGGATGTGGTATATACACATACAATGGAATATTACTTGGCCATAAAGAATGCTCTCTTGTCATTGGCAACTACAGGCACAGGGCAGAGAGTATAATGCTAAGCAAAACAAATCAGAGAAAGACAAATATCATAGGATCTCACTCATATGTGGAATTTAAGAAACAAAACAAATGAGAAAGCAAAAAAGAGAGACAAACCAAGAAACACTCTTAAATATGGAGAACAGACTGATGGTCACCAGAGAGGAGGTGGGTGGGGGGGATGGGTGAAATAGGGGATGGGGATTAAAAAGAGCCTGTATCATGATGAAAATATAAATAGTTAAAAAAAAAAAAAAAAAAAGGAAATGGACCCTGAGAACTATGCCTGGAAACCTTGAACTTCTCTGCTGTTTATGCTTTCTTTCTCCTGCTATCCTATTTCTATTTTTTTTTAAGATTTTATTTATTTATTTGACAGACAGAGATCACAAGCAGGCAGAGAGGCAGGCAGAGAGAGAGGAGGAAGCAGGCTCCCTGCCGAGCAGAGATCCTGATGTGAGCCTTGATCCCAGGACCCTGGGATCATGACCTGAGCTGAAAGCAGAGGCTTTAACCTGCTGAGCCATCTAGGCGCCCCCTCTCCTGCTATCTTATTTCTTTTAGTTTTAGTGAAGCCCTGCATAAGCATCCGCTATGGAGTTTTGTGAGTCCTTCAGTGATCCAGACTGGGCAACTGACCAACTAAGCCTCATCACGATCTCATCCTGGAATAAACTCACTTTGAACAATGATGCAGCTTGGCCTGCTGTTTTAGACAGAACCACTGATTTTTCATGGCTTTCTTCGTGATGTGCCACTGAACAAGAATGGTACTAGCTGGAAAGTTTGGGAAAGGTGCTTTGCAATAAAGGTTACCTGAGCCAACCTACTGTGGCAGCACCGCAAGGCATCGACCTTCCAGAACCACTTTCAGAAAACAGTTCTTCAGGCTCAGCAGAGACTAGACTGAAGTGAGACTATTGTATTCTCAGTCCATGAGTCCCTGAGGTCAGAATGAGAACAAGGAACAGGATGGAGAGGCAGGATCTTTTCTGTCACTTGCACTCACCCCCATATCCTCTCTTTCTCAAGGGTTTGGAGATTTTGGGAAGACAGGATGGTTTGCAAGACCTCTCTCAATGTCCTAGATTTGAATGAACATAGGATACCTGGGGATGCTTTGTCAAAGTTCAGATCCCGAGTTCCTGCACTCGTGATTCTCATTCAGTAGAGCTGAGACACAGCCCAGAAAGCTGCATTTTAAATAATAGCTGATATGAATTTCAGTTTGAAAAAGAATGTCCTTGGGCACCGTGACTATGGCTTGTGGTGTATCTCATATGGGACAGGGAGTGGGAGATGTGTCCTGGGGCACAAAAGTCTGCAGGGACATCTACCACCCAGGCATAGGGCAGATTAACTCACACCCATCCATCTCTTTGCCTGCTGGCCCAGGTGAGGAGTAGCTTGGGAGTGAGTGCTGCTTTGCTGGGAACACAGAAAACATGGCTTTGTCCCAGCTCTAGAGTAGGAGAGTCTGAGGAAGAACGCTTTTGTAGAGTGAGAAGACCTCCTTGTCCCTTCGAAGTAGAACTAGGAGAAACTTGCCCACCTCTGGAGTGGTCCTTGCATTGAAAGATTTAAATTCCAAATTGGATGATTGCATTTAAAATTGCTTAGACTAAATGTGCATCCTCTCCCAGATACCCTGATCCCAAAAAGGAAAGCCAAGAAACCATAATGAGTAAATTCCCAGGAGTCTACAGACAAGCTACTCTTGGCCAATGGCCAGGCAAGCCCCCAGGGCACACGTATCAGAACAACATATTTATTCGAAGGCCGTTTTTATTCCATACTTCCTGAAGCTTCGTTCAGCCTTTTTGACATTCTTCCTTCAGGAAGAAACAGACAATTGGACCACAACACGCAACGGCTTACTACATCACTCTTGCTTTTAAGAAAAATTATTTTAACTCAATTTTGAGTTATGTAACCACAAAAGAAAAGAACAAAACCAGTGAACACTATTTTTGAGAAATGACAGACCCTTCAGATCATTTAAAACAGTATTTTTTTCCTTTTTTACCGACTGGCTATATCTATCTCCCTTTATCTAAAGTCCGTTAATACTCTATTACCACACAGAATTATTTTACAGAAATAGGGGTGGATGACAAATCTTGGGAAAGCATATGTCACAGTAAGAAGAAAGGTCTTTTTGTCCATAATAATTCTGATGCAACCGTTAACATGTCCCTGAGTAACAAGCTAGACATTCCTTCACAGAGAAAATTTACCTTTTCTTCTCCAACTGGTTTGGCTACAAAGGTAGAGAAAGCCACACTGACAAGTTTCTCAATACCAGTCAACATGTCCTGGACTACGACCTTGATGCTGATCTAAAACGAAAAGAAAAATAAATCAGTAAACGTCCAGCCATCCAGATAACACAAAAGATTGCAGCAATCAAGATTCCGTGATGTAATTCATCATTCTTTTGTTTTTGAATAAAATCAGCATTTTAATTTATTTTTAAGCAACACTGTTCACTCAGTGATGTTCCATAAAATTAAAAAATAACCTTTTTTCTGATTATAGAAAAATACGTATTTACCATGGAGACTTTGGTAAACATAAAAATAGATAAAAATGGAATCTCATTATCCAGAGCAAATATTATTAGCAATCCCACCACCCAGACTAATAATTACTGATGTTTAGGTGAATTTTCTTCCAGTTTTATGTATATGTATATAAAGACACACATAAAGTCACATACTGCATTCATAGTTTCATACTGTAATTTTAAAAACCGGCATTATCTGACAAGCATTTTCTAATCCCTTTGTTACTGAATATGCTTTTGAAAACAAGATACTCATGAACACCTTGTAGACTGTTGGAGAGATGGGCCACAACTTTTTAAAATCTTTAGTCTTTCGGTTTCATAACCAAGTCAACGTGGACAAAATGGTATCGTGTTATCTGTAGCTTTTTCCTGTGGAAACTTTAGCTTGTGTCCGAGAATAAAAGGAAGAGGACAGAGGAAAAGGAGCTGTTATCCGTGTTTGGGTTAAATACAAAGAAGAGCACTAGCCCTCAGGAGAGAAGCCAAGCCCAGTGGCTACCGTGGGGCAAACGTCAGAGCTCACAGCTGAGAAAGCGCCATCCTAACTGGTGCTGAGAGAGCTGGTTTTTTTGTTTTTTGTTTTTTAAGATTATTTATTTATTTGACAGACAGAGATCACAAGTAGGCAGAGAGGCAGGCAGAGAGAGAGGAGGAAGCAGGCTCCCTGCCGAGCAGAGAGCCCAATGTGGGGCTCGATCCCAAGACCCTGGGATCATGACCTGAGCCGAAGGCAGAGGCCTTAACCCACTGAGCCACCCAGGAACCCTGAGAGAGCTGGTTTTTAACACAAACATTTCTCTTCTGATTTCAAGTGTTTTGTGTCCTGTTCATATGGATACTGGGGTAAAGCCATCACCGTAGGGAAGGTTACTGCCAAACAGTTCTACTGAAGAGCAGTATAGGTTGAATGGTGTCCCCCACCAAATCCAGCACCTTATAATGTGACCTTACTTTGGAAGCAGGGTGGTTCAGATATAACTGGTTATGATGAGCCAGAATAGAGAGGCTCCTGATCCCATGTGCTGATGTCCTTATAAAAAGGGGGAATTTGGATGCAGACACAACACCATGGTGTTCTCATGGCAAAGAGGAAGGCAGAGATGGGGCTGACGGAGCAGGGCTCCAAAGGCATCAGCAAATCACCAGAAGCCCGGGGAGAGCCCTGAGCACATTCTCTTGCATAGTCCTCAGAAAGAATCAACCCTACTGACACCTTGATTTAGGACTTCAAGCTTCTAGATCTGTGACATGATATATTTCTGTTGGTTAAGCCCCCTAGTCTGTGGGGACTCTGTTACTGTGGGCTCAACCAATAAATGTACTCCCTTCCTGTCTTCTGTGTCCAGAGATCAAAGGGACTGGTACTAACCAAACTCGAAGTTGCAATATCAGATCCAGTAACTTCTTTCCTGCTAGTTTCACCTGGACAGCGATTCCAAAAGCCTCTGAAAATGTTGCTCTCACAACTATAGTAAAGAAATCAAAACCAAGTGGATGTAGTAGAGAAATCTTCCAAACTTCCCTTCTCACTTCAGTTACTCTTCCTTTCAAAAACTAACTAATTATGGGGCTGGTTTCCAGGAGAAGGCGAAGAGACGGAGAACAGGAGAGTCAGAATAATTAAGAAATAAAACCCATACTTTGCAAAGAACCAAGAGAGTGCCCTTCTCCCTTGTACGTTTACTTTCTGTGTACCCTTCTCGTGGAAATAGTGCATGGCATCACACTGAATTTTGGTAGCAGAGTCGACTGGGAAACACAAGGCCCTTATTACTTACCTATAAGCCTGACCACAGATTCAAGGACCTTCTGAAATTCAGAATCTCACTCCAAATTATTCCAGAACTCCTCCTCTGTCCTCTGAAGAGATGGGCACCCGTAGTCAGGAGAAATGAGGTCACTTACCTCCATGCTTGTGCTGAAAGCTCTGGTAACTTTTGCTTTGATGGTTATAACTTGTCCAACTCTAGTTAAAAAGAGAAGGAGGGACTTTAGTAATCCTAGCACAGCTCATCTCAGACTTAAATGATTCACCTAAATGGACGTGCCATAGAGCAGTCCCCTGTGTCATGCTGATAATGTTCATACATGAAACCTCGGGTTAATGATAACAGAAAAAGGCAGCTGTAAAAACAGACGCCAGTCACTGTAAGCCACCTGTGTGTTCGCTGACTACTTCTATTCAAACAGAAAAGGGCCTTTGCAAAACGGTGTGCAAAACGACTTCCAAAATCTGCAACAGATACTTGGATTATATCACAGCTGTTTCCTTGAGAGAAGTTAAAACAAACACACAAGCCAACCTGTACAATGATACTTATTTTTAAATGTTTGTTCACAAATAAATGGGATACAAATGAGCAAGCGGCCAACGGATCAACTTCACCAGGTTTACACGGACCCTCAGGACGGCCGGAGGATCCATTCGCTCTCCACGACTATAGGACTCCTGGTCATACCATCTGAAACTGTTTCAGACCTTTTGGGTTCTGGCTCCCCAGTTACCTCCTGTCCCCTTTACCTTAAGGGTCCACCCACTGTAAGCCTGCTCAATTTTTCTCCCTTGCTTTCAAAGTTAAACTACACTCTCCATTTTCTTCTTCTTACTCTTCTGTTTCAGAGGAAGAAAGCCAGGTCTCTTCCAGACCGCTTTCTGTACCTGTGCCCTTGACCCACCCCCTCATGATCCATCCTCCCTCCCACCACCGGCTTAGCTCTTTTCTCTTTTCCTCAATCTCTGCCCCTTCCCTGACTTCTTAACGGTCTATGAAAATGCTCAAGGCCTCTTCTTTCTAAAGACCTTTCTCTCAACCCTATTTTATCTCAATATCTTTTCTCTTGTCCTAAAATACTGCTTTCTTTTTCTAACTCATGCATTTAGGAAATGTTTACTGAGATACAACTAGTCCTGGCACTGAGCTAAGACCTCAGGATACAGTGGTGAGCAAGATAAGGTTGCTGACCGCAAGGACACCAGTCTTCACCTGGGACACAGTCCATAGACAGATGAAGGGCAATGCTATGAAACTTCTTGAAAAAGAAAGGCTCGAGTAATACAAAAGCATCTATAAGAAGAGGCTAAGAAGAGGCTAATTCATTAGTGAATTAGCCTCTTCTTATAGATACTTTTGTATCTTGGGATACAAAACTTGGGAAAGGAGTCACAGGAGAGGTGACATTTGAGATGGGTCTTCAAAGAAGATGATTTTTCCAGAAGCCGAAGTGTGAGGGCTTCATTTCCCACTCACTTGTCAGCCCCTCAAATCTGGCTATTGCCTCCACATCTCACTTCTGATCCTTCCACAGTCACTTCCTAACAGCTAAATCCAACGTCTCACCTCCTTTAATGCCTTTCTTCAGGAAGCTTTCTCTTCCCTTGCATTCCAAAACAGTGTTCTCTTTTCTATCTTGGTTTCCTTCACTGATTTCTCTTCCTTAACCCATCCCTTCAGTGTAGACATCTCCTAAATTTCTGTCCTTTGTCCTATTCTCACTTCACTTTCATTCTAGAAGACCTTATTCTTGTCCATGAACCTGTCATCTTTATACAAATGATTCTCAAACCTACATCTTTAGCCGGGACCTCATTCTTGAAACTCAGAGCCCTATTTCCAAATTTTTCTCAACAGATTCTACTAATAGTCATGGAGGCTCTACTAGTCTCAGTGTTAGCTACCTCCACACACACCACCCAATTTATCTTAATCTTCACATGCAGCACACACAAACCCAAATCAATTTTGTTTCTTCCCTTGTATATCTTCCTTGTAACCTTCCTAGCTCTGTTCAGTCAACTTTATAGGATAGATTCACAGTAACAGTGCCAGACAGAGTTAGAGTCCCTCCCCAAAGCTACAACAGTACTTTGTACTCATCAACTACTAAAATCTTATGCCTGTCAGTCACAGTTGAAGAGGGGGAAGCACAGGCCACTTTTGTCTCTTCTGTGAGCACTGTCCTGCCTTTAAAAGTAGGGAAATTCCAGGGGCACCTGGGTGGCTCAGTCGGTTGAGGGTCTGACTCTTGGTTTCAGCTCAGGTCATGAACTCAAGGTCATGGGGTCGAACCCCTTTTTGAGCCCCGTGTGGAACCCCATGCTCAGTGGGGAGTTTGCTTGGGATTCTCTCTCTCCTTATCCCTCCTCTGCCCTTCCCTCGTGTGGTGTCTCTGTCTCTGTCTCTCTCTCTCACAAATAACTCTTTTTTAAAAAATAAAAATAAATAAAGGTAAGGGAATTCCAAAGAATCTGGTTATCCACCAAATGAAACTCTCAGTGCTGAATGTCAGGTGGATGGAATGACCAGAATTTCAACTCAAGAAAACCAGTTGCACAGCATGGCATTCAAGGTCTTCTGTTATCTGGCCCCAGTCTCTTGCTGGAGCCTCACCTCTCTGTAGACCAGGCTCTTCCCGAGCACTTTCTGCTCCTTCTAGCCTCATGCTTGGATTCTTGCACATACCTCATTATGTGAAGTCCTTCTCCTATTCACCAGATGAAAATCTATACCTCGTTTGAGGCACACATTAAATGCCACCCCTCTCATTGATTCTACAGTCAAAACATGCACCTTTTTAAACTACCCCAGAAAATGGAGTTTCTATTTCACTCTAGGCCTGCATCCTGTCATGCTTTCTATTCTGATGATTATGTATCTGTCTGCCTCTCACCAGGCTTAGTGACTGCTATACTCCAAAATTGTACCATAATCATTCATATATCCTACGGAGGACAGAGTAGTACTTTTTGTATAGGCAATAAATATCTGAGAATTTTAAAAATATTGGATATTTTTAAATTGGATAACCAAATTATACGGTTTTCTATATGTAGCTTTCACTTCTCTCTTTTTATGGTTCAGGTCCCATGTTTTTAAAAAAAAAGGCCTCTTTCCATGAAGTTAGTGGCCACAAATCCTTTCTGATTACAGAAACATAAAATTGTGCAAAATGGAGCAAAATGGCAACCCGCATTTCACTGATGAGGTCATTAGTTAAGTCCAGTTTATAGAATTTAAGTTTGGAAAATATATAATAGATATTTTATCACAATACACCATTGGCATTCCTAAATTTAATAATGGTGCTTCTATCTAGTCTTAAACAAGTTTGGATTCATAGTAATTGTAATTTTATCGCGATACAAACCCATGTAATTTTTTTCTCCTTCAGGGAAAAATCCCATTGCTAGTGTGTGAGCTTAGTCATTGGAACTTTATCTGCTTTTATAAGACTCTAGAATGTCCAGAGATCTAACAGTGACACTCCAGCTGCCTCTGAGAACCACTGGGAAGTGTTCAATAAAAATTTAAAAAGTATTCCAAAAACCCCACAGAAGTGGGTCAGGGAAAGCACTGGATTAAACTTAAGAAGATCCAGGTCAAAGCACCCTCAATCCCCTAGTTTTCTCAGAGCATTATGCCTCAGTTTCTCCTTGGTACAAAAAAGGAGGTTGGGCTGATCTATAAAGGTCTTGCCATGTCTGTGATTCTAATTCAAGCCAAATATTTCTTCTGTGTCAATTTTGAAGAAATAATTTCTTCATGCACGTGATTTTATTAAACTTAATTTTGTTTGTATCTAAATAAATAAATGTCAAATAGATAAATGTACGAGTAAGCCTGGAGAGACAGACTGAGCATCTCACTGGACAAGACTATTTAGGGCTTGAAAACTGTGGCAACTACCCCCACGGTCTTTGAGAACCATCCAAGATGAGAAACAGATGGCCTTCTCTCTTCCTTTTCCTTGTTAGTTATGTTCATGCCTTCAAGGATCAAGATATTCAGGGAAAAACAAAAACAAAAAACAGAGATACAAACATAAAATCCAAGAAATTAAGTAAAACCATACAATCCAATTTATTACAGGTATTAGAATAAACCCTTTGAAAAACAAATCATTCTTAATTCTGTCCCCTGGAAAAAACCTAGAAATACTGACCAACCCTTTATAAATGAGTACATTTTCTGCCCACATTGTGATCTCTACTTAGTTTTTTTGTTTGTTTGTTTGTTTTTTACTATTTCTTTTGAAGAAATGTATGACTCTAAGTTTTGTAAAAGGTGAGCCCACCCTGTCAAACCAGAAAGTAAAGGAGTTACTGAAGACTTCTAACTTTAGGGTTATGTCCAAAGAACTTAGGAACCAGATTGAAGAAGCTCCCACTCTTCAAAGACAAGGCAATTTGAGTATCCATAAGAATAACCACACCCAAACTGAAATGTATCAACTATGTTAAAGTCCATGAGCTTATGATGATATTAAATAAAGGAAAAGAATTACGCCTGTCTTTCCCGGACAAACTTTGCTTAAGGATAGCCAAGTAATTAATGAGACAAATGGTCTCTCTAAGCAAATATTTGAGAAAATAAATGAAGACGAAATGATAGGGTTGGCATATCACCATTTTATCAGTAACTAATGAAATAATGTTCTAGGTAACGCTCATCAGACATTATGTGCTCTTGATAAGAACTGGCTTTACCAAAACATCAAAACTTCATCAAATCAATTTTTAGACGTAACTATCATTTTACAAGAAATACAAAGAATGGGTGAACATCTTAAACGGGGATACAATGAGCAAATACAAAATGTGGTAAACTCTCTAGGACAAATTACCAGGTTTCTTTAATAAATAAACTAAGAGAAATGAAAGAAGAGAAAATGTTATGTGAAAAGGCTTATCAACCATACTGAATCGTGATTCAAGAAATCAATTGTTTAATTAAAAAAAAAACATTTTTGGAGACCACTGGGAATATCGATTTCTGTTAATGGTGCTGTGATTACGTTATTATGTTTCCTAAAAGAGCTCTTATCATATAGAAATATATAATGAAATATTCACAGATGATGCCTGAGATTTCCTTCAAAGTCATTCAGGTGCGTGGGGGGGGGGAGCTAATAAAACAAGCGTGTCCCTCAGTTGGTCATTGTTGTAGTTGGGTGATGGTCCGTGGGGATTCACTATTCCAATCTCTACTTCCGTGTATGTTTGAAACCTTCATTAATCTTGAAATTTTCTGCAGTAAGAGATGGTAAAGCACATACAAGCTCCCTCACATAATATGTTCTTCCTAATTTAACATCTGTACTCAAGATGAATCAATGTTTACCAACAACCTAATGATGAAATTCACCATCACAGACCTGCTTATTATCATTAATTATTCTTCTAGTCAAGGAAAAAGCCATTACGAGGCAGCTTTCGGAAATCCTGCTCTGTCTCAAACCAGAATGTATTTTTGTAGAGAGCTATTTCTCCACGAAATCAGGACTGTGAATTTATACTTAAAAGTCTTTACTAAAAGTAGGTCCTGCAATTACTATTCCACTGATTTACATGAGGTCAACTGTTACTGATTTTACTAACAAACTGGATCACTGACGTCAAATAAATGAGCACAGGTGCCACAAATATATGTTGTAAACGAGCCAATAAGCATGGGAGACAGGTGTGGTAGAGCGATGCCACCTACCTTGCCATCTCCTCAAACTGTATGTCATCCACTGAGGCTGTAACACAGGAAACCCCGGCATGTTTTTCAGCTTCAAAAAACAGATGAAAATGGGCTGCATCAATAGTTACGTTTAAACATTTCAGCACAAGGGAAAAGAAATAAAAACTAAATGGACTTATTCTAGTAGCTCATCTCTGGTTCAGGTTAAGTACCACTCTGGGTACTTGGGGGAGTACACACTTGGGGGAGACCTGGGTCAGTAACAGTTCTTCAGCTCTTAAGTTGTGTTTCTATTGTATTGAAATGACTGTACTTTCTTCTAAGTTTTAACTTACACTGTCTTTGATTTGAAATTCAATACCGATACCTAGTATATCTAGCGATTGAAATAGTAATTTTAGTTCGTTGGTGCCAACTTCAAATATTTTGATAGATACTACCCTCCTTTTGTTTTAAAAACAATGCATTAAAGCTGTATCCATTATCCCACATAACCAGAAGCTGCTTATATTTTGACCAGTTAACATGTATAAGCACTGAACAGTATGGAGATCCTGAAATCATACTCCAAATCAGAGAGCAGCTTCTCTGGGTGTCAGAGAAATACTCGGCACATACGAGGTATTTAGTCAATGTTTATTGTTCATTATTATCAAATTCAGTATGTATTAATTATGTTGGAGAGGACAGTATTAAATAGGGCGGAAAGAGATTAAGGAAGAAACCCTAGCTATGTCCATATTCCATGTCTGCATTTAATCTGTTAAAGTGGGGTTTTTTGGATTATTGATTTTGTTTTATGTTTTTTTAAAGATTTTATTATTTAATTGTCAGAGAGAGAGAGAGAGCAAGTGAGCGAGCACACAAGCAGGGAGAGTGGCAGGCAGAGGCAGAGAGAGAAGCAGGCTCCCTGCCAAGTAAGGAGCCTGATGCAGGACTCAATCCCAGGACCCGGGATCATGACCTGAGCTGAAGGCAGTGGCTTAACCAACTGAGCCACCCAGGCTCCCAATTTTGGTTTTTTTTTTTTGTTTTATATTAAAAAAAAGCCAGAACTTATTCTCTTCAGGAAAAATGTGGACATGTGCTTCTGCCAGAAACTGATTTTGATGAATAGTTAAAATCCAAACAGATTGTGCTGGCTTTTTAGGAACTTCTAACCCCAATTTTGGAGACATCACTCCTGCTTCCACATGATGGAAGAGATGGAAGAGATAGTAAATTGCGTGGACACTGTCTTCTTTATGTGGATACTTTAACTGCAGTAATACCTGACCATGCAAGATAAAAAGAGGCAAGAAAATACTCCAGAAAGCAGGTATTTAGGACACTCTGTCATATAATGTCATTTGCAGAAAACTGGAATTTTGGTTTTACCAGTTGGAAATAAGAAACTGTTTTTCCAAACATGCACATAATGCAAACTGAGTTATCAAAAGGTAACCATAGCAGCACTCTGTGTATGAGGGATGGAGAGCGGAAGTTTGGATTCCCAGCTATTAAGTTCAGTGAGAGGAAGGGAATGTAAAAGTATCAGACTTATACTCAACTTGGGCTCAACTGAATTCAGTGTATCAAACACCTATTAAATTCCTGATTTAACAGGAATTAAGTCCTTAGTGATTAAATCCTTATTGATTTCCAGACACTGAGCTGAGTCGGTCCCATCTCTTACCAAGTCTACTTGGGGGCAATTAGAGAGCCAGCCATAGCTGGTGCCCTTTTGGAGCTTAAGATTTTCAGAGAACTACTGGATCCTTGCAAATATGTGCTATAAAACATTAACTAAGGTGTACCTAAAGGACATTCATCCCACTTACCTGACATGAAGGAACAGGATGTTCCTTCTTCTAAAGAAGAAGAACAGGATGTTCTTCTTCTAAACTATTCTTGTTAAGAAACCATTACCACGTATGTCAACCTAAGTGACCAATTTTGAAAGATTTAAATGATAACTAAAGGGCAATAATCAACAAGCCTAAATTTTTATTGTATATATCAAGCATCTATTATATATATGTATAAATATATATAATTTTGTCACTATATATAGCACTATATATAATTTATATGTCATATTATAATTTATGTTATATATATATAATATATAGCATTAAACTAGATTGGGATCATGAGCAAACATTATCATAATAATAGTTACCATTTATCAAACATGTATTATTGACCAGGCACTGAGTTGTGTATTTATGGATGTCAATTACATGAGGTTGGTACCATTTTTAGTTTACCTTTACAAATGAGGACATTTAGGCTTAGAAATATCAACTCCATTGTTCTACATAGTAGATTTGACTACAGAAGCAATAGGAACTCTCAGAAAAGAGCAGTCAAGGAACACTCTTCAGAGAAGTGCTTAGCTAGATATGGGCTTCAGAGGCTCAATTTATAGTTTACACTATAGACTTTTAAGGGTCATTAAATTAAAAACAGAAAACAAAACTATGGGGAACCAACATAGGACCACAATTTTTATGTGTGTTTCTATGCAGTTCTTTTATTTTGTTTACAAGTGTGTCATCTATAAGTTCAATAGGACGAACTTGCTCTTGATTTTTGATTTTGACTCTCCTCCATACAATGACTGTCCTTCTTCACCAATAAAAGTGGAGAAACTCTAAAGCTATTACTGATTTTGTGGAGAAACTGAGACAAGCTGGGAATAGTAGCAGACTAGCTAAATGGTTGTGATCCAGGTATGAGATGATGATTGATTAAAGTGGTGGTATCTCCTTTCATTCATTCCTTTTTTTTTTTAATTTATTTATTTGACAGAGAGAGAGATCACAAGTAGGCAGAGAGGCAGGCAGAGAGAGAGGAGGAAGCAGGCTCCCTGCTGAGCAGAGAGCCCGATGCGGGGCTTGATCCCAGGACCCTGAGATCATGACCTGAGCCGAAAGCAGAGGCTTAACCCACTGAGCCACCAAAGGCGCCCCTCATTCATTCCTTTAACAAATGTTGACTAAAGACCCGTGATATGCTAGCATCTATGTAAGGGGCTGGCAATATATAACAGCCATGATCTCTGTTCTCAGAGTCTAGTGGAGAAGCCAGGGACTAATAAAATGAACAAGTAATAACAAAATGAATTAAGTGCCCTGAGGAAAACATGGTTTTTATGGGAGTCGTAACAGAGAAACCGGGCATAGATGGGATGTCAGGAAGATGCACCTGGAGGGGATGCTTCAGCAGAGATCTGAAAGATGATTAAGACGGAAATAGATGTGTTGGGGAGGAAGAACAGAAAAAAGGTGAACACAATGAGCAGAGGGAACACCATATACAAAGATCCTGATCAAAGTCTTTGAAGATAAAATGCAGAAAGCAAGAGGGGTGCCTGGGTGGCTCAACTGGTTAAGCACCTGACTCTTGATTTCAACGCAGGTCATAATCTCAGGGTCATGAGATTGAGCCCTGACTTGGGCTCCACAATCATCATGGAGTATCTTGAGAGTCTCTCTTTCCCTCTCCCTCTGTCCTTCTCTCTCCCCACTTGAGCATGCACTCTAATAAATAATAAAATCTTTGGGGAAAAAATGCAGAAAGCAAGAAGGAGAGCTGAAGGGTTGGTTGAGAATGGACTATGCACAGGGCCTTGAAGTTCTTGGTTGACACTTTTATAATTATTATTAAAGATATTGTTCCAATGTCTTCTGGACTCCAATGTTTCTGATATGTCAGAAGTAATTCTAAGCGTCATTCTCCTAGGTATAGCATAGTGTTTTTCTCTGCCTGCTTTCGAGATTTTCTTTTCATCATAGTTTGCCTGTGATGTACTCCGATGTGAGTTTTTTAGTATTCATCTTGCTTGGTATCCTGTGATCTTCTTCAATCTGTAAACGTATGTCTTTCAACACATGTGGGAAAATTTCAGGTATTATTTCTTTAAATATTTGTTTTATGCTTCATATTTTTCTCCTCTTTTGGGGCCCTAATGACAAGTATGTTACGTCCAAGTGCCCCTTGGTTCTTTTTTTCGTTTCCATTTCTCTACTACTATCTTTTCATTCTTTAGACCATAATTTTTATTACATCTTCAAGCACAGTTACAATAGCTGCTACATAACCCCAGAAGCCTAAATTCTAGCGTGTGGGTCATCTAGAGATTGATCTCCATTATCTTTTCCCTTAAGAATGCATCATATTGGGGTGCCTGGGTGGCTCAGCGGATTAAAGCCTCTGCCTTCAGCTCAGGCCATGATCCCAGGGTCCTGGGATTGAGCCCCACATCGGGCTCTCTGCTCAGCGGCAAGGCTGCTTCCCCCCTTTCACTCTGGCTGCCTCTCTGTCTACTTGTGAGCTCTCTCTGTTAAATAAATAAATAAAATCTTAAAAGAAAAAAGAATGCATCATATTTTCCTGTCTCTTTGTATATCAAGTAATTTTGGACTGTATCATAGCCATTAGGGGTGATACACTGTATAAATCATGGATTCATACATGTTCCTCTGAACAGTATTGGTTTTTTTTTTTTCCCCAAGTAAGCAGTTAACTAAACTCAAACTATAAAACTCTTGTCTTCCTAGAGATTGGGATAGCCCTTTTTAGTTCTTTTGGCATTATCTAGGAAGGTTGGAGTTTCTCTTATGCATATATAATTCAAGGTTCACCAGAGATTTGAGAAAAAAACATAGATTTTAGGGTGCTGCCTCTCTGGTTCGCGCCTTTCTTGAAATTTCCTCCTCACATTTCAGTAGCTGTGTTTCCCCCAAATCCTCTGGTTCTTCAAATAAGCAAGTCTGTAGGTTTTCCATCAGAAATTTAGTTGGCAATGAAATAGAGTCTTTCTTCAGGCTTAAAATCATTAAAAAAAAAAAATGAAACAAAGTTAGATAGTACCATTCTCTTCTTCTAATTGTTGACTTCCAAATGTTCTAAATCTGCTTTTGTTCACTTGTTAGTTGCCAAAAGTAGCTTTTATTCAATGATTTTTTTCCAGAGTTTATAGTTGTTACCTATGTAAGTTTTTTTTCTGATAGGAGATACTTCCCATGCTAGATAATTACAGCCCTTAATAAGGAAGACAACGGGGAAGATTAACAAGGTATGATACGATCAGATTAGCACCTTCAAGAACTTCAGATGTGGGGTGGAGAGGAAACAAGAATGAACGGAGAAGATCAATGTAGAAGTCACTGCTGAAGTTCACATGAAGGATAACGGTAGCTTGGCCTGGGCGGTGCTAATGGGAGCATAGCAAAATGGGTGGGTTTGAGTGATTCCTTGAAGGTAACATTGACAGGACTTGGGTCATGGGTTGAATGTGTAGGGGGGAAAGCCAGGTAGAGAGAGATATCAAGAATGGATGACTCCTAGATTTCTCACCTGCCCAACTGGATGGCTTGCATGCCACTCCTGAGAGAGTAAATCCTGGGAAAGATTCAGAAATGAAGCAGAAGGAAATAAGAGTCTGTGGCGTTTCAAAATAAGAAGTGGATATGGACGGTGGAGGATGCCTCAGATATGACGTCAGTCCTCTAGGTTTAAGGAACTAGAAAAATGGGGCTACTGACAGAAATGAGATTTAATGCCAAAATAATAGTGAACATATTAAATCTTTCTGAAAATACTGAGAAGATATTTTGGAGTCTAGCAGTGCCTGGGAGTCATGGCTGCGCCTTGAGGGTTATGACTATATGATCACTATTTATCATAGTAAGTGGCTGTAAAAAAGTGTTGGTCAATAAGGAACTCTGGCCAGGAAAATGCTAGGAAAAGAAGTTTTTGCTTTATCCTTATTATATAAAGGAAAGCACTATGGTGCAACATTTCTCGGCCACAGATTCTCTTACACCTTGGCTAAATAATGTCTCTTGCTTATGTGGTGCTTCTCACCATGGGGTGGTGAACACAGGTTATCTCCATGTGTCCAAACCAATGGTATATTAAAGGTTTCTTTAATGTTGTATTGTTAGTAATCTACAACATTCATCCAGAGTTATCTGGTTATCAGAGTTAACTGGTTATCAGTTGAATCAATCTGTGGTCTGGGTTTCCCAAGAAATTTTTGTGGCAGTGCAGGAGGCCAAGTGTTTATCCTTTACAGGACAGAGGCACTAAGTGAGGTAACTAAAAGTCACTTCAAGATTCACATAATATATTCAGTTGCCTTGGCAATAGGCATCATTGTTATTAGCAACCTCAATGACTTTTACACTTCTCTTAGATGTGAATTAATTTTATATTCATGTTTCCATTATTTATGTAATTATAATCGACCTCAAATACTGATAAAAACTGTTAAGACAGAAACCAAACAGACTTATCAACAAACAGAAAACAAACAAGCAGATTGGCATAAATATGTGACTGAATTTTGTGGGTGGTTTACACACGGGGGATTACAAACCCTACTGATGCTCGGTGAGAAAAGCAGGGTTCTGTAATCATCTGTGCTTTACTTTTGTCCTCTGTAAAATAAGAGTCCTAAGATAATGATTGTAAGCTCCTTCCAGCTCTAGTAGTTTATCCTAACATATTTTCCTTCAAAATGTACATTTGCTGAGTCTGTTAAGTGCCATATGCAAAGTCTGACTTCATTTTAGAAATGAGATTCCAAGGTCTGGACCCATCCGTCACCCACCTACCCATCCATAAAAGCAGGTTTTTATTTAGAGCTTACTAAGCACTGGAGAACTAGCTTCAGTTCACATGCTAATTAGCCAGGCAAGAAAAAAAGAGGTGAACAACAGATCCATACACAAAATAATTACAGATTTTGCTAAGTGGCATGAAGGGAAAAAAAGGGGCATTGTGATCAAACTGCTTAAAGGGTACAAATGTAAGCAGGTGGCCAAGAAAGACCTCTCTGGGGAAAGGATATTTAAGCTGAGATATAATGACAAAAAAGGGCCAAGAGAAGAGCATAATAGTAAAATAAGAAGCAGGTGCAAATGTCCTGAGACAAGGCTTAAATAAAGGTGTGGTAGCCACAAACTGAATGCAGCAGCCGGTATGAGAAGTGAGTAGTCTCTTCTCAAAGCAGACATTAAAGAGAGGTGCAGAAACGTAAACCAGTACCACTTAGAGGCAGTACCATGCCTCTAAGTATATTTTCATCATTGTTGAAAATGTAGGGTGTTTTTTTTTTTCAACAAAAGTATGTCATGGGCTTATTTTTGTTATTTTTACATGAATTAAATTATAGTCAACATCAAAAAAAGTAACCCACATAAACAAAAGCTCTCTGGGTCCTCACTTATATATTGGAGTAAAGTAGTTCTAAGGCTAAAATGTTTGAGAATCACTGGTCTGGGTCATTCTCATGTTGGATGCACTAGCTCAGTCCTTAAAGTTCCCCGCTGCCCCGGGCTCACAACTGTAAAGACCTTCTCCTTCCTTCTCTCTCCTCAAGAATACTCAACTTTTGTAGCAACATGGACGGGACTGGAAGAGATTATGCTGAGTGAAATAAGTCAAGCAGAGAGAGTCAATTATCATATGGTTTCACTTATTTGTGGAGAGCATGGAGGACATGGGGAGTTAGAGAGAAGGGGGTTGGGGTAAATTGGAAGGGGAGGTGAACCATGAGAGACTATGGACTCTGAAAAACAATCTGAGGGTTTTGAAGGGGCGGGGGGGGGGGTTGGGGGAACCAGGTGGTGGGTATTGGAGAGGGCACGGATTGCATGGAGCACTGGGTGTGGTGCAAAAACAGTGAATACTGTTATGCTGAAAAGAAATTTAAAAAAAAAAAAAAAAATCCCGGCTCCAGCAACTGTGGTGCGGGCTGGGGCTCGAGCGTGGGTCCCTCACTGGGGTGGGTCGGCCGGCGCCCGGGCCTGGGGATCCCCCGCCACCCCACATCCCCACAGCCAAGCCCGCGCGCCAGTTCCCGGACACCCCCTACCACATCGAGCCGCCTCGCACCCACCACCGCAGGGGCGCTGGGCACCGCCCCCCCCCCCGGGCCTCCGGGCCTCTTGAGCTCCCCTTCCAGCCCCCACAGCACCACCCCCCGGCAGCCCCCTACCCGCCAGGCAGGCAGTGGCGTCGATCCACTTGAGCAGCTGCCCCGCGCTCAGCTCCCCGCGCGAGTTGGCGTGCGCGGGCTGGATGGCCTGGCTCATGCGCACCTCCCCGGGCGCGGGGCGCTCCATGGCCCAGCCCACAGCGAAGCCCCCCGGCCGCCGGCGTCCCGCGGGTTCTGTCCGCGCTGAGCCCGCCCCTACCCCGCAGGGCACCCGCACCGCCTGCCCCTTTGGTCCCGAATCCCGCTCCCTGATGGCCGCCAGGTGCACGGGGAGCTGGGATCTGGGGTGCCAGGGATATCAGCCAACTCCGGGGTCACCGAGGTTGGCAAAGCTGGGAACGGTCCGAGTTCGTTACTGTGAGGGGAGGTGAGCAGTGGTTATGACAGAGGACTGTGGAAAGAATGAAATGAGGTCACGGACGCAACTCTTAGCACGTGCCTGGCTGATCGGATCCAGGTGTTTGGTAAGTAAGCTGTGAGGTTAACACCCGTCCCAAGACTGTGGAGGGAGGTTTAGGATTGATTAGTTAAAAGCTGTCCAGAGAATGTGGACTTTGGCTTTAGAAGCCGGCTTTTGAGTATTGGACTACCCTTTCTCCCACCTGGCTGTTGATGGACAGGTAGAGTGGGTGCTCACTTCTCAAGCCCTTGTTCAAAATACACCTGTTTTGTTTTTTTCTTTTTAAGATTTAATTTATTTATTTGACAGATAGAGATCACAAGTAGGCAGAGAGTCAGGCAGAGAGAGAGAGGAGGAAGCAGGCTCCCCGCTGAGCAGAGAGCCCGATGGGGGGCTCCATCCCAGGACCCCAGCATCATGACCTGAGCTGAAGGCAGAGGCTTTAACCCACTGAACCACCCAGGCGCCCCCAAAATACACCTTCTGATTCTTAGGATGTTATCATAGCTCCCCCAAATCCTTTGTTATTGATCATTTTGTTACAAAATTACCCCCTCTGCCAAACACACGCTAAATTTTGTGGGTGGTTTACACACACACACACACACACACAGACACTGCTGTTTGCCAACACATTAGAGTCACTCGACAGAGAAAGGCAATCTTTTGGTTTTAATCTAGAGAATTTAAGATTAGAAACTGTCACCTCACTATTAATGATCCCAACAAATCCCAAGACACTCTCATCTTTACAGAAGACAAAATCTAGACTATTAAATGAGAATTTTCATTCTTAGCTGTTAACACATAAAAGCTGTTACACTTACTAGAGCTGAAATCAGTGACTTTACAAAGCAATTCTCATTAAGGAAATGGTGACAGCAGAAAACCTCCAGCATGTAATACATTCCCAGTTCCTGTATTGTTAGGGCCGGCTGCCCCTGGGAGAGCTTTTACAGGTGGAGAGAGGGAAGCCTGGAGAGACGACTCCACCTGTCAGACCTGCCACTGACATCATAGCGGCAGCTAAGGGAGTAGGATCATCTGCGTTGAACTCAGGGATCATGACTGCCCAGAGTAGCTTACAACAAAACCTAATCGACTCCAGCAAACTGGTGATGCTTTTGTCTCTCTGCAGCCTGCCAAGCCCCAGCCTAGAGATATCAGAATGGACATTCTTCTCATTTTGCTTCTCCTTTAAAAAAAAAAATTTTTTTTTTTAAATTTTTTGGTTGTTGTTTATTTATTTGACAGACAGAGACCACAAGTAGGCAGAGAGAGCAGGGGGGAAGCAGGCTCCCTGCTGAGCAGAGAGCCCAACGCAGGGCTCCATCCCAGGACCCTGAAATCATGACCTGAGCCGAAAGCAGACACTTAACCCACTGAGCCACCCAGGCACCCCTTGCTTCTTCTTTTGAAGGTTATATGAAAGAGAATGACGGCAACATGGTCTTAACAACTTTTAGAATCCTCTATGGGTAGATTTCAGTCCCATACAAGCATAAATCAAACTTGGATGCTCTGTTAGGCAAACACTAAGTTCATTTTTTTATAAAAAACATAAAAGCATAAAAAGGATTTTTCAAAACAAAATAAAACTCCTGCCTCTAATACAGTCCTTACATGCAATTATAGCCTTATTTCAATAACAGCAATAGTATTTATTATCACCCCTCTTTGGAAAACACCTCTAGGATTCTTAATACCATTTTTTGGCAGATTTGAGTATTGTTGAACATGTATTCATTCTGTCCACGAATAACTTAATGGGGGGCATTCATTAATGTTGGGCTAGGCCACATGACTTGCTTTGGAATGGAACATGGGGAGGTAAGAGGGTAACACTTCCAACCCTAGTCCTCCGAAGCAACACGTGACCCCAGCCACAGGAAGATGATATGCCTGGAAAGCTTTCTCCAGCAGCATCTAGGTACTATACTGAATTCATCTATTCCAGAACCACCCAGCCAACCTGCAGATTTGCAGCCAGAAGCTAAGCTACCCAGCCGGCATGCAGACTCATGCATGAGACAGAGCCACTCGTTGAATGCCCTGTGATTTGGAGATTACATGTTACACAGCAATAACTGATGGTTACGTGTCTGAACTTCATTTATTGATATTTTAGAAAATTTATTGTTACCAGAAATAGGGGTTGCATTATGTTGGTTTTCTCATTTTGGATTAAAAAAAAATGGTGCCTAAAATGGTAATATTACGTATATATTCTTTAACTTGGTTTCTTTTAAACTAGAGGAATTTCAAAATGTTTTAAGCCTAGGTATGAGAAGGCAGCTCTCCAGAGTGATTATCTGGAAGGGGACAGCTTGTATTTGCGTATGTATGTGTAGGGATGTTTGATCCAAAAGCAGACAAGTTCACAAACTCACTATTGTGTTTTCTTATGTGTGTTATCTCCTCTTTAGATGTCCTTTGATTATGGTTTCATATCTTTTGTTGGTTTCTCACTGATTTTCATTTTCAGCCTCTGCCTGAAACTACTGTTCTTATGTTTTTGTGAATGGTCTCTTTTTCTCCCACACAATGAAAATGTCATCTGCATGTGTGAACATTTGCTGTATCCTTTATCTGTCAAGGATTTTTGCTATTATGTTTAAAGAAAAGGCTTCCATTTTCCATTTCTGTTTAGAGACATCTTTTGAAGATGAGCAGAATGTGAAGCCAGCTTGATTTTTTAAAGGTCATGCACAAGAGCAGGAAAGCAGATCGGGAGGAGTGTGGAAAGTATGATAATCACTAGAATAATGAGAACTTCTTTAGAATGTTGGAGTGGGAAGGAAACTAGACAGTCTAACCCTCTCATTCTGGAGATGAGGAAATGAAATGTTTGCCCTAGGTCACATTGCAAGGTAGTGGTCAGGCTTATAGAAGACTGAAAACAACACAAAACACCAAGAAGGGAGATAGAAAAAGGTAATTTTCCCAGAGCACACCCTCCAAAAAGAAATGTGAAAACAGTTTGTTTGGGGGAAAAGTGCAGAGAGCACTGGTAGGGGAATCCAAGTATGGTCCCCAGACCAGCAGCAAAGGCACTGACTGAGAGCTTGTTAGAAATGCAGACTCAGGGCACCTGGGTGGCTCAGTGGGTTAAAGCCTCTGCCTTTGGCTCAGGTCATGATCCCAGGGTCCTGGGATCCAGCCCCGCATGGGGCTCTCTGCTCGGCAGGGAGCCTGCTTCCCTTCCTCTCTCTCTCTGCCTGCCTCTCTGCCTACTTGTGATCTCTGTCTGTCAAATAAATAAATAAAATCTTAAAAAAATTAATTAATTTAAAAAATAAAATAAAATAAATATTCTTAAAAAAAAAAAAAGAAATGCAGACTCTCTGGCCCCACCCTACAGCTGCTGAATCAAAATCTGCATTTTATTCAGCCTCCCATGGGAGTCATAAGCACATGAAAGTTTGTGAAGAACAGCTGGAGTTGTCCTTCCTAGAGACAGGGGAGCTGGAGTCTTTATCTTCCAACTTTCCCCCTCTCCTATACTGACCCCATTCTTCCTCGACTAAGGGCTGCTAACTCCCTATCACTTACACTGACTACAGGGCAAGAGCTCTCAGGCAGAGCTGCCCCTCAGTCAGGAGGCAGTGGGACCGTGTCAGCTTGTACTGGCTAGTGGAATGGTGAGGGCCGAGTGCATTCAGGCAAGGCACAGAAAGCCGTGATGCGTGACGTGTACACTGTGCTGAATGTCAGAGGCAGCCGGGAGTTATTTCATTTTAGGACTTGCCAACTTTTTCCAAATTCTCTTCCTCTTCTTTGCTCTTGGATCCTACACTTGGGATCCGTCTCACCTTGGGGAATTGGACTGTCTCATTTAGTACCTGGAGCTTCAAGCCAGCCTTTCCCGTTTGTCCCTGTGCTTCCAGTGGTCCCAGCTCACAGACAGACAAGCATCAGGTGTACAACCTCGGAGTCACCAGCTGCCCAGGGAGTGTAGCACTTGATTTGTTCGAACAAAAGCCGTGTATACAGAGTCCATGTTTTTCTCTTCCCCAGATTTGCTGGGCCCCACCTTCATCCCAGGCACGGCTCAGTGGACCCCTCTGGATGCCAACACCGCTACTTTGTCAATGTGCTGGACTATAGTGATTGTTTTCAAATATTGAACCTGGCTTGTGTCCTAGAATAAATCCCCTTGGTCATGGTGTGTAATTCTTTTTATACATGGCTGACTTGTTTCCTAATATTTTGTTAAGCATTTTTACATCTATATTTTTGAGAGATAGTGTTCAGTAGTTCTCTTTCTTTCTTTTTTACTTTCTTTGTTTTTTGGTCTGGTTTTGATGTCAGGTTCATAAAGTGAATCAGGAAGTATTCCCTCTTATGTTCTGGAAGAGGTTGTAGAGATTTAAATGTTTTTCTAGAATTCTCCAGTGAAACCATCTGAGTGCTGGAGACTTTTTTTGATAGGTTTCAAAATTATATATTCAATTATAAAAATAGTTTTAGAGCTACTCAACTTAGGTATTTGTACAGGGTGAGTTGTGGTAGTTTCTGGCGTTCGATGAATTGGTCCAGTTTATCTCAGAGAAGGTGATTTACCAAGGGTACAGATTGAACTAACGCCTGATCAGGTGCTTTGATGCCATGTGGCAGAAGCCTCCCATCTCCTCTTAGCCCCTGAAGTTGACCTTCCTTTTCCTCTAGTTACCTCTCAGATCTCTTCAGTCTCCTGCCCTCAGCATTCCCTTGTTTTCTAAGCTGGCTCTCAAATAATTCCCTAACCGTGGTTCTCAATATTTTCTGGCCTTACCCAGACATACTCAGAAACTGTGGGGTGTTTGAACAAGAAGTTGCACACTAACGTTGAAGAAACACTGGGATGGATCCGTCATCGCAATCTTTCCCAAGCACGTCTTCAGTTTTACAGGGGCCCTTTATCATCACTAAAGGAATTCGTGACACGGGAGAATGAATCTCGGGTCCAGAGAGATGTGTTTGTATCTGAGCTGGATTCTACTCGATGGTGCCGATCTTGAATATGTCACTCAGCTTATTTGTGTCATTAGGTTTTCTTCCTTTTATAAAAGGGGGATGCTCTCCCTACTTCATAAGATTGTAATTTGATAACAAATGTTATTGTGATCAACACTATTTACTGAGGGTCCTTTAATCTTCACAACAATCCTGGAAGTAATAATCCCTTTTTAGAGTTGAAGACTTAAGCCCAGATAATGTAATAAATACTCATACCATGCCCCACAGCCCAGTGAAGTGGGGGAATTATTTTAATGGCTATTTCACTGATGAGGAAACAGAAGCAATTTACCCAAGACCATCCAAGGACGTCATAAAGCCAGGATTCAAATCCAGTAGTCTGGCTGTTATCTCAGCTAGGCTGAGAAGTTGACCAATGGGGTCAGGACTGCACATTTAGGAAATGCGAGAGATGGGAGTTTACCCAGATCTTTCTAATTCCAAAGGCCATGTTTCTTCTAGTGTAAGCTACTTCGTTCAGTCTGTTCTCCCATTCATTTGTTCAGTCACTCATTCAGTGCCTATTCGTAAGTGCCTTCTGTGTCCCAGGGACTGTTTCGGGCATCGGATACATGAAATGGTGAGTTAAATAGAAGGAGTCTCTGACTTTATAGAATTCACAGTTTAATAGATAACAAAGGAGAGTGTGACAGAAACACATATTGTTCTAATAAGAATAAAACAGAATGATAAATACAGATGGAAACTTGCTGATGGTGGTGGGCAGCTCCTCAGACTACGTTGTACAGCTGACCATTTACTAAACTGAAGGTAAATCTTGATTTGTGTACATGTTTTTCAAACAATCACAAACTTACAGAGAAGTTGGAAGTACCCATACAAAGAACTTATTTTTCCCTGCAACTTTTTTTTTTTAGATTTTATTTATTTATTTGACAGAGATCGCAAGTAGGCAGAGAGGCAGGCAGAGAGAGAGAGGAGGAAGCAGGCTCCCCACTGAGCAGAAAGCCCAATTCGGGGCTAGGACCCTGGGATCCTGACCTGAGCAGAAGGCAGAGGCTTTAACCCACTGAGCCACTAGTCACCCAAATTTCCCTGCAACTTTTGAGAGTAAGTTGCCAACCTGATGACCTGTTACTCCTAAATACTTTAGTGAGAGTTTCTTATAAATGGGGCATTCTCCTGTTGAACCAGAGTATACTGTCAAAGTGAGGAAGTTAACCTAAACACTTTAACCATTAATTCTCAGCTCATTTATGTTTCACCAATTGTCCCAATGATGCTTTGTGTTACACTCAGTGATTATCTCTCTTTAGTCTCCTGTTGTCTAAAAAGATTCTTCAGTCTTCCCCCTCCCAACCCCACTTTCATGACCTTACTGTTTTTGAAGGCTACACGCCAGTTATTTTGTAGGATGACCCTCAGTCTGGGTGTTGTCTGACATCTCTGCATAACCAAGTCGAGTTTATGCATCTTCAGCAGGAATGTCACAAAATGTTGCGGTGTTCTTTGAGCATTATCAGTTAATGCCCAGTTTCAATCTGTCCCATTTTTGATGATGTTCATTTTGGTCACTTGATTAAGGTGCTGCCTGCAAGGCTTTTCTCCAGAAAATTTCCCCTTAGCAATTTATAAGCATTTTGTGTGGAGGTACTTCGAAACTATCTAAATATCTTACTCTTTCATTAAGCTTTCGATTTATACATTAACTTATTTATATCTCTGTGGACTCATGACTTCCTATTCTAATCAATGGGATATAATCCTTATTATCATCATTTATTTTTATGCTCCAGTTGTTGTTAGTTGGGCCAGAGGAAACCCCCTCAATCTGGCTTCTGTGTTGTTTTTTTTTAAAGATTTTATTTATTTGACAGAGATCACAAGTAGGCAGAGAGGCAGGCAGAGAGAGGGGGAGGCAGGCTCCCTGCTGAGCAGAGAGCCTCACGTGGGGCTCGATCCCAGGGCCCTGAGATCATGACCTGAGCCGAAAACAGAGGCTTTAAACGCAAGCCAACTACGCGCCCCAAACTAGGCATTTCTTAAAGGAAGCCTTGTTCCTTTTAGTGGGAAACAAAGAAGATGCAATAACGTTTCATAAAACAACCTAAAAATGATGTTTTCAGACAATACTACACTTTGTGAAGAGCGCTTATGCTTCCTGCTTAATAATATACTGCCTTAAATTTTAGAATCATTTAATACAAGCATGTCTTTTCTCTCCAAATAGATTATTTGATTAGTTTAACACATTATTTGATAACACATTATTTGATCAGACACTGGGCTAAGTGTAAGCTAAGACCCCTGTTCTTAGAGGGCTCTTAGTCTGGTAGGGAACACAGAAGGATAAATCAGTAGTGTAATGTGTTGAGGGCCTATCAAAAGATATGATGCACAGGGTCATGGGGACCCAGAAAAGGGAAGTTCATCTCTGCAAGGCCATGCCCAAAAAGTCTTCACTGCTTTGGCAATCATGCAGTAGGACCTAAGCATCCAAAGTGAGGGAGAATGCTTTTGGGGCTCTAAGAATTGACTAGATAAATGGAGAACCAGGCCTGATAGTGGGCAGGAGCAAAGACTATGCTTCAGAGCTGGAAAGCAGAGGAAAGTTGCTTATTACAGATTCTGGTACATCCTGTTTCTGCTCCTCCCTGTTGGACCATGGTCAAGATCTAAAGTCCCAAAAGAGAACATATACCTGATTAAGCTTAAGTCATATGTTTGTTTGTGAGCCTAGGGCTCAAGAAGAGCACAGAAAGGGGTGAAGTCTGTTTCTCGCAGTTTCAGGAGAAGCAAGATAGGTGCCTGGAATTGCCTTTTCCTTTTTTTTTTTCTTTTGAAGATTCCACCCATTTATCTCCAGAGAGAGAGAGAGAAAGAGCGCACAAGCAGGGGCAGCAGCGGCAGAGGGAGAAGCAGGCTCCCTGCTGACCAAGGAGACTGATGCAGGACTTGATCCCAGGACTCTGGGATCATGATCTGAGCCAAAAGTAGACCCTTAACCAACTGAGCCACCCAGGCATCCTTCTCACTAAAATTAAGTAGTTATTCTCCAGAGGCACCTGGGAGGCTCAGTCAGCTAAGTGTCCAGCTCTTGATTTTGGCTCAGGTCATGATCTCAGGGCTCTAAGACTGAGTCCCACATTGGACTCCATGCTCAGTGTGGAGTCTGCTTGAGATTCTCTCTTGCTCGCTCACTCTCTGCCCCTTCCCCACATGTGTGTGTACGCATGTACTTCCTTTCTGTCTCTTATAAATAAATAAATCTTTAAAAACACAGTTATTCTTTGAAAGGAAAGTAAGCTCTGATTAGGAGTGGATAGTGAGAGCTAGACAAATTTTAAAAATTACCAATGAGGTACCTGGGTGGCTCAGTGGGTTAAGCCTCTGCCTTCAGCTCAGGGCAGGATCTCAGGGTCCTGGGATCGAGCCCCACATCAGGCTCCCTGCTTAGTGGAGAGCCTGTTTCTCCCTCTCCCTCTGCCTGCCGCTCTGGTCTACTTGTGCTCTCTATCTCTGTCAAATAAAAAATAAGATCTTAAAAAAAAATTACCAATGAGCCATACAAGAACATTCAGTCATGTGGAAGACTATGGGGAAAGGCAAGTTCTTCGTAACGTTGTTGAACTGCTGGATCAAGCTTCACCTGAAAGCAACATTTTGGAGCTTTCCATTACATGAACAGATAAATCTTTCTTATGTCCCCTACTATTCTCCCTCCCCCACGTTTTGCTTTAAGACCATTAGAATTTGGATATCTGTCATGTGTAACCAAAAGATTTCTGATACACTATACAATGTTCTTACACAACTGCTGGCAATTCTTTTTATTTCCTATGAAAATATTCATTTCTTTATTTGTTCAATCTCTGAGTTACACAAGAGCTGCTCATTTTTAGCTTATATCAGGTGAGTGATCCAGCTCATAGTATCATACTTTTATTTTAAGTCATTTTTCTCAGGTAGGTGATATACTTGTATAATGATGTTGGATTGTACCCTTTGTAGCATCCTTCCAACCTATATTGGAAATAGGTTTTTTTTTTTTTAACATCAATTTTGAAATCAGTTTTTCAGCCATGCAGCTGATTGTGCTAGAGTAAGCCTACACAGTCATCAGTGTGTCCTCAAATCAGGCAACTGCTCAGTCACCAGTGGGCCTCACTGCACACACCCAACACAGGTGCTGTTGGGTACAAAAAGCAGTGTCCAACAGATCAAGGTCAGTTCCCGTCCCTATAGAAGACTAAGAAAATGACCTAAGAAGAATGGGGACTTGCCACGCCACCCATTGAACGATGCAGGTCTGTTTCCATTCCCCTTAAATCTGGGAAGGCTTGTGACATCTTCCTATAATAGGGCGCACACTTTGTGACTATGTGATAGGTGACATCCAAGGCTTGGTCATAAAATGCCATGAGTTTCTGCCTGGTTCTCTTGGGACTCTTTCTGAAGGCAGCCAGCTTCCCTGTAAAATCCAAGAGCTTTGAGATTGCTATGCTCAAGAGGTATGTGGTAGGCCTCTGGTTAACAGCTCAGCTCCCAGATGATGGCTTTAACTGTCAGTCATCAGAGTGAGCCCTCTTGGATAACCAATCTGGCCAAGACTTGAGAAAGACAGAGCTTAGTTGACATCTTCTTGCAAGTGCATAAGACACTCCAAGCAACCAGCCAAAGAATTTCTATATTCCTGATACAGGATACAACTGTTTTCATAATAATATGGTTGTTGTAAGCTGCTGAGTTTGGGGGGGGGGAATTTGTTATGCAGTAATAGTAACCAGAAGAGGGATTCAGAGTGGGCACATTCTCTCCATTTGTAACCCTGTCTCTAAAAGTTGTAGATCTTAGAGCAAGAGCCCAAATGGAGGCCCACACACCACATGTCTAAATATTTAAGGCTATAAATCAAGTGAGCAAATTGTTAAATAAAATATGTGCTATCATCTCATCTTAAAAATATACATTCATGATGACAAAATAGAAAGTTGGCAAAATGTAAAACAGAACCGAATTTAATTATTGTTACACGTATCTGTTCTGTGGATGGGCTGGTGATGTAGGGATGAGTAACTGTTCCATATTGTAGAAAGTTACATGCCCACTGTGTTCCACTGTGAAATGTACTGCCTCATTTCCCAAGGTCTCTTGAGTCAGGAATTAGAACAAGAGGGAGGAAAAGGAAAAAAAGATAGCATTCCTGGGAAATCTCTTGGCATGCCATAGAATCTATTGCATACATAACCATCCCACGGTAAAGTTTTGTCAAGTGAGTTAATTTCTCATTCCACTTACCTGAGAAAGTCTCCCACTCAGATTCTCATACTCTAAAGTGGTGTTTATTGCTGATACTGGAAAAAAATAAAACTTTATTAAATTCAAACACAGCCCCCTTTTGATTGATATCATAGGCACACAAGGTGAAGAGGCATTTTCCGAGGGCCTGTACAGTATTACCCATCAGACTGATATTTAGGCTAATGGATCATGCCGTTGTCAGTGCTGTGGGCCTGATCCCAAGAGGTAAAGCATCTCTTATATGCTTTAATACACATTTGGGGGAGTGCACTTGTGATACATGTCCCCCTTTAAAGTGCAGGATCGGGGCAGAGGCCCCCATTTCTGTAAGGGCATTGGCACTTCATTGTTCCGTGACATAGGGACAGGTGTCTGGGGAACAACAGTGGGCATCTAATTAGGTAAGATTTTATCCACCTCCAGCTCCCAGACTCCAGCCATAGAGAACAATGATGACACTGCAAACCTACTGTTAAGTGATTCATATTCAGCCACTGTTTTCATTCATTCAGTCCCTACTATACACCAGCTGCTCTTCTAGGCACACTAATGAGTAAGGCAGATCTCCTGGTCTCTGAGAGCTCACATTCTAGAGAGAAAAGACCAAGGATAAACACTAAGTAAACAAAAAAGTAAGATAATTTGACATCAAAATAAACGCCATGAAGAAAATAAAGTACACAATGGGGCGAGGGCAGGCAGCTCTGGCTGTGAGGTCAGGAAGGAGCACTCTGGGGCAGGTGACCATTGGGTTGAGACCCAGTATAAGAGCCGGAGGCAGTAAAGCAAACATTGGGCAGATTAGCTAATTGGATTTCTTGATATTAGAGGGCTATGAAGAACCCCTTTTTAAACCTCAGTACCTGCTGAACTTAAGTGCTTTCTTGGCCCACTTTCTTGCCATAGTCTATAGAATAACAAATATAAAATCTTTCATACTTATGGAACTTTTGCCACCTTGATGATTAATGCAGAGAATATAGATGTAGAATCTGTTGTGATTAGACCAAATCTAACCCAGAATCCAGAACATACCCTACAAAATAAATATCTCTACTAGACTTTTTTATATTGGCTTACTTTTCTGCTTCTTTCTCAAATAGCAAAGCAATTCCTATTTTATATTTGAGAAAATAAACATCTTGTTACATGGTGGGAGATGGTGAAGCCAGGAACTGAACCTGACTTTAGAATCAACTTAATGATTGAGATTATGACAGTAATTTTCCAGATATTTTTTACTATTTTATTATTCTTTATAATATTGCCACGGTTATAGTCTTATTTTCATAATTAACTTGAAACTTATTTTATTCTTAAGAGTTAGGTTTTTTAAAAAATAATTATAGCTTCAGAAATTCAGGGTATTTTATTGAAATTTTTTTGGTAAAATAAAATTTTTTCCAAAACATAATCAAAATTGCAAGACAAAAATATCACTGGAACGGGAAAATGTATATGTATAGAGAATGGTTAAACATAAAAATGTAATTTGAGCCTTTTAAAGAAGTCTTCATCAATAAAGCCCAACTTAATTTTTTGTTTTGTTTTGTTTTGTTTTAAGCAGTTTAAATTATATACATTAACTCTGGTGTAATTCTAAAAACATAGTCAAAGTAAAATACAAAATTATATAAAAGATGTGAATTCAAGTATAAAAACAACATATATATCTATATTTGATGATTCTGTGTAGCTATAGAGTACATCAAACTAACTGTAGTCTAATTCAGAACAAATTACACAACCAAGTAAAGAAAATGTCCAAAATAAGTCATAGACAAATGAATGAAGGTTTTTAAAAATGACTGTCAAGGGATTTATTTCTAAAGTCTCCTATATGATCTGCTTCGGCTCAGGTCATGATCCTGGGGTCCTGGGATCAAGCCCCAAGTTGGGCTCCCTGCTCAGCAGGGAGTCTCCTTCTCCCTTTGCTGATCCCTTGCTCATGCTCTCTCTCTCTCTCTCAAATAAATAAAATCTTTAAAAAAACATCAGATTCTGTCAAGTCTGATGTTTGCCACTGCATGGCTTATTAGACAATGGGCATTTTAAGACCTTTTCATTAAAATTACTTTCCTGTGATATCTTTTTCTCATAAGTATGTCTTCTTCATTTTCTAAACATTTCAGTTATTAAAATCTCAATCCAACATGAGTGTATTCTTAAGGTGGCTTTCTTCCCTGATGTGGACATTTAAAGTTCTCTTCAAATGGGTAAAAAAGAATAGACAATCTCCACAAGAATATGATGATGTCATAAAATATATTTTTATGCTTTACTACTCAGTTCTTGAAAGAATGTTAGCAACTTCACCAGGTCAGAGTTTTAGAGCTTAGATACAATAAAAGTTCAGAATGTAGTCAAGGGGATAAAAGTCTTGTACAGACAGAGGCATTTTAAAAAATTCTTGTTAAATACATGAATAGGCTTAACACATCAAGTCAGGAACATATTTAATCACATTACTTTGGGCTTTCATTACCTCTTATGTGCTTCATCTAAGGGGATGTTGTTTTCTTTCTTTTTGTTTTTTTTTTTTTTTCCTAGAGGTTACACATATTCTTTATTAGGAACATATCTCTATCCTCCCATTTGTGGGAGTCAAATTTTTATGTTTTGTTTCACTTAAACATTAAATCTGAAGCCATAACACTCCTAGAAGAAAATAGAGAGTAAAAGCTCGTTGACAGTGGTCTTGGCAATGATTTCTTGGTTATGACACCAAAAGCACACGCAACGAGAGCAAATTAAGTGGGATTATATCAAACTAAAAAGCTTCTGCACAGCAAAGGAAGCAATCGACAACAGGAAAAAGTAACCTACATAATGGGAGATGAAAATCTTTTTAAAGATTTTATTTATTTACTTAACAGAGAGAGAGAGAGATCACAAGTAGGCAGAGAGGCAGGCAGAGAGAGAGAGAAGGAAGCAGGCTCCCTGCTGAGCAGAGAGCCCGATGCAGGACTGGATCCCAGGACCTGGAGATCATGACCTGAGCTGAAGGCAGAGGCTTTACCCCACTGAGCCACCCAGGTATCCTGGGAGAAAATATCTTCAAACCAGGTATCTGATAAGGGGTTAATATTCAAAACATAAAAGGAATTTTTACAATTCAAAAGCAAAAAAAAAAAAAAAAATCTGATAATCTGGTTTAAAATATGAGCAAAGGACCTGAAGAAGACATATAGGTGGCCAACAGGCGCCCAACATCACTCATCATCAGGAAAATGCAAATCAGAACTACAATAAGCTATCACCTCACAACTGTTAGGATGTTACTTATTAAAACAACAACGATGAGAAAAAAGTGTTGACAAGGATGTGGAGAAAAGTGAAGCTTTGTACACTACTGGTGAGCATGCAAATTGGTACAGTCATTACAGAAAACAATATTTAGGTTTCTCAGAAAATTAAAAAACTACATGCGGTCCAGTTATCCCACTCCTGGGTATTTACCCCAAGGAATTGACAGGATCCCAGAGAGATACCTGCATTCCTCTGTTCATTGCAGCGTTATTCACAAAAGTCAAGATATGGAAACAACCTCAATGTCCATCCACAGATGACTAAATTAAAAAATGTTGTTCATATTACAGTGGGAAGTTATTCAGCCTTAGGAAAAGGGAAATATTGCTATTTGCAACAACATAGATGGATCTGGAGGATATTATGCTAAATGAAATTAATCAGACACAGAAAAACAAGTACTGCTTGATTATACTTATATGTGGAATCTAAAATAATAAAACAGAAACAGAGGGTAGAAAGTTTTGGTTGTGCAGGGTAAGTCTGGAGATCTGATATATGGTATGGTGCCTTTAGCTAACAATACTGCATTAGAGACTTACAATTTTCTATGAGGGTGTATCTTTTGTTAAATATTTTTACCACCTATATACACACAAGTAATAATAATAAAGGGGCAGGAAGGGTGTGTACTCATCTCCAGACTCATTGAGTTGTATATATTATACAGCTTTTTCTGTCAAGCATACCTCAATAAAATGTTGAAAACAAGCAAACAAAACATAAAAGCTTTAAAAATTTCAAGAATTGTACTGCTCTTTGATGTCAACCATGGAGATATACTAATGCTGATATTTCTAGACACCTTTAATGCTCTCACCCACCTTTGATGTTCGGGGAGAGGAAGGTTACTTTGGCAAGGAGTGTGTATACTCATTCTGTGCCCAGCAGACATGTTGGCCATCCTGGCCAGCGGTGTTCTCTGGGTTCGCTCTCTACCTTGCCTATACCCACCCTTTAACTTTAGCCTTTGAGTGGACATGTGAGTCCTTTGGGACACAGTAAGATCACCCCATTTTAGTCGGCATATTCCCTAGTTCATTTTACTTGCCTACCTGTGAAGGAGGAATTCTTATCTCATGGATATAAGCAGCTAATTACTGTAAACAATCATTAAGTACTCAAGTTTCAGAAATATGACTGTGATTTAATTATTTTCCTTAAGAACATATTATTTTAATTTTTGAAAGCCATACAATTAATTAATGAGTTGTAACTCGGTATAATTGGCTCACCACCAAGAGTGCCCCTTCCCCCTATATCAGGGGTTGAACTGAATGAATGTGCTTGGATGAAAACTACTGTATTGGCATGTTTTGATGAAGAAGATTCAGAGAAAAAAAATTCATAGATGAAACGAGCAAGCATCTAAAGTTTAAGTTATTTATAGATTTAAGTTATATTTACAGTTTTTTGTGAGTCTTAGAAGCCTGGGTACATTTACTGTTGGAACTGTTGATTGAAGAAGTGAGTGTGGCTTGTTGTAAGACAATCAGGTTATAACTTCATTCATGTAAGGACCAATAATTAAAGATGAGTGGACATGCTGTTTCCCTCCTTTGATCTCCCCTATTGTTTAAAAATACTGAGAAGTATTTGGTTGAAAGTATTACTATACTTTCAGAATATTTCATTAGAGCTAATATATAAAATATTAATGCATTTGTTTCAGTGTTGTAATATGCTTTATTTTTTTAAAATTTATTTATTTATTTATTTGACAGACAGAAATCACAAGTAGGCAGAGAGGCAGGCACTGAGAGAAGGGAAGCAGGCTCCCTGCCAAGCAGAGAGCCCGATGTGGGGCTCGATCCCAGCAGCCTGGGATCATGACCGAGCTGAAGGCAGAGACTTTAACCCACTGAGCCACCCAGGCACCCCAGTGTTGTAATATGCTATTAAAAAGCAGAGTGAACTTCAAGGATCATATGCCTACTTAATACTGCATACCTAACATTTATCAGTCGAAACCAGAATCATTTTTAAGAAAAAATGTTACCAGCTCATTGTAGCGCTCTCATTTCCTACCAATCACAGGAAGATTTCCTTGTTCCTTCCCTTAAAAGCTGCTAAAACCCAGACAGGCAAGTAAAAGTAAAAACAAAACCAAACCCCAAAAAACAAAACCAAGCTTATGCAATATAAACTATAAAATCCTAAATATGCCAATAAGGGATTAGAAGTTAAAAGTAAGATTTACAATAGGTTTTGTAGGTTTCTGTGGGAAATGACAGAGGGGGCTGGTGCCAAGGAGGCTGGCAGTTGTGGTTCATTTTAGGTAGCTGCTAACTTGTGCTGTATTGATTCGAGGAACAACCTGATCAGCGTTTAGTAACATTGTTCCTATAAAAGGACTCCAGGGACCAATGGGGAGAGATATAAGTAGGAACAGATCGAGAAAGATGACTGACAACTGGCTTGCATGTACACAGTGGGTCTGGTGATAGAGATGAGTATGGTTAGCCCCGAAACAAAACATCCTGAAAAATTGCTTAATGGTGAATTGAGTTCTTTTATCAAAATGTAATCATTCATCATAGAAAAAAATTACAGCAATTGTGAGACGCCATTACCAGTTGTTATAATAGTTTAAGATCTGTATTGACTTGGCTTTTAGTTACTGTGTTTTCCTGGAGTCTTTCTTGTCTTAATAATATTCCAAAAAAGATTGGACTTTTTTTTCCCCAGGGTCTAAGTTACTCCTTGAGGAATAAAGTAGGTGTTTCAAGAGCCACATTAATCCTTTTGAACTAATAGCTACTCATGAAGGTGCATTAACTTTTCAATAATTCTAAATAGTACCTTAACTTCAAGGACTAACTCTAGGTACTAGAGATAATAGAATTCCCAAATGAGATAAGAGAGAGAGAGAAGCAGATATAGAGAGAGGATTTAATGCAATTCTACTCACAAAACTTACGTGAATTACTTGCTGAGCAAGTCAGATTTCAGCTGATCAAGATAATGAATTATTGGATAACTAATTAATTTCTTCAGTGACCTGCAAGAGTATTCTCTATGCATTCTTCTAACTGTGAAAGGAAAATAGGTGTCTTTTTAGTCCTTTTTTTTGAAGTTGCCATCCCCATGCCCATCTTAATTCACACCATTTGCCTTAAACTTGGCTTGAGAAATGAGCCCTTGTGATCCAGGCAGAAGCTGTCAAACTTTTCGCGGAAGGAAAGGGAGTGTAGTGCTCAGGCCAGGTAAGTAAATGGAATTCTTTCAAAGGAAGAGGGAGGAGCCAAGGATGGAGAAGCCAACCCTGCCAATACATGTCTTGGTTTTTTGCAGTAAGACTCCTCCTCTGGCCTCATCTCTTCTGAAATGTAAAGGTCAAAGGAAACTTCACACAGCACCCTTTACATCTCAGTGCACCTGCTAAATATCTTAGAAGAATAAAGAATTCCTAATGGGAAACTAATCTTATAATTCTTTGTTTGCATTCCTGAATGATGCAGATTCTACTTTCCACTTCAAACAGTTCTACATACAAACCAGTTCTTTGACATCTTGGATCTTGTATTTGAGGCTGAAAATTTTTTCTACATACTCTTTTAACATAATTGCTGGAAATAAAAATTAGTAGCCAAGTAGCTATGGAAGGAATGTCTTGAACTCTAAACACATTTTGAATACTTAAGCTCATTTCCACCTTTTAAACAAATGGTAAAATATAAATTCAACTTATGAAGTAAAGAAGCATTTACTCTAAAGAGTCTGAAAGCTGATATATGTTAATAAATCACTGTACATATATACTCTCTCTCTCCAAAGCCAAAATTACTCAGATATTTAAAAAATCTCTTTTGGTGAAGTCCCTAGTTTCTGAATTCTGTATAGGTTTTTATGCCAGAAACAGATATGAATAGTCTTAATTATTGGCATTTGTATTGAAAAATAGTTATCATGTAGCTTATTTTTAGCAAGTGGAATCAAGATCACCACAAAGCGCTCTATAATATAAAGCCTATAGTACACATTTTCATCTACAGCAGGAAGGAATCTGCACAACAGATTAGGAATTAACTGTATGCCTTTAACTTCTGAAGTTTATGTAGCAGTTTATGATTAATTACTCATCTTGGTGAATGCCAATTTTTCTACTCATTAGGAGTGTTACCCATAAAAATAAAGCCATCAGTTATCTTACCAGTAAAAATGGATTTGGGAATAGCAGAGAATTGCCATTCAGGATGTGCAAGCCATGGCAAAAGCATAGGCAAGAACTGAGAACAGGTGAGGAACACTCTCTTTTAGAGGAAGGGGGGAGTGGTTGGGAGGGACAGTTATAAACAAAACATCCTTTGGAGTCAACTAGGCGTTTGAAGTGTAGTGGCTTTTTACTGGTTGTGTTTTGACAATCTTTCATTGGGTAGGCTATTGCTGGACCAGAAGAAAAGGTTTCTTCCTTCCGCTGGGGTAGTGAAGCGTAGGCTTCTTCCTGTCAGGAATGCAAGGTCCGTCTCTTCCTGTGGAAGGTATCCAACTGACAATTAGCAGTAGAACAAGCGAGCGCCCCCTGTTGGCGTCCTCACTTTCCCTTCCTTTCACTTTTTCACAGGAGTGAGAACATCTATTTGTGCAATGACAACAAAGAAGATTATCTACTTTAATCATTTATCTGCTCCAAAACTCCTCTTCAGTTGGATAAACTCATACATTTCCAATGCCACTTTAATGCACAAGTGGGATGAACAGAACCTCCTTTTTGAGGCCCAGTATAAACTTGATGAGAAGCAGTACTGCCAAGTAAACCAGAAAGATATTTTATTTTAAACAGATTTCAAATGAACATCTATGTTTTCTGGAACATAAACTTTTCCAATCTGTATTTCATGTTTTCTGAAGTGCCTACTGCCAGAGCGAAACAACACAATATTTCTGGTTACTTGAAGGAAAAACTTACTATTAGTTATTCATTTTTGCAAATACACAGTTCAGTAACTCTCTTTTACACAGAAACATTATGCAAATCTTTCTAGCATTTGAAAATATGGTAGCAAATACCTTTCCAAACAACAAGGTTTTAAATCATCTGGGAAGTGGGGTAATCAGAGACAGCTTGCCAGACCTCTGTTCACCCTGGACCATTTTCCCTCCGAGATGATTTAAGAAGCTCATTTTAGAGCTACTCATGGCATACAAGTTCTATAGAGATTTGGGCTTTGCATGCTTTACATTCTAAAGTGAGCTTTACTGGACCATGTAATTTTGCACCCAGAAATCTTTCAGCAAGATTACTATTTTTTGAGAAGAGTCTGAGATTATTGCACTGCCTCGATTTCACACAGTATTTTTGCTAAAAGGATTGAATTTTCAACTCTGATGAGTCAATATTGAGAATTTGGTTATGGTCTGATTTTGTGGAGTAATTATTCCTAGACACACTGGCAGTGGATTTACAAATCTATCTTTGGTGCAAATTAGATTTGGCTCCTATGTCGGTTTTGATTTGGTTATTTATTTGGTCCAATAAATTTCTTATTAGTAGCTGTTATAGTGAGCAATTTCAATTTTGAATCTGGGAACTTTTATGGTGAGATAGATCTCCTGAAATTGCTAATGCTTCTATTTTCATTTAACACTTTCATATATGCCCTGTATTTTTTAAAGTGCTAATTGGATTCTCCTTTTTTAATAAATATATGTTTAACTCTCTGGAGTTTTTTCATTGAATCACAAAGTATGCTGACATAAATACTTCTCAACTAACGATGAAGTAAATACATAAAAATTTGACTAGTAACTACTTGTTGGAATAGCATGCTGAGTTCTCAGAATTAAAATTAATATCACTTTCAATGACTAACAATTTGTTCTGTTTAAACAATTTTGAGACCATTTAGTATGTGTAATACCCCTTCAGTCACAGTGAATAATAACTAAGTTGATGACAAAACAGTGAGCACCACGAAAGAATATATAGAGAATAATACATTTGACTTTACAATTCTTAAGCCATTTCTTTCTCTGAAACAGTGTTTACATAAATAAGTAATGTTGGATTCTTTTATACAATGTATACTCATTTATATATTATATGCAATAACTGAGATTAAATTGCAAGCAGATTTAAATGCAATTTTTTTCATGTGACATAACTAGACATCAAGAGGTTCCTCCCTGTTACCGTCAAGAATTACATGCTGTAAGATGCGAAGACACAATCTTGTGAGAAAAATTTGAGACCGTTGTAGATTGAGAAGAGCAGCTATAGCCAAGCAGAGCCAGACACATACTTCAACAGAAGCTTTGCAAACTGAATGAGACAGCTAAACATTTAAATGTACAATGCCTATTGGTTCTACATCTTTCCAGAAAGAGATGCCATATTTCTCGTCAGACAATTTGTGTAGGGAGTAAAACTTCTGGAGTTTCTTTATAAGTCTCTATGCCTCTTTCAGTATAAAGTGTTTTTTTACTTTGAAGAATACATTGAAAGTGGGGGGAAGGGGAAATTGGAGGAAGGTGGTCAAAAGGTTAAAACTTCCTGTTATAAGTAAGTACTGGAGATGTAATGTACAACAAGGTAACTATGGCTAACATGGCTATATAATATGCAGGGGAGTTAATAAGAGAGTAAATCCTAAGTGTTCTCATCACAAGAAAAAAAAATTGTTCCCTTTCTTTTCTTTTTATTGTATCTATAAGTTAGTTGAACCTATTCTGGTAATCATTTCATGATAGAGGGAAATCAAACCATCATGCTATATGCCTTAAGCTTATATAGCGATGTATTTTAATTATTTCTCAATACAAGTGGAAACAAATCCAACAAATACAATGCAGACATTTGGGGGTGACTGCAAACATTGAATTTAGATTGGTTGTTAGATAATACTAGAGAATTTCTGTTAACTTCAGCTATGATAACACTGTTGTTATATAGCATAAGTCAGCAAACTAGCTGGTGAATCATATACCTACTTTTGTAAATAAAGTTTTATTGGAACATACAAAAAGAACACACTGAGCTATGAGAATAAATACTTGATGACTTTTACTTAATACTTGATACATATTACTTGGGGCTGGGTATGCAGACACTTTAGCCCCTTTCCCTCCTTTTGGACTCTAACACTGTTATCTCATTTACCAAGAGGAGCTGAGAATTCTGCTGGCTTTCATTTATCTACGCTAAATCTTATCTTAGTTATAGGACTCCTACCTGTTTTAAATCAGGGACCATTCAGTTGCCTTGTTACCCACCCTCCATCTCCCAGAAACCCAGACACCTTGCTACAATTGCCTAACAAATTACTTGAAGTAACCTTTGGCTCAGGAAGATATCTGGCCATTGGAACCTACTGCATTTTCCTTTCTAATCACTATGTACAAATGTGCTGCTTTGCTGAACTGGAAAGCCTCATTTGGATCAAAACCAGAACACTAGAAACACTTAATACTTAAACACTCTTAAATACTGTGGAGCCAGTATTAAAGAATTTATTGGAAAAAGATATATTTAATTTATATCTAGGATGAATTTTAAATCTCAGTTATAGATCTTTCTCCTCCTAAGTTTTTATTTTATCTATAGAGTAGTGTGCAGGACCTACTTCAGAATCTCTGTCTGGACAGTGGTGAACTGAGATTACCATCTGTACAATTCATCAGAAAGATAAATGCACTTGAGGAGAAGCATAGTTTTGCATAAATCGCCTGCATAATTGCTTCAGATTTCCACATTATATATAATACTGTTTGGAATAAAATAGAAAAATATTATCCATTAACAGATATTTGATAACCATAATAATTCTGATATTTGATAACCATATTAATTCTTTCTGGCATTTGGTTTAGTTATATGACCACATAGAAGCACCCACATAGACTTTTCTTAATGCATATAAATTCTTCAACATTACAGACTCCTGGTTTTTATGTTAGGCATAATGTCTACCTATCAGTCATATACACAGATTCACATTAGTTTTATTTTGATTTATCATTCAGAAACATTTAAGCCTGCTCCCGATGAATAATTTTCCTTACTTTTTCTATAAGTAATAAAGCAGAGGCTAGAAATGAAAGGGTAGAAATTGTAAATGAAAAGTTGTATTTTTAAAATTAAGTGTGAAAACAGGTGCCAAATTAAGGGACATTTATGTACATTTTTATGGCAACTTTCCCCATTACATGAATTGCTCAGGTATTTGTACAAAGACAGTAAGTGATAAATTCATTTGAGAATAAATGCCATTATGGCCACGTGCACATGCACGCACATGCACACACATGCATGCTAAATTTACAGAATGTGTCAGGTAGCTGATGACCACGGTTGAATTAAGGATAGCAGATTACTAAGAATCATCCCAGATTCCAATTATATTTATACATAATTTGTGCATTTGTAAAAACCTTACAAATAATTCTGTTTTTCCAGGATGACATTATGGGTAACAATTTAACACATGTGGTAAAAAACAAACAAACATATTAAACCTTAAAATCATAATTAGGTAAATTAAACAATCCAATTAGCTCATAGCTATCATGAGTAAAGAATTCTATGAATAAAGACTTCTCCATTTTCCATATCAGAAAAAACAGCATGTCTTTTATTCACTCTAACATACAGTTTCTGTTAAGCTTTTAGTTTTTTCAAGGCAAGGAAAATGAAACATTTCAAAATATGATCTGGTAGAAAGTACTATACACATTTTAATCTATAGTTTATATTAAGAAAATTTCTAAGGTATTGCTAAGTATAGATTTGTTTTCAAATTATGTAAACTGGACAGATTATTTGAATTGCTTTCTAATAACTAGATAGTTAATTACATATTACTGAGCAATTTTACCAGGACATGATGGAAATTCAGCTGATGATGTATTGTATTGTGTTCTGAGAACACTGTGAGGAATCCAAATTTCACTTCCTTGGCAATGTAGTGAGGTCATATGATGGAAAAGAGAAAGTGGGGTAAAGTTTTAATGTTAACTAGGAGTAAGTACTGGGTGGCATTTTTAAAGAAATATTAATACTTACTTTTCTTGTGTTCATTATACATTTCATTTAAAAAATGCAACGCTAAGTAGTCTAGGAACAGATCATAATATTTTAAATGCCTGGGATAATCAAAACAAGTCCAGTTTACCCTGAGGATAGTAAAGCCACAAAGGAAGAAGAGACAAACTATAATTCTATACATGAAAACATCTAGTCCCACTTTAAACTTTATAGTATCTACAGATAAAACTATTTCACTTTAAGGATGTAGTCAGCAAAAATATTTACATTAAACTACTTAGGGAAATTATTTTTTTTCTATTCAGGAAGACCAATTCAATGTCAGGAAGACATAACACTAGGTTACATTAAGTTAGGGAAACTTAACAGAGGAAATTCTCCTTGGGAGACTTATTCAACTGAGAATTTCTCTTTAGAATATAGTTTCAAAAAATAATTAAAGTGGTCTAAGGTGTTTTTCCTCTGTAGTTCATCTCTTTCAATCTGATTTACACAGTTCATAGGTAAAGCTGATGCTTTTGGTGAACTAAATTAAGAATGTCAATTCAGTTTCTTGTAAACAAGTATCTACGTTTAAAAAAAAATAAACTATGATTATTGCATGATTACTGGCAGTGAAGTAACCGAGGAATAAAAGATATTTGTGCTCTTACCTTCAGATGCAGTGCCTTCCTATGAAGGTCTGAGTGGACAAGCTAACATGGGTATTGTTAAAGCTGGATACGGGAGATTCCATCTGCTTATGTCTTGTATTACTGTCTTTTCATCCCAAATCATGCTTATCAGCTACTTTACCAATGAAATAAAAAGCCGTCAAAGGAAAGAATTCTGTTTAATCGTTACCGGTTGTGGTATAACATAACGTAAGTCCCTGTAGGAGTGTTTTATGAGCAAACCTCCTATCCCCCAATATACGCAAGTGCATATGCAAACAAGTTGAGTACGCAAAACATTAGTGTATTAATAGTGGGGTCACCATTGCTTCTTCCTCTGGTCTGGTATTTCTCAAATTATGCTTCAAAGACCTGGGAGCCTCTTACACTTGCTTAGGACTGGGTGTGAGTCTGCAAATGCAGACTCCTGCTCCTCATTGCGAGCAAGAAACTTACACCACCAGGAGAGGGGGTTAAAACAAAACAAAACAAAAGGCTAATTTACCTTTTGGAGAATATGTGGCAAATCTTCCCCACCTCCATACTGACCTTCTCCCTCCCAGACTATACACTCATGCATTACCTGTATCGATTAGTATTTTCAAGAAAAGTGCATTAGGGTATATAAAACATAAAAATGAAGGCAAAACCAGTGTTAAAATACTATAATGGTTTCCAAAATCAAGTAGCTATGATTTCTGGCACTGCTTCTAATCAACAGTGAGAATCAAGAAATGGAAATCGCAATTATGTCTCCTTGGAAAACTATATACTGTATGAGAAAGAAAAGTTTAGGGGCTGAGAAGGTAAAAAGGTCATTTAGATCTTGTTTCTACTGAATGATGCAGGGATTGGGAAGGAGGTACAGAGGAAGACATGGAAGAAGCCAATCAAAACTTCACAGTAATAAGGACTGTATAAAACTCTGACAAGGGAGCGGTTCTGAATGATTTCCTGCACATACCCAGAATAATACGAAGAAGAGGTATGGAAAGATGAAGGCCTCCTCATGTCCCAAGCTGAAATTTATTTTCTTTGCTGTTTTTTAAGCTACCGGAAGAATGTTAACTGAATGATCCTATGAAATACAAGAGTTGATCTATCTTAGAGCATCATAAAAAATAGAAATGGAAGATTCCTTTGTTCTATTCCTGGAAGCAAAAGGGTGTTTTTGGGCACTTTCCATGGCTCAGGGAGCAGAACTGATTTGTCAGTCTTTTGGGCAACAGAGAAATCTTATCCTCAGCTTCCTAGTTGTGCCGTCCCTAAACATAACCAACTGTGTCCAAACCATGGCCCCTGTAACATAGCACTAGGATTCACCCATCAAATGTGCGGGGTATTACCAGGTCAATGGCACTCTACAGTCTTTGCTCCCATGGGCAACTTTGTTACAAGACAGCTAGACTTTAGAAATAATTGGGCATGTATTTTCAACTGAAGTGAGCCTGGCAGAATGCAAAGCAGAGTAATGAAAATTAATGTTTTCACTTATTACACATTTTCACATTTCATATGTGTATTTTATGTGTTCAGTGTGCACAAGGATTGTTGACACTATTCCTATGAGGTGAAATATGTAAAAATAACTCAGGAACAGGTAGTATATATCAAGACTAATATCATGCATAGATGGAGATGGAAAACCAAGAGTAAAGGATAAACCTATTCAAGACCTATACAAAAATTACTATGCAGATAATACTATTCTCTATCTGGTGCACAAGAAAGTTATTTGATATTAAAATTTAGTATTCTTATTTTATGATTTTCTTGAATAGAACTTCCTTTTCAAAAATAAATTTTCAACTATTTCAGGAATTTAAAGAAGTTTGAAATAGCTATTTGTAATCTGGATTGCAAGAGAGAAGAAATAAATACTTATGAAGAGTTGATTGTTATACCTTGAAAAAAATCAAATTTTACTTTTTTCTTTGACCATGTAGACTAGAAATAATGGTACCCATATTGCATTTATATTCTAATATTACCCCTAAAATAATGGCAAGTAAAAGTGGGTTCACGATTGTTTGTGATATTAAGAAGCAATACCTTCTTAGAAGGCAAATAAAAGAAATTTAAGATCAGTAACAGTGGAGTCAAAAACATTTGAAATTTCTAGCATCATAAGATTAAACTTAATAATCACAGGGTTTTAAGTGTTCACACAATTATCATAAAAAAGTGAAAATTAAAATTATTTTTGGTAAATTCACATGTCTATCTAAAGTGTCATCTTCGGATTACCTTGGCTTGAGTTAAAGACCTTTTAATTTGACTTTTTCATGAAAGTTCTCTGTAGCTTTAAAGTTTGACTCTGTTCTCCAGTGTGCAGTCCTAGGTCCCTACACACTGTGGGATGAATGGTGACTCATTTGGCTGGAGTTTAACTCTGGAGCATACATTTTATTCAGTTTCTTTACCTCCTTCAACAGTTCTGCCCAGCATCCCCGTCATGCACAGGCAAAATCTTTACTTTCGGAAGAGATAAATCGTTACGAATTTGAGAGAAGTAAGTCATCTGGGACCAGGAAATAGCAAATATATGGCTAAATTTTCAATTTAGAGGCCATAAGCCTAAAGAAAGAAGGATTCCTCTTACCTGAGATTAACGCTTTTCAGATTCTCCAGAGTTTGAGATACAGCTGAGGTTTACCAGTGGTTACTTGTATCACAGTTTTAACAGAAAGGATCACCAACTTATCTTTTGGAGTGCAAAATCAAAGTCTTCACACTTTTCCTATGATGATTTCGGTGTTTGTACGTAAGATTAAACACAAAACCCCCAAAAGATCTGGCAAATGCCATAGAACAATGTGCTTTCGTAAGGGAAGCATTTTGTTTTTTTTTCTTTAATTTTTAACATTTTACACATTCTTTTCTGAACAGTTACACAACATAGATTGAGCCTGCTGAAGTCAATGGCCAGATGAATATAGTTACTATAAATGATTTTCCTCTAAATAAAAGTCCTAAATCCTGGGAACAGAGCAGGTGCTAGCTGCCAGTGAGAGGTATGCACAGATGGGACCGTTACCAGTCAGTTCTGCTGCTAGTAAGCAAGCTACAAGGATAGAAAAGCAGCACGTCAGAGCCCCTTGGGTACAGTAAAAACTTCTTTTCCCCTTCTGCCAAAAGTCTCAGTCCTTTGAATGTATCTTCTTTGGAGTGTCTATGTGGAAATGTTCACAAGAAGTCTGAGTAAAAATCAGATACCATTTTCCATTAACATGTTATTAAAAATTTAGCTCTACTATCCCCAGTGAGAAGGGACGAATTCAAGCAAATGGTTTTGTTATCACTTCTGGGCTTTATCATGTGAAAGAGAAAATATGTTTCTAAAAATAGGATGACCCCTGTCATTTTATTGCTATGGTCTAAGCAGCTGGGGCTAATTAATGATTTTCTGTATCATCAAAGACACGTCAAGAATTTCATCGCAAGCAGTTATTGCAGAAATATACTGTGTTAGGCCTTAGTTGAAGTATTTTTCCTAAATAAAAAGTACAAAAATACTTCTCACTAAAGGTAACTGAGAAGTTGTTCGATTTGACATAGCATGAGGACACACCCTTTTTTTTTTTTTTTTGAGACAGTACACTTTGTGATTCACAGGAGAACTTGGATCAGACGCAGTTTAATGAAAGCTCTCAAATAAGCAATTTTATTCCTATCCATGACTGCAGACATTTACAAAACCATAACATCTGAGTTCACCTTAAAAAATAACTTATATAAAGCAGTGATATACACAGCACAAAATAGTTCAGGGAGGGGCAGGAGCAACTTTTAATAATTAAAATGTAAACGTGAAAAAAAGGATGGAATAAAAGTCCCTACTTATTTCTACTTAAGATGTCATGTAATAATATTTTACAATGTCCTGTGGGCCAATGTATGTATGTGCATATGTCCATATAACATACACATATGCAATACATTCTTTTTCCCACACATATACATACACAGATAATTATTTGCAGTTCAGTTTAGGGCAATTCTAATATGCCGCTCTGTACAGTTGTTTGAATCACGTTTGGACCCGCTTTCTTCAAAAAATAGGGGAGAGAGCAGGAAATAAAAAGGTTGGTTTGGTGTGACTGAGATTCCTTTGTTTAACTGTACACTGTGATGAATAATTTTCTTCCGTAGTAGTTCTGTGAAGGGCTGACTCACTGTGGTTTTCATGAGGAGACTTGGTAATGGATCACACACTCATTGTCATGCTAGGGGAGTACTAGAAAGAAAAAAGAATCCATATTTTAACAACAATTCTTTTACAGGCTGCTAATGTTCTTCTTGGTAAACAGTAGTAACTCTGAATTTTAATGTCTTAAAATCTTTTACGCTCAAGCTTTTAACCTCCTATAACATAAAAATAAGAAGCTATTAAAAAAGTAAATTTATATGGAATTGACTAAGTCCTGAAATTTTTAGTATTTGTGCTGGCAAGCAACAATATCAACCACCTAAGTTCCTTGAACACAGTTCCTTGAACTTAGGTGGTTGATAATGGCCCAGTCCCTCAGTCTTTTCTTTCTAGCCACATTCATGTTTTGTGGGCATTTGTAACATTTTGGGTAAATCCAATCCACAATAAAATAAGTATGAGGGACAGTCTCATGACCTACCAACTATGTAAACTTGGAAGGTTACTTAACCTCTCTGTGTTTCAGTTTCCTCACCTGTAAAATGGGTGTAATGATATCATTTATTTTAAAGGGATTTGGGGGAGATTAAATATAAAATCCTTAAAACTACATATTTCTTGAATATATAGAAAGTGTTCAGCGTGTGTTTAATTAATAGTGTAAGGGAAATAAAACAAAAAACTCCCAGGTGGTCCCCAGAAGTTCTCATAAAGCATTTAGAGTGCTTAAGAAACTGATTCATACTTTAGGATATACATATCTTCCTCTAATCTGTGGCTCCAATTTCAACCCACAATATTTTTAGGGTGGGAGCAGGGGGCTCTGTTGTTACACATTACTTATCAGTTTGATGAGGCTTACAGTTGGTAAAAGGTGAGGCTTTCAGAAATTTGGAAAAGAGGTCTCAAAAATTATTTAGAGAGGAACAAAGAGCCATTATTGTGATAATTATGGCAATCTAGGCATATTCCCTAGGAACAGACTGTGATAGAAAAGTTCTAGAGCAACACTGTCCAAAAGGACTTTCTTCAACCATGGACGGGTTCTATAATCTGTGCCGTTCAACATGGAAGCTACTAGGCACATGTGGCCACTGAACACATGAAATGGGCTAGTGTGACTGAGGAACTGTAATCTTAATGTTATTTATTTAAATTTAAATATCCCCATGTAGCTGGTGGACACCATTTTGGACAGCACAGTTCCAGATTGCTTGAGATGTGGGGAGGATCCCAAATGGTAATGGTCTCCAGCTGAAGAGAGTTTCGAGATGAAAATGTCAATGTAAACCCTTAAATATTTTAAATATTTTGTTAAAAATATTTGGTGAGGACCTGGTAAGGACCAGGGCAAAGGGATTCCTATAAGCACATTAGTAACAAGGGTGGCTGAGTGGTTCAGTTGGTTGACTGTGGGACTAGAGCTTTCAGCTCCAATTGTGATCTCATGGGTCATGGGGCCCAGCGCCAGTTGTTGGGCTCCTTCCTCAGTGGAGAATCTGCTTGTCTCTTTCCCTCTGCCCCTCCCCCCACTCTCTCTCTAAAATAAATAAATCTTTTTAAAAAATGTTAATAACCACCATGCCTCATGGAAAGAGGCAGGTGAAGTCAAGAGGATTGGTCTCGGACAGTAGGGCCTTCAACAGGAAAAGTGATGATCCTGGGAAGTGGAGTGTGAACTTTAAAAAGAGAGCAGGCAGAACAGAATGAAGTGAGTTCTAGATGAGCTGAGTTACTACAGGACGCAAAAGGAGCTATAAGGTGTGTACCGAGGATTTCACAGGGAAAGCAGGATGTCCTGAGGAAAAGCACAGGGTGACAAAGGCTCAGTTGACTGAAGTCTGGACAGAAAGTCGTTAGGGGTCAATCTAGGGCTCAAACCCAACCCCCACATTGATCCCGAATAAAGGTGAATGGGGAGGCCTAAATAATGGGCCAGTGGACCCTTGGGGGATGATTATTCATCCTTTAAATGCAGATCAAATCATAGAAAATCTACTTGTTAATCAGTTAATAGCCTCAAATTTCCCTTCAGTATAAGAAGCCTAAATTATATATGCTACTGACTCTAATGTTGGATTACAGCGAGTAGGGTGATAAAAAGGGGCAACTTCCAGAGAAGAGAGGGGATTTGGTTTGACAGAAGAACCTCTGCCTTTACCCCTGAGAGCAGAAGCAAGAAAGCAGAGCAGAGCAAAGCACCTAAAACCCAAAGCAATCAGACAAAAACTGATGAAATGAGCCCACCCCCGCCCCTACGCCCGTGCTTGGAGGAGGATATCCCCTCATTTCATCAGATGAGACCAGGCAGATCTCCCACCGTAGACAGCAACAACAAGCATCAGTGAGCTATCTACAGCCTTTGACAAAACAGAATTACATGTTGATATTTGATCTTTAGGGGTAAGAATAAACAACAAGAAAATACATGGATACCAAGGTTTTATTAAAAGTAGAAAAAATTAAAGAGTATGGCAAAGTGGGCACACAAAAGTTTAATCTAGGCTTTCTATAGCTACTGGTACAATAAGAATGGTGATCTAATCAGTGTTGCTCAATAGAATTTTCTGTGATGATGGATATGTTCTATTCTGTGCTGTCCAATATAATAGTCATTAGCCACACATGGCTACCAGACTCTTAAAATGTAGCTAGTGTAAGTTAGGAACTGAAAATTTAGCTGTATTTAATTTTAATTAGTTTTAAATTTAAATAGCATCGCTAGAACATCAATCATTGTTTTAAGAAAAAGATTTTGTGGGTCTATAGTGCCAGCTATCTAAAAAAAGTAAAAGATACTGATGCATTTCATAAAGGACTTCAAAGGAAGTTTCTGAAAAAAAATTTTCAGGATAAGTCAGAATTAACTCTAGTGACCATCTCATTTGATACACATCCTGAGTAACTGAGACCTTAAAAAGTAAGAGCCAACTCTTAATCTCACAAAACAAACTGAGGGTGGCCAGGGGGAGGGGTTAGGAAGAGGGTGGTGGGGTTATGGACATTGGGGAGGGTATGTGCTATGGTGAGTGCTGTGAAGTGTGTAAACCTGGTGATTCACAGACCTGTACCCCTGGGGCTAATAATACATTATATGTTAATAAAAAATTAAAAAAAAAAAAAAAGTAAGGGCCAGATTCAGTCAGAAAGGATAGAAGCATCTGCTCCAAACAATGCAGCTCAGCAAAGTTAGCAAACATCTAATATAGTTTAATTTGTAAATAGTACAAGTAACTGTAACATAATGCTTTAAGTGGATCAGGTACAGTATGTGTGTAATGTGCGGGCATCTATATGGGTGTGATATACATGTGTAATGTGCAGGCATCTATATGGGCAATGTGCTACTTGCACCGCTCAGGTTGTAAACTCAACTGTGGCTGCCCTTTACTGAAATGGCTTCATCTACTTAAAATAAGGGAAAAATCACAAAACTTCTAGGAAAACTCATAGAATATACAAGCAAAAAGGAATTCCGTTATTGATTATTGTTCTTCAACATACAGGAGAAGGGGCCTACAGTTTTCCTAAAGTAAAGGAAGAGTAGGTGTTAAATGGCGTCTCCTATTCAGAGACCTAGAATATTGCCAGGTGCTGGTCTGAGACCACCTGGCAATGTCGCCACCATATTGCTGCATCCATTCAGGATGGCGTACTGTGATGTTTGTGCTCAATGCTGTGATAGGCGGCTGACCCGTTTCCAAACTATTCTGTGAGTCTGGGTCTCCTTAATTAGATGATGTAATGGCTCTTACAGAGTCATTAACTCTCTGGGTTAGCAAAAACAAACAAACAAACAAACAAAACCCTAAAGGTATAATTTCAAACATGTACATGCCTTCTTATGTAAAATAGATTTTGAAACGGCATGCTTTGGTATAAACTAGAGAATCTGTGATTTTCCCTTTATTGTACATAGCTCACGTACCATGGAACACACTGCAGAGATCCATTAGGTCTTTGCACAATGTGCATAAGCTCTTATTTCTATGCTTCAAGAACACTTCAGATCTCACTGCATTTCTATTGCTAAGCATCTCTCTATATTTTCTTTTCCTTTTTTTATTTATTTGAGAGAGAGAGAGAGAGAGAGAGAGAGAGAGAAAGAGAGAATGAGCTAAAGAGAGAGCATGAGAGGAGAGAGGTCAGCAGAAGAAGCAGACTCCCTGCCAAGCAGAGAGTCCAATGTGGGACTTAATCCGGGGACTCCAGGATCATGACCTGAGCCTAACGCAGTCGCTTAACCACCTGAGCCACCCAGGCACCCTCTATTTTATTTTCTTAATGAGAGATATACAAAGAATAGTGCAGCTACCCTGAACTAAACAAAAGTGAAATTTTAAATTTAGTGTTTATGTGACTGTGTAAAAAAAATTGGGGTATACATTTCTTTATAATAGAAAATGACAAACGGGAGTAAGGTAATAGAAGATGACCTACCACCTTGTTTAGAATTCCTATTAGATATCATGATTTTTAATACCACTTTTACTCAGTTGATTATAGTTCAATGCCATGGAGAAACTATTCTGCTAGATTAATTCAGGAAATAGGACTAACTGCTTTCTTTACTGCAGAAACACGAAAAACTACTTTCCGAAAGAAGCTTTTTTGTATTCTTGATTTTCAAAAACAAACATCTTACTGAATTTGAACACTAGGGGGCATGTTTGTTTCTTGAAATAAAGGTCTTGTTTACGATTCCCCAAAAAAAGACTGAGTAGTGTAACATTTGATTCACATTTTTCTGTGTGTCGCATGTTGGCACTGCAAGGTTTCTGACTTTGGGTTGGGTATTTTGTTTCTATAAATATTAATTAAGTGAACTAGCATGTGTGAAGTGACTAGGATAGTGGCTGGCACATAAAAAGCATTCAGGAGATGTTCTCTCCCTTCTTAGGCCTCCTTCTGTGGTTTAACTTCAAGATTTGACCAACAAACCCTCAAAGGATAGACGACTCAGAAGTAGGTGCGTTTCAGAGTTATAGCCATTTAAAAAGCCACTAGAATTTACATGTTCACTCATCCAAAAATGTTTTCTGTTTAAATTTGTTAAGAAGTTCTATTTCTCCTTGGTTACAGGAAACCTCACTCGTGGATACCTAGCCTATTTACTTCTTTAAAGCCCTACATTCGTCAGCAGGGAATGTGCTTAGTCTTCCTTTCTCATCTTTTGAAAAGGTCTCAACAAAATGTGTGGTGATGTGATGCCGGAAGCCATAGATGACAATGACATCATTCATAACCCAATGGAGCCCTCACCGGGCAGACAAAAGAGTGGAGCAGCCAGTGTGGACCTGCTTCCAAGGCTGCACTGTCTCTGGGTGGTGGGAGAGTTCCTCAGTCGCCATCCAATTATTTTTCCTCTGGGGACTTTTTGGGTGGGGACAGGACAGAGGGAGGGGAGCGGCAGGGAGGGAGCTTTTGTTTTCTGCTAACTCTGTACAGAGTCTGGCATTTTACCTTCTTCTTGGCTTCTGGGATAGTGAGGCTGGGCCAGGAGTTCAGGGATGGGAGGGGCCCTGCTCCAGCTGCTCTCTCTCTCCTCAGCACACGTTCACAAAAGCATCTGCTGTTTTGCACGTGCCGAGTCCAGTTAAGCTTAAAGGGTGAGGCTTGTGTTTATCCCGTGGAAAGAAGTGTTTCGGGTCCTGTTATATCTGATTCCCCACAAAAAGCTATCAGATGCCCGTTCGAAAGAGGCAGCCCTCCGCTGACAGATAAACAAGGCAGCAGTACTCAGTGACAAATCTGGGAAAGAAGGAATGGGGAGGGGGAGAGGTCCTCTTGTCCCTGTCCCTAAAACTAAGTCATGTGGGACCTTTTTAAAAAAGTCTTCTTCTCCAATCCAAGACTAATATTTCCTCTATACTTTTTTTTTTTTTAAAGCCCGGTTTATATCTATTATAGCACCTGCTAATCTGACATGTGGTTTAATTAGTTTTGTAACCCATTCTTCCCATCAGATTGCATTTTGTTGGGGTTAGGGATATGTTATATTTATCTCAGAATACTTTGTCCTTAACCAAGCACACTGCATATAAGAGGCTCAAGAAATGTTGAGCTGAACTGAATTATTATATACCCCACTGAACGATACCATTTTATTGTTGAAAGAATTCACAGAAAAAAAAAATAAATGTTGGGGCGCCTGGGTGGCTCAGTGGGTTAAGCCTCTGCCTTTGGCTCAGGTCATGATCTCAGGGTCCTGGGAACGAGCCCCACATCGGGCTCTCTGCTCCGCGGGGAGCCTGCTTCCTCCTCTCTCTCTGCCTACTTGTGATCTCTGTCAAATAAATAAATAAAATACTATTTAAAAAAATAATAAATGTTTCTAATTAGATAGAGTGAACATTAACTGATTAAAATGAACTAATTTGTCCATAGTCTTGAAACAAACTGAATTATCTAAAGAAGAATTCCTATAATCCTAAGCATCATTACAAACTATGTGGTTTTTCTTCCTATTTCATCATGACCGATGGGCTAATCTTTTGATTTTTTTTTTTTTAAAGATTTTTTATTTATTTATCAGAGAGAGAGAGGGGGAGAGAGCGAGCACAGGCAGACAGAATGGCAGGCAGAGGCAGAGGGAGAAGCAGGTTCCCTGCTGAGCAAGGAGCCCGATGTGGGACTCGATCCCAGGACGCTGGGATCATGACCTGAGCCGAAGGCAGCTGCTTAACCAACTGAACCACCCAGGCGTCCCTAATCTTTTGATTTTTTAATACGAATTTTTACATATACATTCTTTGTCCTCACTAAACAAAGTTCAGTATAACTTTATTTCCAGTTTTAACGGAAGTAATGTTTAAAAACAGGGGAAGTCTTAGCCCACACAGGCACGTTAGGCTCGTGCTTGTTAGAAATGAAAGAAACCACAGAACGCTTAGTCTGAGGCTCGAAGCAGCCTTTCCATGCACAAGCAGATATGTTATTAGCCGCTGCTTCACATTCTTAGGGTATCATCTCTGGTAAAGGCTGAGTTAGGGCAAAATGAAGGAAGTTTTCTACTCTGATTTTAACGATAGCAATCCATATGTGGGGGCACTGATCCAATGAAGATGAAATTGGTTTGGATTCTGAAATCCTTTACGCTATATCCAGACTCAGTAGTTCTCGGCAGAGCACGTGCGTGAGCATCACTAACGAGGCTTTTTCATTTGCAGGTATGACCGGTCCTACTCCTAGAAATTCTGATTCACGAGGTCTAGGGAGAGTTCTGGGCAATTATATTTTTAAAAATTCCGTAGATGTTCCTAATGTGAGATATCGGGTTAAAAAAATCACTGTAGCATGTAGTAACTCCTTGAAAAAAGACACCATATTGTCTTTCTCATCTCTCCAGTTCGTCGCCTGTCGCTTTGGCCTGCGGCAAGTGCTCAGTAATTGTTCAATAAGTGAATGAATTTTACTGCTCCTCGTTTTGCTTCTGTCTGCTTCTGTGGAGATTATGGAATGATGATGCCTTTGCTTAACACCGTAATCATACTCAAAAAATGACTCTGGTGTCCGGCTCAGGTTAAAAGTAAACAATAGGTTAATAGACCACCAATACTGGCCTTCGGCCCAGTGAGGTCTAGTATGTGAAGTAAAGACATCTTATAGAGAAGATTCAGAGTCTTGAGGATAGTACTGAGAACAGACCTGGTTTTGCCACGAGTCAAAACATTTTAGTAACGTGAAAACTCGTAAAAACTATCAAATATGCAACCTGCTTCCAGTATGTTCCTTTATAGGGGATGTTCTCTATAAGAAAATTAGTATTATACTTTTTGTTTTTGTAACTATGTACACAGGACAGGAGCAAAAAAGAAAAAGTTAACTAAAACAATTTTTTCCAAAGAAATTCTACTTAGTTTTCTAAATTTTAAAAGATCAACCTATTAAGCTCTAGGTAAACAGTCATAATAGTGGCTTTATGAATATATTCCAATAGAAAAGCTTCAGAACTAAATTTTGGATATAATAATGTAGTCAAAGGAATACTTACACTCTCACTCTGAAAAGGATTTAAGAAATTTCCCCCCATTTCGCCATCATCCCTTGGAGTGCCAGGTTGATTACTCAGGCTCATATTATTGGGAGAATTCTGTAAACAAGATTTAGAAAACAAGGCATTGTTGAAGATTTTAATTTCCCTCTTGCATTATACTGTTTCAAAAATGGAATCTACAGCAGCATCTCTAAGGACAAAGCAGACTTATAATTCTAATCTCAGACTTCTACTGTGTATTCTAGTTCATTCTTTACACCTTGACAAGTACTAATGCTTTCCCAAATGGAAATTAAAAAACAAACAAAAAACCCAAAATAACCAAGCACAACTGTTTTCTTAGTCTCAGAATCAATATTTATTCAATTTCCCACCCTCAGCTTACAGAGTTCTAGTACTACATAGAGTTTAAAAAACATTCCCAGCAGGGGCGTGATGAAGAGAGCCTACCCACTGATCAGGCATGATGGGACAATGACCTGCCTCGGTAGTTTTACTAATCAAACTTCAAAAGGTCACTGTTCCAAAACATTTCCCCTTAATACGACATGTGGTTTGCATAGTAATACTCTTTCAACTATTTTTTTTTTTTTATATGAACCATAGGAAAAAAGGAAGATGGTTAACAACTATCGTGAGGAACAAGAGAACTACCTTAGGACTTGAGAATTTAATATGCACTTGTAGAGGAAGAGAAGGCTCAAAGCAAATTGCTTTAGAATCTTTTCCTTTCATTAGTTTAAGAACAGATTTACTTGGAAACTTTAAGATAAAATGGCTGATATTAGCAACCTAATGAAACCCCAAGTTAGCCGCAGATTGCTTCATATTCTACTTAAATTTGCTAGTCTTGTTATTACGGTGCGATTTTAGCTATGGGAGGTCATCTGCTACTCCCCAGCAACAGGAAATACAGAATGGCATTGCCATACAAAGCATGTTCACACAATATTCTGACTGAGGGATTCTTTCCATGTCTAATTTACTGAATTGTAAAAATAAACCTCAAGGTTAAAAATTTTTATTTGTTATTTTAAGTGGAAGAAAGACTGTAGGTTTCTTTCTGAGCCATTTCTATTTCATATTCTTTTTGAATAAGTTCTAGATTTTTAAAAGAAAATTGCTCTGAAGATTCTGACTTAACTAAAACAAAGTTATGTCATAAAAATTAAAATTTCATGAATGAGTTATTCCCAGAAGAATATGTGCTGTTTTAGAATATGGTAAAACTGTAAAGCAGAGACAGGTAGATGAACTGGTGGAAATACAGCTTATATCTTGTCCTGCTGTGCACCCCACAGGGAAGATCTGAGAACAAGGATCCTCTGAAGTCCATAGGAGCTCGATTTGCCAATGAACCCCAAGGGCTGGGGAACCACAGTTAATAGCATAAAGAGGATTCTTTTTTTGGATTAAATTTTCTCTCAAAATGTTAGTTTTCCAAATATACAGAAAAGCAACTGTACTTTCAAATGAAAATGAATAACTTTGTTTCCTTAAAAAACAATTAAGTAACATTTAACTAAGTATTATTTTATAGCTCCTTAATGATTAAAGTTATTAATTAGATAATCAACTGTACTTTGGAAACAGGAATGCTAATGCTGATTTAGTTAAAAAAGAAAACCAAATTTATAAAAATGTGGTAATATTTAGCCAAAATCTCTTTGGTGAAGGATTTGTCATTTTATACATAATGAAGAAATTGGTAATTTCAGAATAAAAAATAATCTAACATATATACGAGGGTATTTAAGGATACACTTGGAAGCTTTCTCATTTCTGTATAACACACACACTTCCTGTGGCAACTGAGGTGCTCCAAGATGAGCAGTGCATCTTTGATGGATTTGGGGTGCTCACTGTCTCTGCTTGCACGGTCCCATGAATCATCTCTTAATTTACAATTTTGGAAGTGTAGCTAGCTTCAAATCTAATTTCTGACTCAAAATGTGGATTTCAAAATATTCAAAATTTGAAAGTAACTCTGCATTAGTATTTAAATACTTCTAAAACAGCTCTTTTATTATTTCTGTTTTCCATGCAATCTGTTCATGGCATGGTGGCTCAGCAGTATAGACTTTTTTGGGGTGGAAGGAAGATATATAAGTACATGAAAAGGAGATTAAAGGACACATTTAGCATACAAAACAGCTAGTATCAGGTCTCTGAAATTTATTCTTATCCAGCTCCATGGGCATATCTGAAAATCTTCAAATGATAGGGCAAATTTGTTTTTGTTTTTTTTAACCTAAAGATATCTCTACAAAATGTGAAAGCAGAAGTTTCTCAGTGGGGAGTCTTATGGAAATTGTGCCGTCCATGATCTTAAGGAGTGACCTGATGAGGATACAGGCCAAAGGCATACTTAATACTGGTGTCTAAGGAACAGCTAAGATAGTGGTTCCAAACACCAGCCCAGAACAGGTTATGAGTGTGGGTGGCAATGAACCATGTGTTATGTTACATTTCGCTGTAGCTGTGTTTGTGTGCAGAGTTTCTAGTAGATTTCATCATCAAGGCAAGAACAAAGGGCTTAGATCAGGTCTACACAAAAAGGTTTAGATCAGTCAAAAAGGTGCTCTGATAGCTTGAGCACATAATTAGGGAGTAGGGAGTACAAAAAGAATCAAAGTAAAGATCACTTTTAGCTGCATTAGGCATTTTGGTTACATTTCTTACTTCAGTTAATGTGTACTGTATTTCCTACCTATACTTTAAGAATTTAGCTTATGAAAGTATTGCTATATTCCACCAATCCCAGCTTCAAGGGATTTTATTACATTCTCATTCACCCTTTCTTCTAGCTGTAATGTTTTTCCCTTAACATGACAACATACCTGAATGTTACATACAAGCGTATCCATTTGTGCATACGCATGTACCTGTGCGCGCACACACACACACACACACACACACACGTGGTTTCCTCTGGTAACACGTTCAATTCTCTTAGAACCTCTGTTCTCTGATTTTATCTTACAAGCATTCTTCCATATTATCTTTTTAAAAAATTTACATTTCATCTTTTAATTAATTAAATTTTTGTTCCTTCCTCCACCCACCCTCAGAAATTATTCCAAACTTTTTCAAACTGCTATTAAACAAGTGCCCATTTACAGAAATTTTGACTGTGCCCATAACTGGAATAAAATAATACTGACATTATCTGAAGCCCTCATGAGATGGATTTTGAACTGATTTCTCAGAGACTGCCAATAACAAGATTTACAGAGGGTTATTTTGACTTTGCCAGCCCCCCAAAGGAACGAAATTTCAGTCATGGTTCTCTCAGGGGATACAGTAAGCTAGAACCCAGGTCACACTGGGAAGATGACAGGAGCACAGTTGTCTATTAGCTGCCCTCTGATGGGTGTGGGTGGGATCTTTAACTGGAACTAAAGTTCTTGAGTCAGAAAGTTTCAGACTGAAAAGAATTCTTTGATAATTTATTAAGTGTGGTACGATCAGATCTGGCCTTCTCTGATACAGTTTTTTTTCCAAATTCAAAAATATAAATGTTAAATATGTTCATGTGAACTGCAAAACTTATTTAGATGACCTCCTTCTAAGAAAATAAACCATATGTTCTTCTCCACCCCCAACTCTAAAACAACTCCAAGGGAAAATATTTTTGTTCCATTGATTAAATGGGGGACTTCTCAGCTGCGAAAGAAATGAAAAGGATTTCACATTTGGGCTTCTAAATTACAGATGAATTCTGCATTTTTGAGAAATATACAGAGGGGTTTTACTAGATAATCCTCAACTGAACAAGAAATAATTTTAGAACTCCTCATTTGGAGTTCCGTGCTCCTTTTGCCATCGAAACAAGTGTTATCACAATGCAGGTGACAGTGTGAGTGCCCAGCCTTGACCACAAAACACAGTCTGATCACGAAGAGGAAAATAATTAGCATCTATATAGTATTTCAGAGCTCCTAGCATATGTTCATACTGGACTCTCAACAATTTTCTGAAGAAGGCAGGGAATGAACTACAAGCTCTTGTTTAAAGCTAAGGAAACTAAGCCTAAGAGAAATGAAGTACCATGTTGCCCCAGTTTGTAGGTAGTAGAACCAGGTTTTCTGATTCTCAATTCAGTACTCTTCATTACCTTATATAGAAAAAGAATAAAATAGAGTATATTTACAATAAAAAGGTAGAAAAAGAGTAGAGTAGTACTAGTAAACATTAAAAATGGAGTAAGAAAAAAAAAGAAGCAAATTTTTACAGATTTAAAAAATGGAGTAAGACACTTAAAAAAATATGTAATACTGGCACTCAATAAAATACAGGTTTAACTGAAGAACTAGGAAGGTGAAGCTGGAGACCTAAGAGGGATTTTGAACAAAACCGTTGAGCAGTAATTGTCACAACTATCTTATGATTTACAAGTAAGAATGACTAGAAAAAAAACAGGATGAAAAGGAGCGAAGCCAGGACACAGGACAAAAGGGCGGGGAGTGTTCTTAGGATAAAATGTTCTTAGGATAGCTGGTCTTATGTTGGAAAAGGAAGAAGGTGGGGAAAACGGAGGTAGTGATAATGTGGACAGTATGGAGTAAAAATCTGAAATAATTAGGCTGTGAGTGGAATGAGGGAGGGAGAGAAGGGGTGTACACATGATGCTGCTGATCGGAGGAAAAATGACCACAGTGTAGTGGAGATGTGAGACGTACCAGTGGTACATCACCCAGACAGCCTGGTTGGAGCCCAGGACCAACAAGCCTGGACAGGGGGCAGCGCAGAAATGACCTCATCCGAAGGCAGATACAACCAGTCATTCCTAGTACATTGTTAAATGACATGTTTTTGAGGGGAGAGTTTTTAAGTTAATTGAAATATATTTGGACTTTGCTTTGTAAAAGCTTTTCCTTATTGTCTTTGTCTCCTCAGTTACATTGAGCTTTTTGAGGGCAGAGATCATACCATGTTTATCCTTGGCTTTTCAGAGCCTGGAGTAATGGCTTGGTGCAATAATGTTTATTGAGTGAAGGAACTCCTGCCTAACCACTTGAGGACAGAAATTATGTTTGTATTTAAAGAAGTCTTCTATATCTCCCCATGGTGCACAGGATAATACTCAGGACACAAAAGTACATATTGGGTGGTCAATTAATGCTTAATGAATAAGCAATACATCACCAGGCGAGAGAATGTTATCAGCAGTGGGCACAATGTAATGGAAAAACTTGTCTCCAGAAATAGGAATGGGAAAATGAGCACAGAAGGAATAGCAATAGATCTGATATGACGACAGATAAGAAGATGGTATTTAATTTGTCATTATGAATCTATTTAAAAGTTTTAAAGTGTTCTATGAATAAATTACAAAGAACTTTCCCATAGGTGGGGGGGGGTGGGCTAAATGGGTGTTAAGGAGGGCACTTGTAATGAGCATTGGGTGTTATATATGTAAGGAATGAATCACTAAATTCTTTTCCTGAAACTAATATTACACTATATGTTAACTAACTTGAATTTAAATAAAAAACTTAAAAAAAAACCCAAAGTACTTTCCTATATAGTATTTTGTTTACATCTGTCTAATGTAGAAAGCTGTGGGTAGTGAATAGAAATTTTAGAAAGATGACGGTAAGCAATCTGGAGGATCCCACCTTCGTGTAAGATACTAGAAATGCTCCTCAAACACAAAATTAGAATTTTTATTGGTGACCACAAAGCACAATTCAGTGAGTGTCAATTCTCAGATACCTAAGATAGCATGTACAATCATGGTCATCTGACTTGTAAGGGGGCTTCCCAGAAAGATGGCTCTATGGAATTATACAATGAATCTTATTTCGAAAACAGGCCTTTTGCAGGTTTTACCTATTTCTCACAGAAGTAAGCTAGTGCTTATTATAAATATGTATCTATTTTAAGAAGAGAAAAAGATCTTGCTGCTTGTTAAACCATAAATATCCAAAGTGCATGTAGCACTTGTGAGGCCAAGCAGCCAGACAAGGTATATATGATGTCAGAATGCCAGTTCAACTCCCTCTCTCTCCTTCACTTTAAGTCTTAATTTAAAAGGTTTTGTAGCCCAATCAATCTTACTGTATTTTCCTTGGCACCAGAAATTTTACATTATTATACATGAATATAAATTAGAAGTAGGATTAAAAATGAAGTTACCCTTTAATGAATTTTGGTATTTATTGATATAAAGCAAACTTCTAAGAGAGTCATTTTAATGGTTGTTAATAGTTTTTATCAGCCATTCTAAATGTATTTTTGACCCACAGAGAACTATTTTAAATTCATCATGACCTAAAAAGTATTTAGGTATTCTGAAAAAAATATAAGGCATCTTAGCAGAGTATTAATTTTAAACACTCAAACTGTTGGAAGGAGGAAAAAGGCAGATACATGCTATTGGAAGGCTCTCTTTCCTACTTGTATTATTATACTTTTCTTCTAATTACTTTCCTATTCTATTTTGGGGAACTAGAATAATGATTGAGAAGATCAGCATTACCTAATAAAGGCTTGGAAGACAAATGAGATGTATAAATGCAATGCCCTTGTATAACAACACATTCTTCAAATTTACCTCTTCTCATTTTGATCTAGACTTCTTAACATTTTCAAAAGATTATCTATATTATGTCAATTTGTTTTATAAATAAATGACATAATAAAGGTAATTAAACTATTACTTGGGTGTCAACTGATCATGTATATAGTATGTCCTATAAATGAATCTTACCATGTTAAAAAACTCATTTTACCCCTTCCTATTATATGCATTAATATTTTTAACTTCTACTTAATTATATGTGGACCTGTACTTTCAAATGCTTGTTCAAGAACAAAATTCATAAGGCTATTCTAATAATTTTAGTAAGAGTCCCATGTAGAATAAAATGCAAATAAAAAAAACAACACAGATGATATATAATACTCACCTTGGAAATACTGTCCATATCTCCTGAGCCTGAAATAAAATATGAAAAAAAATCTTTATTAGGTAATAATTTTGTATATAAATGAAGCATTCCTTTAACATAAATAAAAAGAATACACTCTTTGTATTTTCTAGTATATATCTCCTGAATTTTCTAATCTTAAAAAATTTTAATCTTAAAAAATTCCTTTTCTCTTATATTGCCTGGTAAATAAGTATCATCTGATGGCAAATATAAGGATGAGTTGTACCTCTAGCTCCCCATCATCTTTTTTTATTTTTGTAATGGCAGAATGAAGGAAACTATTGTTATCCTAAATTCCTGAAAATGAAAATATTAGATCATTTCTAAATCCTATTCAATTCAAATTTTTAAAATGTATGTACATATGTGTACGTATATAGAGAACATGAGAAAGAAATATATTTTCTGAAATGATACTTCTAAATCTGATAAAATATAAAATGGGCATCTATAAGAATGTCTAATAATATTCTGAGCCATATTATATGTCAAATTAAAAATTTGACAGCAATCAATATTCACGGCAATCTATCAAAAGTAAGAATATCTTCAAAACACACTATAATTTTATGTTGATTCATAAAATTTTCATAAAATTTATAAAATTAAAAAAAATTTTAATTTATTTTTTAAAGATTTTATTTATTTACTTGACAGAGAGAGATCACAAGTAGGCAGAGAGGCAGGCAGCGGGGGGGCGGGGAGCAGGCTCCCTACTGAGCAGAGAGCTCAATGCGGGGCTCCATCCCAGGACCCTGAGATCATGACCCAAGGCGAAGGCAGAGGCTTAACCCACTGAGCCACCCAGGTGGCCCAAAATTTAAAAAAATTTTATGTTGATTTTTGGCAGAAGTGAACAATCAATAGTAATTTCTTGCTTAGGAAATGGAATCAGACATTAGAGAACAAGGAACAATGATCAGACCTTTGCCACAATATTAGATTTATTTTTAACTATTTTAACAATTTTCTTGGCATAAAAATATTATTTTAATAGGAAAACAGTTACAGTCGCAAAATAGTGCTTACAGAGATAAATTATTAAATATTGAATATATATGTAATTATGTATATAAAAATATGTACAACAATGTTTATTATAAAAGTAATAAGTCACATGCTAAGCCTATGTGAAACTCTTTTGCAAATTCTATTATAGGGAATAATATAACTGAAAATCTTCTAACTGAATCAAATGTCATCTTTTGTGAATAATTTTCAAATGGAAAGATTGGAAAGTGAATTATATTGCAATAAAGGAAAAAATAAAGTTCTAGAATAAGTGCTGCCCAGTAGAGCTTTGTTTAATGATGGAGATGTCTCTATGCTGTCCATTAGGTAGCAAGGAGCTTTGTGTGGCTATTTACATTTGATATGTGGTAGAGCAAGTGAGGAAGTAAACTTCATATTTTACTTAATTTTAACTTAAAATTAAATAGTCATACATGGTTAGTGGCTATCATAATTGGAGAGTGCAAATTAAGACTTTGAAATCTAGGCAAAATAGATTATGTATGTAAAATAAGTATGGACCTTAAAAGCTCAAAAATCTATCAACATGTTACAAATAATTTCTTGATTATTGAAGTCACAGTCCTTTTCAGAGTATTAGAGGATGGCATTTGGTTAGAGTTGTGAAATCTGTGCATAACCTAAGTTACTTGCGGGCATAGTTACTCCAACCTAAGTAAAAGGTGGTCCTTTTCCAAAAGAAAGAAAATTATCATAAGCTTCTATCCCCGTTCAACTTTTAGCTTATGATAATGTTACTTAAACATATATAAACATAAATGTGATTGTTTTTTGGTTTTGGTTTTGCATTTCACCTTGAAGCTATTTGGCTTCATTCGGTGAGAAGGCATCATTATGAAGTCCGTGTCCAACCATTAGTCACAGTACTAGAAATCAGCTTTATGACAAATGCAGAGTATGTTCCACCGTTCTCTCTTAAGAGAATCCTTCAGATTATTCAGAATATGATTACCGATTTTATTTTTAAAAGAGATGAGAATTAAAAATATAAAGAAAAAGTTAAGAAATTCCTGCAGAGAACCCAAGTTCCTCTGAGACCGTCTCTATACCTTCAGAGACAAACCAGTTGGGAAGATACTGTAGTCCTCCAGGTGAGGGAGGCAGCAGTATCTCCTTTTATCTGCCCAGATACACTGCCCAGAGCAGCAGTATCTCCTTTTATCATAAAACACCCAGACCTTGATAGGTTATAGTAAACACTTATGAAAAAGAGCTAGGTGAGAGCAATTCTACTCTCTTGATTTTCAAATGATCTCCAGTCATCATAACCTATATACTGCCAAATATCAGTCTGAAGTGAAAGTTGCAGCATTTAAAAATAGATTGTTGTAAACGAAAGCACTGTGCAAACTATAATATCCACTATGTAGAATTAAGGTTTTTGTTTTGATTTCTAAACATCAAACTTAATATCCTTACCTAAAGAGCCATTCATGTGATGTGACTCCATTCCTCCTAATCCACCCATGGGACCATCTGACCCAGGGCCCATTGGAAACTATTTAAAAAATGAAGAAAATTACTATGATCACATTGAAAACAACTGTTTATCTCCATGTTACAATATCTAATCTTTAACATGAGAAGTTACTTCCACAACTCCTTTTCATTTTCAAGTACTTGAGGTTTTTTCCAGCCTTAGAGATTCTCAACTGGACCACCCCACTTCCCTCATACCATCTTCTCCATGTTCTGGAAATTCAGGCTAATCCTCATTCATATCCCAATTTTTCTTTAGGTATCCTCAACTAGAAAGTACATACATTCCAGTGCAAATGAGAAGATAAGTGGTTTTTTCTATGCCGTTGACAGATTTTCCTATTATAAACTAGAGATGATTCTTAAGAAGCTGCTAAAAGTATTGGTTTGTTAATAAGAATAACTCAACATTCTTATGCCAACATTAACATTTTTCTTAGCAGACAAACTATCCTCGTTCAAATGGACATAGTAAATAATTTCATCTTGCAGGTTAAATACATTTAGCTCAGCGTACTGAGGGGGCAGCTCAATACAGTTAATTCTTGGCAGTCTCAACTATGTCAGTTCAATGACAACTGGACATTCTACAGAAGTTGTACTTGACATTTTTTAAAGTAGTGGGATTATTTTATTTTCAGCTGGAAGCCCAGTACGAAACAGGTGAGAGCTGACCTACTGTGGTAGAGCAGATGAAGAGGCCATGGCCCACCCACTCAGTCTTTTCCTTATCTCCCCGGAATACTCCTAAGGAAATCTAAACCCCGTGTGAAGACAAGTTACCTATAATTATCTAGCGTTTACAGTTAAAATAACCTATTGAAAAACACTCACTCTTAAAATTTCCCATGCCAAAAGCATCTCTTCTGTGTTGTATGGTACAGAATACTGAATGTGGTGTGTGTGTGTCTGTGCACAGTTATGTGTGCAGATGGGGCAGTGGTGTTTTGTTAGTCATACCGCCCTTCGGGAGAAAAATAGGTGCCCTCAGCTGACAACATGTAACTGTATATAATCTCTAATCTCTATCTATGTATCCCTGTTGGTTTGGAAGGAAGAAGGCTTTCCATCACCAGGATCATACAAACCACATGCTTGTTCATTTTCCCAGGATAATGACTACAATTTTGTTGCCTTCAAGCACACATACTGATTTTCAGTAAACAACTTAGAATGGATACATATATATACCTCAAATGATAGCTTAAAGAAATTAACTTTGAACTTACTGTTTTATTCAGCTTTTGTTAAAAGCATTGTTTAGATCTTGGCTGAGAAACCTGTGCTGGCAAGGCCAAGACCCTCTGAACTTACTTGGTTCAGTCCTTTTATCTGGCCCCTACAGTGTTTTCAAAGACACGTAGACTATTGGTATGTACGCTTGAAGCACATAAAACTACAGACCTAGCCCTCAGCAGGCATTTGCTTTTACTACCTCTGGCAGAGAAGAATGACATTTGAAAAAGGGACACCTTCAGCTTCTACTTTTCTTGGATCTCTTATCTTTGTATCGAGTTAGAGGACCAGAATGAAACATACTTGGATGATATCAGCTTAGCTGCCCAGGGAAATGTCTTCAGTACCATATGCTCTGGGTTTCTTCTCTCACTCCCTCCATTTCAAATATCAAGTTCTAAGATATGAAATTTGCACTATGAAGAACTTTTCCGTATTTCTGCTGGATTTCTACAATGAACATTGTTTGTTATCATATTCAATGCTCATTAAGATTAGTGTGGAAACACCTTTTAGACTATACTCATAGGAAATTGTTTTCTTTTTCCTGAAAACCAATTTATTTGATTATATAAAGAGCAGAGTGATAACTGAAGGCAGTACTGCTTCACAAAAATAATATGCAAGCTGCAAAGGCAAACTTACATAAGTAAATTTAGATTTACTAGCAGCCATGTTTGAAGAGTAAAAAGAAACAGGTTAAGTTAATTTTAATATATATATATTTTTATCTTATCAAAATGATCATTTCATCATGTAGTCAACATAAAAACTTTAATGAAATATTTTACATTATATTTTCATACTAATGCCTCAAAGTCTAGCATGTATTTTATATTCACAACACACTTCAACTGGGACTGGCCATATTTCAAGTATCATAATAATGGATGGATGTGTTGTCTTCACTGCTAGGAAGCTCAGTTATAATAATTATTTCATTCCTGTGTTTTGGTATACTTATGTAAGATTCCTTTTATGTCTTCTAATTTTTATTTCATTTTAGTGACCTTATATTCATATATACATGTATATATCTATTTATTATACCCTGTTATAAATATTGTTTGTTAATATGTAGGTCTTATAGATATTCTTCTTTAAGCTTTTATGGAAAAATCGCAACCATATGCTTTATTAGGAACACCCAAATTCTTTATGTAGACCTGCTTCATCTTCATATTTAAAGTCCAGATTTCAAAAATCTAAAAAAACCAAGCATATCAAATTTCCTAATTTATTTCAAGTTAATCAGGATAAAAGAAATAAACAACCACAATGAAAAAATTAGTTATATTAAAAATGTGGTAAATATAAATGATTATGTATTACCTGTCATTTTCAAATATTATTATTAGTATGTAAGATTTGAGATAAAACTATGCCCTGACATTTTATAATTGATTAGGTGCAGTTTTACATTTAGGTCATATTGATATGAAACCTTTTGTTATATATTTTATGTATTATGTTTTTTTCAACCCAGAACCTAGAAAGGGTTTGATTTTGGGGGGTATCTAATAAGTTCCTGGATAATACAATAGAAAGCTTAAATAGTATCTAGGAAATAGAATGCACTTAAGAGTTTGAGCCTTCAACTACATTCCAAAATATATTAAAAGTTCGTATTTACATTAGGCCTATTAGGTCCAGGAGGTACTGCATTCATTAAAGTATACATGTTGTCTCCAGAGTTGGTTGAATCTGAAACAAAACATTATGTAATTAATTTCTTTCTTTATAATTTATACCCAAGTCAACACAAAGTAATAATCAAAGATGATCTGTGCACATACACATATTAATAGATGTAGCACTTGCAAGAGTCATTACTAATGTTCAGAAACAAATACTTGTATGTCATTTTCCAACTCAGAAATTATCATTCTGTGGTTGTAAATGGGAATAGTTACCTAATATATTAGGAGTAATCACTTGAATAACTCAGGTCAAAAGGAACATTACTTTAAAAATCTAAAAAATTACAGTAAATTTTTTCTTTTAAAAAAACATGGGTACTTTGAGACTTCACTATGTAATTTGTATGTATGAATATAACAAAAACATCTTAAAATTCAGATTCAGTAGCTTTTCAATGTTCACTATTTCCTTAGGCTTCTTATATACCAATTTATAAAACATTTTATTTATCTAATAATTATTAATAGCTGGTGGGATATCCTTGCTTAATTCTAAAAGAAAGAAAGTAGGACAAGACTATAAAATTGGAATGAAAATTTCTCTTGCTTGAAGTAAAAGCCAGCTTCTTCCTATACAACTTTCGATAAAATTTTTTTCATGCATTTTATTCTTGATTCATTATAGTAAAAGCAACTATAGTATATATCCATAGAAAAATACATAACATTTTATAGTATTTTTTAAAATTTACATTTCATGTCTATTAGCTAATTCTAATTAAGTCTCTGAGTACATGTGTTTTTATAACATATTACCTGGAGTGAAAGGCCATATATTTTACATTTAGGAAAAGTTTTCCTTTTTTCCCACAATTATACATTTTTCTTAAATATAATGCATTGGGCCTTTCTATTCTGAAAAAAACAATGTGTTTCACAATTTTTGTACTGATTCAAGGCAGAAGATAAAATTAATTTACTTTCTCATGGCAATAAACACGGAGTAAGAAATGCGCAACTAATTTTCCTTTTATTTTGTAATTGCTTCGTAGACATTAAAAGTTTATTATTTTAATGGATACCACAGAGAGAGTAGGTTAGATGTCATTTATCAGTTGTTTGTAAACAGTGATCCACAAATCTAAATATTATTTTTCACATCTAGATTAATATATCATACTGCTGAAAAAGCTGAAATGCTCACCTCAGATCTCTGTCTGTTTATACTAAGTAAGGTCCCAATTGACTTTTGTGGCCCTGACTATTTTTATAGCCTTATGTACATCATACTCAACTCAGGCTGCTGGTTCTTTCCTGCATATGATCAACCTCTTAAATCTCCATATTTTTGTTCTTATTTCCTCCACTGATCTTCTGCTCAGTCTACTTCTACTAAAATTCCACTCACTACTCTACGCCCACTGCAAATGTTACCACTTACATGAAATTTTGTTTTCTGATACTTCCAGATTAATGAATGCTCCCCCATCATTGAATTCTGCTTTGCATTCTGTTAATATTTTGTCTTATTCTTCCCTCCTGCTTCCAACAAGATTCTAATAAGTTCATTGACAGAAGGAAAGATCACATTTTGTATTATGTGCCTCAGACAGTAACTATCTGCTGAGATTTTAACTAATGGAATACACTTTATCCCATAAAAATGTGTTTTTCAGAAAATCTTGTATTGCTTCTTAAACATAGGAAATCTTCAAATGGTTTCTCATCTTTATTAGCCTTACTAATTTTTTTAGACTAATTTTAGTAATTAATTTGGCAAGAAAATGTGTTTTTTACTTTGTATTTTAAATAGGTAGAAAGAAAAAAATTTATTATTCTTCATATCTATCAGAAACAATTTCATCTAAAAAACACAGAGATAAGGTTGCATTTTCTAGAAAGTATCTAACTTCTTTTTATATACAGAGGAACTTTTATAATAAAGTGTATCTTCTGGCATCTATTTTTTTGCAGGGAGGGTACTGGCTTCGTATTGGAGGAATGACTGAAAAGAATGAATCCACAGGAGTATGCACAAGGCTAGGAAGACATACTGCTGGCAATTTCTGGCTTGAAAGGATGGAATGTAATCAGATTGCTTATCACCTGCAAAATTTAGCAGTTTCTCCGAAATTTTTCTCTTAGATTGTAGTGAAGGGTTTATTAATCACATGCTACCTTCATAAATTAAACATTTAACTTCACCATACAAGAATGCAAATGTGGGCAAGATGTTCAATTCACATAATTGTATCTTGAATGAATTCTGTTTCAGTTCAATGATGATGCTCTGAGGACAAAAATCCATGAAATATTTATGATCTATTCCAAAGAGTTAGTGAAGCAAAGCAAAATTTTGCGTTAATTATCAAATTGATGCTTTTCAAAATGAAAAAGATTTAAAACTTAAAAATTACTATTTATTGGTATGATTAATGATATTTAATTCCAACCTTCCACATGTCTTAGATTTCAACAAACCAGCTAAGAACATAAGAATTGAACAGTACAACATAATTAAAAATTTTTCCTAATTACAAAAATTTCCCATCTATTTCATTACCTAAAGTTAACACTGTTAAAGCCCTATTTCTTTGTTTTCTACTTTCTACATTTCTGTGTTATATATATGTTTTAAAATAAAATTGGGATCATATTACATTGAATCATGAACATTTATTGTCCATTAAATTCTTTGGTTATAATCCTAATGGCTATACCATATTCCATAAAAAATTAATTTATTAACATCACTAAAACTGGATTAGGTTTGAAGGTTGTATCTATTATTTCACTATTAATTACGACAAGTGAGAACCCCTCCACATAAATCTTGGGATGTATCACTAATTATTTCTCAACGAAGGATTATGGAGGCAAGTGGTATGAACTTTGTCATGGTTCTTGATACATGTTGCCAGAGCTGTTCCAGGGAGGGCTGCACCAATGTCAACTCCCACCATTAGAGTCCTCAAGAAACAATGCATTTAATAGCCTATATTAAAGTCTCGAAAAAAAAGGATAAAACTATTTAAAATCATCATGCAAATCGATAAAATATTGAGGTATTTTAGTTTATGAAGATTAAAAGAAAAAAAAAACACTTCCTGTACTACATAGTGAATCTATTAGCTAATAAATTCATATGGACGTGTAAGCACATCTACATCCACCTCAGTAAGATAATGGTGGATCTTATTAAATCTAATGGACCCATGTATTTCATGTGTAACTCATGCAGAATTTTTCTAAGTTGTGAGATTTGGATTTTTTTTTCACAGTCTCAAGGAATCTTTTTGTCGGATAAATTATTGGGCAATTCATAGAGACTAACACCATTTTAATCCTGATTTTATCTGTTACCACAACAGGGATTTTCTACATGCTTAAAGTAATTGGACAATGGTTATTTGAGAACTCTGTTTTTTCTACTTGCTACCTCTAGTCTACTTCTGTTACCATCAATGAGATAATGAATACTACTAACCTTCCGTCATAACAGTTTTTATATTTTGTTATTTACTCTATTAATCAAATGCCCATGTGGCTAGTGTGATTACAATACCTGCTGGACTAGGCATGATGGGTGTTCCTGGTGGCCCTCCACCTCCTGGAGGACCCTAAATAATTATACAAAATTTCAGTAAAAATAAGGCATTTCATTAAACAATATAAGGAAAAACAGAAGAAAAGTTAGACTTATCTATAATAATTCAATTTGAAAATCACAGAGGAAATATATTTTCTCCATAATTTATTTTCTTTGAATGCACAATCATTTCAATATTATGCAAAATATAATTTAGCTTAAATACGTTGAGACTGTTTTGACAAGTTTCCAAAAACAATGAGCCTGTAACACTGATTTATTATTCATGACTTAAACACATCAGGTATAATGAGGTTAAGGAGAAGCCATTTATTGGGGCCTTTACAAATCCATACAACAGCATCATTCATGGGTATTTGTGATTTAGTTTATTGTGATTTTCTTATGTTTCATATCAGGGTTTTTTATAGGAAGCTTAAAACTCAAAGATTCTCGTATGTTTATAAAAACACACTGATGCTATTTCTTTCTCTATTGGTATCAATTATAACACTTCTAAAGTATTGAACCTTCTGCTATCATGTCAATTAGAAATGAGAGGCAATGTTGACTAATGCTGTGGGTTACTCATCAATCTGAAATGGAAATTAGGTGATTCTAAGGTTGACTCAGTTATTTCAGACAACCAAAATGGATAATTCAGGCAAAGGGTTTTAGAATTTTTCAGATGTACCATAATTAATCTGGGTAAATTACTAAGTGGATAAATTTGTACTTCATTCTGAATGTGTAGACATAGCCCACTAATTATTTCAAATGATATATGTATTTGCTATTTAATAAGCAACTTAAGTTTCCTTTCAGATAAAAGTCTATAATTTCATAGAATTATATATTAGGCTTATTCTCAAGTGATTTAAGAAAAAAATAGGTTTTACCCACATGTTCTTACTTTCATTTTTGCTTCATAGAGAATGTGAAAAAAGTTAGACCTTCTTAGTTTGTACAGCTTAAGAGGACACTGAGCACTAAGTTCATAGGTCCAAAACAGTGTGTGCTTTTTACTACATTCATACAACATTAATTCTAAGGGGAGTAAAATGCTCATTAATCTTCTTAAGCTCTCCTTTTTTCCTACTCCAGGTAGCTAGCTCCTCCAAAATTTCTTAGGGAAAGGTTTTCCTTTCTTACCATTTTATCTTTTCTCTTCTGATAGGCATGTACTCCTAAATATTATTACAATGTATCTTCCAGGGTGGTCTTGAGATGTAGCAAGGATTATAATGTGATAATGGTTAAAAGGTCATTTGTAAGTTCAAGAACTCAGGTAAAACCTGCTAATTTGCCTTTAGTTGTGTATGAATTAGTGGAAAATTCTAACATGTACTAAATAATAAAAAGAAGAAAAACAAGTGTTTTCAATTTCTAAGCATAAAAAAGCCCTCAAAAGCCCCTCCCCCTAAATTACTACGCATTATTCTGATTCCCTTTGTGTTGGGAGAGGGGAGTTTAATGTCTTCCTCAACTTTGTGTGTGGTGAGTGGGGTGAAGGAGGGGGTGTAGATTATCCTCCTGGAGAACTGCAAATTCAAGCTTATCATTGTGTAACTGGGGATGGCTTTCTTCATGATTGGACAGACTGTATTGTATTGGTTTACAGAAACATATGCTAAAGTAAAACACAGTACTCAGGGCAATTTTGGCCAGATTGATAACTGTTTCACTAATGAACATCAACATATGTAGTGAGGTTGGCAGATGAAAAACTCAATACATATCAGATGTTCCGTTCTTGGCCAATACACAGGGGCTCTTCTTAACATCTGGACAACTATTTCATTGCCCAAATAAAACATAACATCAAATCTTATGAGCAAACAATCCCAAATGTACTTACTACGTAATTCCCAGGAGATGCTGAAGAGTATGGTATCTGGAACATGAATAGGACAAAGAAATATATATTTTGATTCATGTGACAGTATGGAGACTTACCTAAAATGAATCTATTTTCTGACTTTTATCAAGTTTTTAAAATGTATCACAAAGGATGGCAAAGAATAAAGGCATGTGTATCTATCTGAGTGCCAGAGAAATGAATAAAAGCAACATTATCTTGAATTTATAAAAAAGAGGGGATATAGGTCAAGAGGAATTTAGACAGAATTATAGCCTCAACTTATATTCATTTCAGAGCAGTTGTACTCACTGCTTGATTCTAATGACACTTATTCTGTAATTAGAAAAATATATATGTGTGCAGCTAAAAACCAGAAACCAGAGTTTTCAAATTAATAGCTTTTACAGATAGAACTCCCAATTCATGTGCGTTCTGGGATGCATTATTATTATTTTTTAAGACAGGTTTTAGGCTACTACATTCATGTGGTATGGGTCAATACTTGGTTTGCAGGCTTCACATTTTCCCCCTTTCTTTTCTAATTAGCTACTAGAAAATACTGTAATAAATGTGTAAGATTTCATTAATGTAAGTCTCCAAAAACTACTAATTTGGGAGGATCAGTTATGGGCAACAAATTCTTTCTCCTCAAATCAATCTCTTAACCAAACTCTTTTTTAGAGATTACAGAATATTAATACAACATTGCTAACATAATTTAAGAAATGAAAACTAGAAAACAGGTACTTAAAACTAGGCCCTTGAGTATAGATTATTAATAAAAATAGCTAAGTCCAAATATTTTCTTTTTCTTTTTCTTTTTCACAGAAGCTCACTAGCTCACTTGCATGAAGATTCTGCACATCCAGAGCAGATATTTTTGCCTTATTCTGGAAAAAGCCAACAAACTACTACCTTCTTTGAGGCAGACAGCCAGAACTGGACCATTAGAATAGTGAAAAGATGATAGTGTCTTTACCCTAAACCCTTCCTCTATCACAAAACCTTCCATATAATTAAACATAAGGATAATATGAAACTTGAAAGTAAGAAGAAGGAAATAAGACAAAGTTATGATTTTTCTTTAGTGGGTAATTCATTCAAGGGGAAAATATTTAATATTAAATTATTTGAAAATTCTCTCCTTGTTTGGTGTCCATGATTTGCCTTAAGCATGGACTGCATGCCTCTGAGGTCCCTGCTTGGTCTGCCTTTGGGTAATTCAGCCCTGCAGATGGTCACGACCAGCCTGCCCAGCATCACTAATGATGAGGATTACATCCAGTAGGAGTACTGAGATCTTGATGTCCAGTACACACTTAACTAAACTTAGTAGCTGAATACAACTTTGCTCTCCCAGGGCCCTTTTGGTTCATGATTTACCATCCGTGTTCTGTTTCTTATCTTAAACATGTACATTTGCTCCCTCCAAATCACCATCTTATATGTTGGCTCCAATTTTCATCTCCTTATAACCTTAGCAACTGGGTAAGTTCTTCTACCTCTCTCTAGTGCCTACCATCATTCGTCACCAACTTTCAAAATATGATCTAACTAACCATGCTTTAAATCTTCGGGATTTAGGGGTGTTGGTTCAGTATCTGGTTCAGTTGGTTAAGTGTCTGCCTCTTGATCTCAGCTCAAGTCTTGATCTCAGGGCCATGAGTTTAAGCCCTGCGTGAGTTCAAGCCCTGAGTTCAAATAGATCTTTGGAATATACACCTCACTGCCTTCCTTCACTTTACAATATACTTCCCTCTCCTCCATTTGTGAGTATGACCACATCCTAGAACTACTTACAGAGATCTAAACAACTCCCTTGCCTGACACTTTCTTATTCCTCATGTCACTCACAAATATTATTTTATATTCTAACCAGAATCTTCTTCCCTTACAATTCCTCCATGTTTAAGTCCATTATTTCCCTACTAAATTGACTCTGCCCCTCCCGCACACCATTGTCAGCTTTTTGTTTCTCCAGTATTTTTAATTCATTATCCTAATGTAGAACATTGTTTTTTTGTTTTTTTAAATATTTTATTTATTTATTTGAGAGAAAGTGCGAGAATGATCATGAGGACAGATGATGGGGGGGCGGAGGGAGCAGCAGACTCTCCTCTGCCCAGGGAGTCAGAGGACATGGAGTTTGATTCCAGGACCCTGGGTTCATGACTGAGCTGAAGGCAGCCCCTTAACCAACTGAGCCACCCAAGTGCTCCAAGCCTACTTTTATTTCCATCTCTTTGATCACCCCCTAGCCACATTTTTCTGTTTCACAGTAGGGATTTCCTGGGAAGAGACACAAAACAAAGGACAAGGTCCAAAATATAATCATATTCTCCAGTGTCAACCTACTCTTCACTATTATCTGGAAGCATTTTGGCTTGGCCTTCATGGAAGCCCTGAGCGTTCTAGTGGTGTGCCAGTAAACCCAATAAACTCAGGGGAGGAAAAGGTCCCAATTTGTAGCATTTGTCAATTTATATGGTGTGAATATTCCCACATGGAAGACTTAAAGCTACCAATGATTTAACAATTAGCTCAAACAATTCTTGAATAATTAACAACTGACTTTCCTGAGCTGGGCTTCATGATGATTATAAAATCCTGATTTGGTAGTCAGTTGGCTCTTTTTCATATATTAAAGCTATCAAATTCTTGCTATACTTCCACCTTTAATTCAACACTGTTATTAATAGATTGGAATTTTATCAATTTATCCAGGTAGAAAAAAAGATAATCTTTCCGCTTGTTTCCAGAGCTAGCCGTTCCCAACTACCTCATTCTCCTAAGTCCTTGCTCCTTTTCTGGTTTTTAATTTCTCCCTCTTCATGATTCCTTTACACACAGTTAAAAACAATAAAACATTTAAAAATACTTAAAATTTTTACTTCATCTAGTCCAATTTCTTTCCATGTGTCCTGTCAAGCTCTTGGCTTATACTCACTATTTCTACTTCATATTCTTTGGTGCCCTCATTAAAAGAAAAAGAACATCTGGGCTCCTACCCCTAGTAGCACTTCACTGAACCTTTACTCTTGAAAGTTACCAGTAGCATCTGACAGCCTAGTGCGAGAGACATAAAATATAACAATATAGGTAGAAGTATGTGGGTATAGAAGATTTGAGCTGGGTAGCTGACTTACAGAGAGTAAATGACCACTAGAAAGATAAAGAGAAGGATCAGCATTAAAGAGAGAGAGAGAGAGAGAGAGAGAAGGGAAGGAAGGAAGAGAGGGATAAAGAAAGAAAAGAAAAATGAGAGTATATAGTTTATTAGGGAAATGGTATATAATCTCAGTGTGGTACTTATAGGAAATTGAAATAAATGATAAGCATATACGGTCAGACTGTGACTGAATTTATGCTGTAGGAAACAGGGAGTCACCAGTTTGAGAGAGACATGTTCAAATTTATATTTTAGTAAGATAACTCTAGTTCATCATGGAATATGAATACAAGTTAGGAGTCTATTGCAAAAGGTCTAGGCAAGAGAGTTCAGTGTTGTAGGCAGTGCTGATTAAGATAAGAAGGAGGAAGAAAATTTGAAAGACTTTTCACAAATGTACTTGGCAGGTCATGGTGCCAAACTAGGTGTGGTGGACAAGGGAAGGCAGAAGTTAAGGCAATTCCTAGCTTTCCAACTTGGTGAGTGGGTGAGTGATAGTGCCTCTAATTTATATGCAAGGAATTCAGGAACAGGGGCAAGTCTAGGGAAATATCCAACACGTTGAATTTGAAGGCACTAGTAGACGTCAATCAACAGATATTTAGAAATCTGCATCAAGAATTTAGTAGAGATTAGAGCTAGAGATAAGACTTCAACTGAATACATTTCCATTTTGTGCTGGGCGTCACACTTGATCTAGTATTTTATTAGATTGAGTAGAAGATTTAACATTCCAAAACAAAGCTCCCTGTCTACCCCCTAAACCTCCTTCTTCTCTTCTATTTCTAGCGGAGTTTGTGTTATTCCCATTCTTCCTGATACCTGGATTCAAAGACTTGAAATCACCTTCCACTTTTTCTTTCTCTTTATCCCCAAATCAAAGATCACCAAGTGTTTTTGATTCTATGTGTGAATGCATACTTGTCATTCCTTCGATCACCACTCTACCTCAGGTTCTGATAACATTTTGTAAAACCTGTAACTATGATCCCCTAACGTCATTTCCCCATTACATCCATTTTATAGACTATCTTCCTAAAATACAGCTCTCTTCCACACCGATGATACACTTTAGATTTTTCCCTCATGGCTCTCTTTTCCTCTTTTCTGCTTTGTCACCTTCTGCACCTTCCCAGACAATCTGTCCCCCTAGCCACTAACAGCCTAATTCTTTATTTTGTCCAAGCTTTTTTCCAGCTCTAGTGTCCAAATTCTCCCAATGTGATTAATCTCCTCCTGCCCCTCTCCAGACTCCATACAAAATATCTATTAACGTGAACTGAAAGACGAAAACACAGATCTAGAGGAGTAAGATCAGAGAGCTAAACACAGATGAAGATGAGTAAGATCAGAGAGCTGAAAGATCAGAATCATAGAATTAAAAGAATTTTTTATTTGTCAGATGAGAAAATTCAGAGCCGTATGTACTGTCTGGTTAAGCTAGACAGATAATTCAAGATCTGTGACCAATAATTCAAATATTCTGAAATATTCTGACTCCTAATATCCATGACAGTGGTGCCGTAGCAAGGGGAAGAGCAGAGTTGCTAGAGATTTTGACTTCTTTTAAAAAAATGGTTAGTAGCATTCTTCAACTGTGAAGTTTAAAAACACTTAGAAGCTACAGGGAGGGCAACATCAAGAAACCCTCTATGCCAGTATAAAGTTGAAAATATTCTACAATTTTTTAGTTTTTTTTTTTTTTTTAATGAGCAGAACCTATCTGGAATAAGATATTTGCATTTCCTTTGGGATTAATCATTACAATAGATTGCCATTTTTTTTTCTTTAAAGGAGTTTCTTCTTTCTTTTTCCTGTCACGTTAGTGAGTTGATGAATACAACGTTATATTGGACATCTGTAGCTTTTGCTTATGTCCTTTTCTGCTAACAATTCCTTGAGTTTTCTTCGGTGAACCATACGTCTTATTTTCCCATGTGGTTTGGGTGGGGCTCAGGTGGGGGCCTGTGTGACCTAGCCAGGTTGAAAGAGCATTGTAACCTCAAGACATAATTCAGGAATGAGCATAGGACCCAAATTAAACAAATCTAGTTCAGTTAGTTATGCCCAATTTCTATGCTTAAGTGATAAAGAGTTGTGAGTTCAGTTCAGTTACTAAACTGAGAGCTCTGAAGATATGCATCTGGGATTCCACACAGCCTTCTTGTCATGACAAGGAAAAAAGGTAAGTGATGGAGACTGGGTCCTGATGACATTATCTGGATCCTTGGAGTCAAATGTGCCCCAAAGCAAATTTATATCCAGACTTTTCAGATACATGATCCAGTTTGCATTCTCTCAATATGATCCTAGTCTGGTTGTTTTTCTGGACCTTTTAATCAAAAGCGTCCCCAGCCAAAGATAATTCAGATATTTTCAATAATAGTGCTTGCTACTTTTTTTTTTTAAGATTTTATTTATTTATTTGACAGAGAGAGATCACAAGTAGGCAGAGAGGCAGGCAGAAAGAGGAGGGGAAGTAGGCTCCCTGCTGAGCAGAGAGCCCTATGCGGGGCTTGATCCCAGGACCTGAGATCATGACCTGAGCTGAAGGCAGAGGCTTAACCCACTGAGCCGCCCAGGCGCCCCAATAGTGCTTCCTACTTAATGATGAGAATGTGCTATATAGGTAAACCCAAGTGCCCAGTTCCTTTGAAAGATACAAAAAAGGAAAAATCATTGGTGAATTTGTAAAAAAAAAAAAAAAAAAACCAAACTTCCAAAGAAGAATCTGAAGCCAATATTGTAATGTTCAGATCAACAGAACTTTAAAGTAAAAATCAGAATTTTATTCTAAATTAAAAATATTGTCCTTGGGATGCCTGGGTGGCTCAGTTGGTTGGACGACTGCCTTCGGCTCAGGTCATGATCCCGGAGTCCCAGGATTGAATCCCACATCAGGCTCCCAGCTCCATGGGGAGTCTGCTTCTCCCTCTGACCTTCTCCTCGTTCATGCTCTCTCTCACTGTCTCTCTCTCTCAAATAAATAAATAAAATCTTTAAAAAAAAAAATTGTCCTTTAAAAATGTTTCTTCTATGTTCCATGTAAAATGGTGCCCAAAACTTTTGATTAAAATACTTTTTTTTTTAAAAGATTTTATTTATTTACCTGCCAGACAGAGATCACAAGTAGGCAGAGAGGCAGGCAGAGAGAGAAGGGGAAGCAGGCTCCCCGCTGAGCAGAGAACCTGATGCAGGGCTTGATCCCAGGACCCTGGGATCATGACCTGAGCTGAAGACAGAGGCTTTAAGCCACTGAGCCACCCAGGTGCCCCTTGATTAAAATACTCTTACATGACAAAACTGTGGACTGATAAAAATGAAGCAAATAACAAATAAATATATTATACATAATAGTAGGCAGATTTTTTGACTTTCAGAGAAGTGGAAAGTAGCAAGTCTAGAATACACCCTGTTTTGGACTGAAATTGAAGCACTGGTGGGTAATCACGGTTTTAACCTATAGATAGATACAGAAAGATATAGAGGTGTATGGATATGTGCACGAACATACATCTAAATCCTAGTTATGTTTGTTGACAGGTTCTAGAAGGCATATATCACCTCTTATAGGTTCTAAGTATCACTCTCCACTAAAAGGAACCATGGCTCCTTAAAGAAATGACTATTTCAGGGCTAACATCGGGAAAATTCAGGACGCATTACAAGTGCTCAAAGAATAATGCCAACATGTCAAAAAGACAAATGAGGGCCCTGGGTGCTCTGACGGTAAGTATACTTTTGACTCAGGTTATGATCCCAGGGTTCCTGGGATGGAGTCCTGCACCGGGCTTCCTGCTCAGCGGAGAGTTTCCTTTCCCTCTGCCCAACCCTCCCGCTTGTGATCTCTCCCTCAAGCTCTCTTTCTCTCAAATATATAAATACAAATCTTTAAAAGAAACAAGCAGAGGACAAATGATTCAGCTTGAAGGGGTTCCTACTGGCTTAATCTGGAATGATCTTAGCATCAAAAACCTACTGAATGAAATAAGAGCTCATAAGTCCATCTGATATACCTGAATGAATGAATGAATGGAGAAGAAAAAAAAAGTCTCTGTTAAGTAGACAGTCAACTAATAAATGGGAGAAGGAAAACAGAATTAGAAATCAGCTATTTGGAAACCAATAGAGGAAAAAAAAAAAAAAAAGACCAGTTTGGTCAAGAATCATGAATGGATACCAAACGTAGCAGATAAAAGTATGAGGGAGAAGAGGATATTTACTGTAATTTCAAAGTATGTCTCCACAAGTCAATAATTACAAAAGGAAAAACAGCAATTTTACAGTAGAGAAATTTGACAAGTACCACCCTTCACTAAGGGATTAGAATTAACACTACAAGCAATGGGACAAATCACCATCACATGCTTCCTGAGACGGTGCACTGAGAAAATCACATTACTACTGTGGCATTCCTACTAAATATGTATCACCTGAATCTAATCATGAAAAAATATCAGCCAGATTATGGCACATTCTGCAAAAGAACTGCTTTGCATTCATTAAAACTACAAGGTTAAGACAGACAAAGGAAAGTTGAGGAACTGTCCTAGATTAAAGACCTAAAGACATGATGCATAAATGTAACATGTGAACTGGGGTTTTCTTTTGTTACCAGGAACATTGCTGAGACAATTGGTGAAATTTGAGTGGGGTCTGCAGATTAGAAAATAGCATTATGTCAATGCTTATTTTCTAATTTTGATTTTTACTGTAGTTTTGAAAGATAATGTATTTGCTTTTAGGACACACATACTGACATATTTGGGGATGAAGGGTCATCATGTCAACAACTTAAATACAGCTCAAATGGTCCAGGAAAAAATATGTATATGCAGAGAATAGAAATCATAAAGCAAATACAGTATAATTTTAACATTCAGTAATCTGGGTGAAGGGTGCATGGGAGTTCCTTGTACTAGTCTTGCAACTCTTCTATAAATCTGGAGTTACACTGATATAAACATTTAAAGGAAAAAAACAGTATACAAAACATATCTGGAAACAGCAAAAACAGAATAATCAACTACTTGAAAATGTGGGCCTCAAGAGCCATAGACTTACTATATTGATAGAAAATAAAAAGTGTCTATAATTAAAAACACTGACAAGAAGTCTGAGGAATTTGGAAATCAAAACAGTACGGAGGAGTTGTCACTAGAATAAAATCAATGGTATTTAGAGGGGAAAATCCCTCTTTAATACTTTTTTGCTTCATTTCATGTGTAAGCCCTATGTTTTTGGCAGAAAGTCATCAGTTTTTTATGATTCTTTTTCTTGTTCTCAAAATCAATCATTTTTTCAGAGGAATGCTTTGCTTTTCTGAACTCAGGATGATGATCCCCTTTCTCTTTCTGAAGAGAAAGCTGTAAGCCTTCCCCACTTTTTTTCCTTATTGACATTTCTTCGAATGAGGGGGAGATGTATCCACATGGGAGAGCTCTTAACACAAGGGATTGTTTTCAACTCTCTTACTTGACCACATGTGTGCTGGTCAAGTGTCCATTCACCATGACTGCTGGATGGCCGTTTCACATGCACACCTCCTACCCTAATTCCTAGCGCTTTCTAGGGTCTAAAATAATTCAGAGCTGCTGACTTGTTAGAATACATTGTCCTATCTACACTGCTTGGCTCCATGAAATTCTGAAGAGGTGGAGGACATGAAAACTAAAAATTATCATAACGCAGAACTCACTCTTCATTCCTGCCGCTCCGCCATATTCTTACTTGGATAATATACCCTCTTGGCACAAGGCACCATTCTCAGTATCAAATCCTGCTCACCTTCCTTCCTAAGTAGGTTTTGAGGGAGAGAGTCTCCAGCCACGTGTGTAAAAGGTGGTCCTGCTGGAGGCAGGCAGTGGCAGGTGGAAGTTGCACGTGGCCGCCTGCAAGGGGCAGCAGAGGGAGCATGGACAGTGAGGAAGAAGAGTTCTCGCTTCTAGGTGGAAAGGCTTACATAGTTAAGGAGCACTGTCTGTGCTTTTTAATCCAGTTTCAACAGATGTGCAGATAATAGAAAGTCTTTCCAGATTCTGGCAATAGGAAGATTGTCACAGTTTTCAGTGTTATAAAAAATCGTTTTCTTCCTGTATCTTTATGGGTATTTTATTTTAATTAAGGATTTTATTTATTCATGAGAGACACACAGAGAGAGAGAGAGAGATAAAGAGGCAGAGAGAGAGAGATAAAGAGGCAGAGAGAGAAGCAAGCTTCCTGCTGAGCAAGGAGCCTGACATGGACTCCATCCCAGGAGCCCTGGATGGCGACCTGAGTGAGCCAAAGGCAGATGCTTAACCAACTGAGCCACGCAGGCACCCCTTTATGGGTATTTTAATAGCAAGCTGAAAGAACTGTGTCCTGAGCTGCTAGCCAGATGCCATTTTAAAGTGAAATCCTGAATGAATTTGAAAGGCGTATAGCAAGAAGAAAATAGAAATGTGAACTCTTCAAAAGCATATAGACAAACTAAAGGAATTTTAGAAGATAAAGATACATTATAACATAATCCAGCATAACAGTATTATAGGAAGACTCGTTGAGATTAAATTGTATACTGAAGACCCAAATGAAAGCAAGATCATCACTTCTGTCCACCCCAAATGATATTTCAATTAGCTATTGAAACCAAAGAGACAGGAAGACAAAATAATTTTTTTTTCTGTAAAAATATGACAGCTGCTTACTTGATTGAGAAGAAAGTGGTTCTGCCTTAGAAGAGCAATGAATTTAGGATGATTCTTTCTATACCACACTTACTTCACCTTAAATTGTCTTGAAGTTTAAATTAACCTTGAACATTGAATCAGTTTCATGTTTATTTAGCTTTAAGTCCACTGCTAGTCAATGAAGTTACCTCTGTGCATATTAGTAAAAGGCATCCCTGTTGGGCAGATATTCATAGACTTTATAAGTGGAGCACGAGCTGTACTGAATCCTTTGAGTGAGAAACCTTTGTGCAGTGCACGCACTACACAGAGTTACACAGCAGACCTCTCTCATGTACTAAAGAAACTCAAAGTTTCAAAGTCAAGAAGGGAAAACATCACCAGGATCATCTAATTAAAACCATATTAATTTTAACACCGAAAGCTTAGTTTCCAACTTGTGCGTATATTTATGTGACATTATTAAGAGAGAAAAATATCTGTGAGTCAAACTGCTATCACAAAACATATTAGAAAAATTCACAGCACGTTAGATATGTAGATAGATGTATAAGAACTCCAATTTGGCTGACAGGCACTGGACAAATGTGTACTTGCTTCCTGGGATAGTAAGAGAGCAAACCTAGGTGTAACAATATAATAAATAAAATCATAATAACTCTGATAGAGATTGAGATTATCTGGTAACTTAGTGATTATTACATTTATTTTAAAAGATCAAATCATTTTATGACATATATATTACAATAAATAAAGGCTTCTGTAGTATACTTAAATCATATTTTGTTTTATTTTTGGAAGTCTGTTAATCTACATAGAATGCATGTTTATATTAGACTGTGAAGTAAAAAAAATTATATAATTAAAAAAATTAAACATTGTTAAAAAATATATATGCAAAATATATTTTTGGAATGATTACTTTTTAAGAAACTTAATATAACCAATTGTAGGACTTTTGAAAGCCACAGATTTTGTTGCTAAATGCTACAACATGCAAAGAAAATTTTAAAAATACATATACTCACTGAATTGGCATTTGTTGGGTTTGGCCAAGGTCTACCACCACCTGGACCCCTACAAGATAATATGATAAATGAAATTTTAACTTATGCTTTGAACGTTCACAGTAAGCAATAACAAATCATAAAGTATAATTTACAATTCAGTTTTACCATGAGTTACAATTTAGTTACCATGCAGTTCTAATTCAATACTGAAATTACTCTCTGTATTTTCATAGCTTTTGAGTTCTTTTTTTCCAAAAGATTTATTTACTTTAGAGAGAGAGAGAGAGAGAGCGCATGAGAGTAGGAGAGGGGCAGAGGGAGATGGAGACAGAGAATCTCAGGCAGACTCCATGCTCAGTGCATAGCCAGATGAGTGGCTCCATGTGAGGACCATTAGATCATGACCTGAGCTGAAACCAAGAGTTGTGTGCTTAACTGACTGAGCCACCCAGATGTCTCAGCTTTTTTATTTCTTTTTTCTTTTTTTTAATTTTAAAAAGATTTTATTTATTTGACAGAGAGAGATCGCAAGTAGGCAGAGAGGCAGGCAGAGCGAGATGGGGGAGAAGCAGGCCCCCTGCTGAGCAGGGAGCTCAATGAGGGGCTCGATCCCAGGACCCTGAGATCATGACCTGAGCCGAAGGCAGAGGCTTAACCCACTGAGCCACCCAGGTACCCCCAAAATCACTAATTATGAAACAAACATAAACTGTAATCCTATGACATAAATATAACTGCCACATATATATCATTCACAATTAAAATGAAATCATTTAAAAAATACCAATATACATAAAATGATTGCTCTTATTAAACTACAAATAAATATATAGGAAAGGTGATTAAATTGGGCTCTTTAAAAAAAATCCCACATAGACTATCACAGATTACTTTATATATTACTTTGTATATTATTTTATATCACTCTATCTTATAGTGCTACTGATAATTCAGTTACTTTTTTTTTTTTAAAGATCTTATTTATTTACTTGAGAGAGAGACAGTGAGAGAGAGCATGAACGAGGAGAAGGTCAGAGAGAGAAGCAGACTCCCCATGGAGCTGGGAGCCTGACGCGGGACTCAATCCCGGGACTCCAGGATCATGACCTGAGCCGAAGGCAGTTGTCCAACCAACTGAGCCACCCAGGCGTCCCTAATTCAGTTACTTTTTAAAAAATTTTATTTTTTCAATTTTCCAAGGTTCATTGTTTATGCACCACACCCAGTGCGCCATGCAACGTGCGCCCTCTTCAATTTAGTTAATTTTTAAAAATGTAATTACATTTCTTGTTTTCATAATTACAGTTCAAGACAGTAGCCACAGTAAATCTAGGGAAAAATAGGAAGTAATCTATGCCAATGTATGTTAGTATATTACTTCATTTTAGGGTGATGGATATTGTTTTGTATTCTATAGCTTAAAAGGACATGAATATTTTAAAGCAAACTTAATGCCTAATTAAGTAAAAAAGGTCTCTTGTTCTCATGCTTTAGTATTAAGTATATCTAAGTAAATACTACTTAATAAAAAGTAGACTGCTGTCAGCAGGTCCTCTGTAATTAGGGTCACTCAAAATTCCCTTTTCCCTCTAATTGCATTGAAAGACAGAGGAAATTTTTAATTAAAAAAAAAAAAAAGTCCCTTGATTCTTATTTTAGGGACCTTAAACCTGAAATTCAATGTGTTAGATAGAAGCTCTCCAACTTGGACTATTTAGAACTGTTTTTCATTTTGTTTTGGAATTTCCCAGGGGTATAAACAACGGGGAAGTGCTTGAAAATTCTGTCCATGGGCTCTATCAGGGTGCCCAAATGCAACTTCCCCCAATTCTGTTTGAGGAATAAGGGATAGAATAAGATGCCAGAGAGGAGTTGGTCCAAGTACTGCGCACAGGGGAGAAGGTTAAGGGCATTTTTACTGTCTCTGGAAATGGGTGCCTTTTAAAATGGTGATGATGATGATTTTCTAGCACTTTAGAAAGATAATCGTACATACAGGATTCAATGTCTTAATGAATGGAAAGTGAGGTAAAACATAGGATATGTATTGATCTAGTAAAACATTTGATTTGTTTGATGTTAATCCACATTGTTGTTTTGATGTTAAATGAAGTATAATAAAGAAATTGGGAAATATTTATCTTAAAGCAGCATAAAAATATACTATATCCAAATCATGGCAAAAATTTGTATATAATGATGTTATGTTGATAATGATCTCATAATTTTGACATATTATGTTTAAAACAGGACTATGTAAGATTAAATATAATAAAATATTTTACTTACCATTTAAAAATTATTTGTTAGACTAATATGCTAAATTGTTAAATAATTAAACATTTTACTTAAATAAATACCATTAAATTAAATGTTAAATGTTACATTTATTATCAGTAACAATACCTTTTATGCATTTCAATTATTTGATAAATAATAATCTAGTCTCAGCACACTATTTCATAATTATATTGCATTTAATATGATAGTAATTTCATATGACCTAAAAGGATTTAATATGATAATTCACATGGATAAGCTATATTTTCCCCAATTATGCCACTGTGTTTGAAAACATTTTAGGTTTCACAAATAGTGCTAAATAAAATGGGGCTATATGAGTGAGTATTCTTTTAGAGCAATTACTCAAGTTCAGGGGCACCTGGGTGGCTCGGGTGGTCAGGTGCGTGACTAGATTTCAGCTCTGGTCATGATCTCAGGGTAATGGGATAGAGCCCTCTGTTAGGCTCCACGCTCGGTAGGGAGTCTGCTTGAGATTCTCTCCCTTTACCCCTTCCCTTTCTCTCTCCCTCTCTCTCCCTTAAATAAATAATATATATTTTTTTCTTTAAAGGAACAACTACTTAAGTTCAGTAATTCTCAGTCCTTTTGAGGACTATCATTATTATCAAGAAAATAACTTACGAACTATGATAAAGGCATTATTTTGAATATAAGTTTTTATATAGGTATAGTCTGAAGTAGAATCAGGTTAGCCTCATTTAAAAATAGAGCAAAATATGGAGTTTAAAAGAAGTAGGTATTTTTTGGTAAGGGTATACAGATATGATGCAATCCAAGCAACTATGATTACTGTAGAGAAAAATCCTCTTTTCTTCTATAATACAGTTGTTTGATTTCAAAATAATAACTACCTAAATTTTATCATTCTATAGGATAACAAGAAGGTCTAGATCCTTTGAAATCCTTTGTCCTCTTCATTTCTATAGAACACCAACATATAAAAAGTTGAATTAGGCATGCTGTAATGCTGAATCCTAAATTCTTTGGAAATCTGTAAAAGTACAGTTAATTTATTGTTTTTGTTTTTTAAAGATTTATTTATTCAAGAGTGAGTGAGCTGGGGGAGGGGCAGAGAGAAAGGGGGAGAGAGAATCATCAAGTAGACACCCCACGGAGCACAGAGCCGGACATGGAGTTCTAACTCATGACCCTGAGAGATCATGACCTGACTTGAGCTAAAATCAAGAGTGGGATGCCTAACTGACTAAGCCATCCAGGCACCCCTAAACCCCTAAAAATGTGGTTAATTAGAAATAGAGTTTCTTTGAAAAAATTATCTGTAATGCATTTGAAAACATTTACATTCTGGCTATAGTCTGTAAATTCTACTTTAGATTACTGAAATTGATATTAAGTTTTTATTTATAAAAATAGTAGTTAGAGAGACATTAAAAATATACTCTTAATTTGAGATACACTACGTATAACTTATCCTGAGTTTAGAGCACAGAAATATATAAATTATATCAGCATTATCATTTTCTTTGGAGGTAACCAATTATTTTTTAATAACATTATCAAAATTTTGTTCCAAATAGTTTCCTAGTTAGAATACAGTATTTAATTACTTTAGTGGGCACGGTTGGATGTTATTTTCATTGTCATTATACTTTCATGGCAAACAACAAAATGTGACCAGCTAAAGAAAACTCATCCAGAAATGGTTCTCTGGCAGGTCCCACCTGACCTTAGCACACAAATATCTTAGACTGTTAAAAACATAGCTTAAAGTAACACTATCGGGTGCCTGGATGACTCAGTTTCATCTCAGGTCATGATCCCAGAGTCCTGGGATTGAGTCCCACAGGATCCCTGCTCGGTGAGGAGTCTGCTTCTCCCTCTGACTCTCCCCCTTCTCATGCTCTCTCTCTCTTTCAAATAAATAAGTAAAATCTTTAAAAAAAAAAAAAAGTAACACTATCCTGATGCCTTTTTCTTTGATTTTTAAGTTACCCAACATGTAAAAAAGTAACATGAAGAAAGCCACAAATGCTAGTTTGAAATACTTATTTGGGAAAAAAAAAAAAAAAGGAGTACTTACTTGCTATAACATAGTAAGATTTGTATCTTTATTTTAAAGATCTTTAGTATCTTTATTTTAGTATTTTTATTTTAAATCAGTATCTTTATTTTAAAGATACTAAATCATTAAGTAAATTTCAATAAATTTTACTCTATTGAGTACAATGGACATAATACGTTTTATTTTTTATATCTCTTTAAATTCACTTTTGCTTTGCTGGGGCCAATATCAACACAAGAATTACTCTCTTTGGTTGGATCGTCCATTGGATCAGAACTTCCTTGTTTGAAGGAAATATTTACAAATGTAAATATGGGAATATTTACATTTTCATTGTTCTTTAAGAATATCCTAATTTACAGAAAACAGAAAATTATACATAAGAACCCAAATAAAAGTCAAAGGTAACAAATAATGGAAATCTGAATCTGGAAGGCTTCAAGGTTCTTTAAAAACCAGAAATTATATAAACAATACAATATTATGTAATAAATATTTTAAAGCATCTGGGTATATTTAAATGAGAAACCCAAATCCAAGTATCAATAAAAATAATAATATTAAAAATTTGAGCCATATTTTTAGTCTCTATAGTCTAGGGAATTTAATGTATCCATTAAATGTTAATGTTTATATGTTTAAGTGTATGTAAGAAAAGAACTAGACAATTTTAAGCAGCTGAGTCTCTTAACAGTCACATAAAAATAACTTCTTTCTCTATACCCATAAAAACAGGTTGATCTGAAGTTGACCCTATGGCTAATTATAGTGAAGTGTAATATACAAAATGACATTAGATACAATCTTAATATCTATTGATAAGTCTAGATTGATCATAATATCCAAATGTATACTGCATACATCTGCACACGGTATTCAAAATTATAGTCCCTAAAAGCTATTGCATTTTAAAATCAGAATCTCAGGTAGGTAAATTTTATATATATCTAAATCCTATTGGTGAGAGTTGCAGCTTTTGATGTAAGCATAAAATATCACTCCTTTTTGTAACAACCGTTAAAGGCTAAGCCTTTGAGGGATTTAAGAAGAGTCAGACTTCATGCCTACCCATTTTTACTTTAAAAGTGAAAAGACGTGATAGGAAAATTTGACCTACTTTTTTCCCCTTGTTCTGTTAGTTTTGATTCTGGCTGGTATCCACTTATTAACCTATTTTCTATTTTAGGCAAAATTGCTTTCCACGAAAATGGCTTCAGAAACTCACAAAAATCCCTATCTATATCAAAAGAGCTTATCTCATTATATCTTAAATGCCATTAAGTGATGGCAGAATTATCTAATTTGGTATGTAAGTAACCAAAACATGGACTAATGGAAAAATACATTCAAGGAAACTACCCACAACCCTATATGGAACAGTTTCATTATTTCTGGTAAGCTTTCTTTAGGCCACATCATGGAATTGATCCTTTAGTGAATTAATCGAAGTCATGAGCAAGCACCTGGTATATGTGGAACTTTGAGGGCAAGTTAGATAATGAAAAATAAATAAAAATCCCTTAACTGACAGTATTACTTTGGGTCTCTAGAAACAACTATTGGCTTTGGGCTTGAAATATCTTTTCAGTAAATAACAAACCAAAACAACCAAAAAACTGTTAGTTTAGTCCTCATCCAAGCACATCTTAATTTTCAAACAAAAATTCATCCAATCATATGAAAAGTTCTTTAATATAGAAGACACTACCAAAGAGAATTCTTGGTGGGTTATGAGTGGTACCAACAAAGCCAAAGCAAGGACTCTATGTAGGATTTAAAAACTTTTAGGAATTACTGTGTATGATTAAAATGAAGTTAATATCAATTGTCTGCTTCTAGGGAGTTACATCATTGTCTTGGTACCAGCTTCTCTTTGTAGGGTTTTTTTTTTTTTTTTAAAGATTTTATTTATTTATTTGACAGACGCAGTGAGAGAGGGAACAGAACAGAGGGCGGGGGAGAGGGAGAAGCAGGCTTCCTGCCAGGCAGGGAGCCCAGTGCCGGGCTCAACCCCAGGACCCTGGGATCATGACCTGAGCTGAAGGCAGATGCTTAACCGCTGAGCCACCCAGGCGCCCCTCTCTTTGAGTTTTATATAGACTCTATGGAGCCTATGTGCTTAGTTATAAAACACTCATTTTTAGATAAACAAATGAAACATGAAAATCTGGCTAAAAGTTGGCATTTGGCATTTGAAAATGGAAAAAATTATAAGCTGCAGAGAAGGCAGAAAAACAAAATGTTGTGAAAATGTAGCAAACTCTACAGCTCATGTTTAGTTTATGTTCTCTGGTTTCACTTTATACTACACTGAAATTGAGGTGCTTAAATTGTCTTACAAATTAGTGTGACTTCAGAAGACAGAAAATAGAATACTTTACTAAACAGGATAACATAGCATTTTGCTTACATGTTCATTCCAGGCATTCCGGGGCCACCTAAAGCATTCAGGGGGGGTCTCATTGCACCTCCATAGTTCTGTAATGATAACCAAGGGTCAGACTACCACAAAACAAAAAAACAAAACCAAAGAGGAGGGGGGAAAGAAAGGAGAGCAGGTTAATGATTTCCCTACATAACTCCTGATTGGATAAGGCCTGTGCAATTCATTCTCTGAAGGATCCACTCTTGTATTATTGCTTCTATCTTAATAATTACTTTGGTCTGTGTCTTTTAAAAACTACATGACTATGTAAGATCATTGGAGCATGTTAAACGATTAAGGTATATTTGCAATTAGAATATTCACCATATCCTTATGAATTTCCCAATATCTGTACAACAGTGAACTTTTTCAAATAAAACATTTTATAAATCCAAAACTCTGTTTTTAAAGAATAGATGATTAGTCAGCATGTTGAAATTGCCAGACCCAGAACAATTACATAAAAGCTGAAGGAAAAAAACCCAACAGGTGAACCTAACATAAGAAAGCTGAATGTAAACTTCTGTTCACAAAATAATATATCCCATAGAGAGATGTACGAATATACAAACACACAACAATATATGAAAACTAAAATGCACTTAAAATATGTATACATGAATTATATCATGCAACAGGCTTCTGTCAGCATCTCTTACATACATTCAAAGGAGAAAAACATTTTAATGTTTTAACATGCATATCATATTAGCTTACTTTAGTTTCCATTAAGGCCCAAAGATTGCTTTTTAACATTGTCATGTTAATATATTTTGACACTATCAACTGCTTTCATGCTTGGCTTTCTGACAGCACTATTCTGCCAACTTTTCTCACTTTTTTCCCTGTTTCCTTTGCTGGCTCCTTTTCTTTTGCTAACTCTTGAAATGTTGTTTTCCTCCAAGTTCTAACCACAGCATTCTTTTAAATAAGTTCATGTTTAAGGGTAATCTTATCTGCTACCATTAGTTCAGCAACTATTTAGGAATCCCAAATGTTTTCTATTTGGTCACAACATCTCTGCTAAGCTCCTGGATAACTCCCATGTTGAATGTCAATTGGATTGTTTCCATCGGGGCACTGCTTCATGCTCAACACATCTAAAAGTAAACTCAGTGTTCTCTTCTCACAACTGTGTTCTTCATATTGCTTTCCTCAGTCAGTTCTGTGGCATCCCTTGCCAAACAACAACAGTCCAGGCTAAGAACCTCCAGGCGGTTACCAAAGTCTCTTGATTTGACCTATGAAATAGCTCTTGGAATAGTGCTTTCTTTCATATCACTATTCCTTGTCACTTACTAAGACTTATGTACCGTCTTCATTGGTCTCTCTGACTTAGCCTCTCCCCCTCCCCATCTATTCTTCATGCTGCCTCCAGAACAATGATTCCAAAAGTCAGTCCTATTTATGTCACCTAAAAGCCATGATGCCCCAAACGGCCTCACAAATACTAATCCTCAGCATGGCTCTATGATGGTATTCAGAGGTCAGCCCTGCCTGTATTTCCTGTATACATTTCCTATAACCTTTACCTTCTTTCCCTACTCCCAGCTATGCCCTCCAGCTTAATGGATTTCTTGTGGTTCAGAAACATGCAAGACACTTTTTCACTCATGGTAACTCATGGCGTGGCCTTCTGTGTAGTAGGTGCTAAGATGACAAGGAAATAGTCAATGAGTTTGTTAATTCTAGAGTGTAAGTCACAGTTTATAATAAATAAATTACTTAGTTACATGTTCTTCTCATTGTTTATTTACTTTTTCTTTAGGGAACTTTTACTTAAACATCCCAGTTGTATGTACTATGGGATAAAATGGTTTCTATCCACAGCTGAGTCATTAGTTAGATTAGTTAGTTCCTTAACCTCTGGATGAAGCATGGTAGTAGTACCAGCAATGTTAGCAAGAAGTCTCTGAGAAGAAAATTAGCCATTGGAAACAAAATCTGGATGGTAAGGTATAATAGAAATGCTTCAAAAGAAAAGTCTCCTTCCATTTTTGGTCTTAGAAGATCTGTTTCATTTTATCAAGGAAAACATTAATTTTCTTTATAGCTCAGGACATAGAAAGACATTGGTTTGAACTTCTGTTGCCACAGCCCCATTTCCTCTGCCTCTCTTTCTATATGTGTGATCACGGGCCAATACTTAATGATCGACTCAAACTTCATTTCCTTATCTGCAAAGTGATATCATGTCCTTTATAAGCTTGTTGGAGGATAAAATAAAATCATATAAAACACCTATCATAGTGCTTGGTGCATTAAGAACATGATATCTGGTGATCAAAAGTTGTAGCTGCTAACTCTTTCTTGTCACCATTAATAAGGGACCAACTTAAATGAGTCCTCTTCTCATCAGCTTCCCTTGAGCCTTCAACCCTCACAGAATTACATGCTTATTTATGTACTGATTCCCTGACAGAGCATGCATATTTCTTCTCTAGATTTTTTTTTTTTTTACTGCATAATAGCTTTTCTTTATGTATTTGTGTCTCCTGCTGAACAGTAAGTACCTTGAAGGTAGAATCTGTTTTACTCCTCTTGGTACACCCAATGCTCTAGTATCACAGGAAATGAGTAAGGAATTATCCAATACATAATTTGATAGATTTACAAAATATTTTCATTTTGTGAATAATTTGAAGCAAAAGAAAACAGGAAGACAAGAAAGAATAACAACTGGCTTTCCGAGTGGTATCAACAAAGGCAGAATGGAAAAAGCTAATTTAGAATCACTGAATTTTAAAGCGGATGGCAGCTATACAATTCCATCTGGTTTAATCTCTTTCTCAATGCAATGTTCCTGACAAAATGACTGTTCAGATACTGCTTGGAAAGTTTATAAAGAGTTTTTCCATGATCGGGCAGTTTACTTTCTAGAAAGTTCTTCCCCTTACTGAGCTGAATTCTACCTATCTGAAATTTGAAAATAGAGAATCAGTTAATTCTCTCTAACATGAGAGCTTATCATATATTTTCATCTCACCATATCTCCACCCCAGGTATTTGATTTGGAAATCATAGTATGTTCCTATTTGTATATAACTCATTTATCCTTCAGATTTTTGGAAGAACTAAAACTAATTGGATAGTTTTGGTGAATTTTTCTGTTAATCATATGGAATCTGGCAAGCATAAGAACACAGGCAAGGTAAGTATATCTTAATACAAAAGCAAATAGAAAAATGTCTTCAAATATGGTATTAAGTAAGATATTTTTCTTGAGTAAGTAGGTAATTGTGTATTACCACCACAGTTAAATTTAAAACAGGTAAAGGGGTGAGAAAAATATGCCAAGATTTGGAGCAAACTTTTATTTCTTCATTCATGTAATAAGTATCAAGCACATGTTTACTATGATCTAAATGTGCATTTGCCTAAATCAACATTATCTAAGAATCACCAGAACATATATATATTTCTCTGTTCTTGGAATTCGGTTGTTCCAACAGATAATTATTTTTCTTCTCCATTAAACTGGTCTTAAGGTTAAAAAAATTATGGAAATAATATCTATGATAAAAAAGAGATGTGTTTTATGTTTGTATATAAAGCTAGAAACAATATTCCAGAGATGATTTCTATAATTCAACTAGAAAAAAGCAGATGCATTCTGTTTGGTTACATCTGTATGGTTATAATATCTATTATGAGAATTATTTTTTTTATTATCTTTCAAGAAACACAGATAACCTTTATACAAAATTCACAGTTTATAATGCATATGTTTCATATACCAGGTGTTACAGGTAAATATTTCATAAGAAACCCTCATCCAAATTATTTTATCTCACGTTTTACTTATCTGCCATTCATATTAATATGATTTCTTTTTTATTTAAGTACATGGTATGTAGAGTTTCCTTTAATCTTTGACATTTTCTATGCTGTGATTTAAAGAAGTTGTTGTAGGTAGTTCTGGCTTCTGAGGTAAATTCAAACCAAAACACCTTATTGCCCTCAAATTATGAAGAAACATATAGCAAGGGTACTAATCCAAATGGCAGAAATAAACTAATCTTTTGAGTTCAAAAATACAAAGAAAGAATTCACACTTACATGATAAACTTCAGTATTAAAACTCATCAATAAGAGATTATGCACCAGAAACATGTTTTCGTACTTTCTATTGTAATTTACTTATAACACAAAACACATAAACACACAGCTAAATATTTATAAAACATAAAGACCAGTATGCTTTCCATCTATGCATTTTCAAATGAGTTCTAAGTGTTCATAAAGCTTAAATAACCATTGGCATATCATTCAAACACCGTAAAACTGACTCTTAACTCAGACTAGTTTTTAAAAAGTATTGAAAATATTGGTTTGGGATGGCAAAAGCTTAGAGAGCAGCTAGCTTAAAAATCAATGAACTGAATGAATAATGATTACTAAATTATAGGCCACACATTTTTATGTATATTTTAATATGTATCTATTATGAAAATCTTTTGGGAAAAAATCTTTCAAGTTATGTAGAGCCAAACTGGCTTAGTGTATTAATGACTAAAATATATATTCAGTCAATGAATATCTTATAGATCTTATAAGTTCTAATTGCTATCAATAACTTCTGAAGGTTGGTCACATAAGTCATCGACCCTAACATGAGTAGACATAGGGAAAAATAATTTAAATATCTAAATCAGAGTTTTATAAGATCTTAGAAAATATGTAAGAAATAAATGAGCCTAAATAAAAAAAATTATTTTTTTCATGACATGATGTCATGTCCATTAACATTTGGAGTTTTTTTTCCATGTAATATGGTATCTCTGAAAATTTTGGTTATAATGCCTTTCATGTTTTAATATAGTTATATATATAACTATACATATATAGTTTATTTAATATAGTTATATAAATATATGTTTTATTTAATAAGATACATATGTGTGTGTGTGTATATATATATATATATATTTTATGTAGGTTAGAAACACCTAGATTTAACTCACATTATCTCAGTATTAGATATTAATTCTCTGACTCCTTTGGGCACAGAACAAAATACTAATTTAATTTTTTAAAAGTAGATACATGAAACAAGTTCCTAAAACTGGACTTATATAGCTATTCTTGGAAAGCATAAAGAAAATAAGTTAATTCACTCTTTTAATCAACATTACGACACATTAATCTCTGAGCCATAAGATAGAAATTTAAAATTCTAGATTTGGGATTAGTTTCCTTGAAATAGAACATGATAAAATTAATTTTTACCTTATTTAGTTTTCCCGAGAGACAAAAGAATGTTTTACCGAAAATAAATGATATTCTGTAATAGCATATGACATTGAAAAATGTCATGAACAGGTAGGATAGATTCAATCTCAGTGTGTACTTTTGGAAACTTTTAGAGAAGTAGGCTAACATCTGATATAGACTGATAGGATTATGCTTGTTCACTAAGACCCATTTAATGTTTATTTCTAAATAGCTATTGTTTTCATATTCTATGAAGAAATGGTTGTAGGTAAGAAACTATCAATGGCATTCTTTAAACGACTTATAGCAATATATTCTATGTTGTTTATTCTGTTCCATATCTTATATCAACTGTGTTTTATTTAACTTATTTAACTTTCATGCTTATCTTTTATAATAATTGCTATACATTTTTTTAGACTTCCTCAGCTTGGTTAACAAAACAGTAATTAATAGCTGTCTTTTTATAGTAATTCCTTTAATGTATTTCTACACAATATAATTTTTCAAATGTACTAAAGGCATATGTGATAGCACCTGTTAAAATATGGTTTGTTGTTACATCAGTTTGGACATGTCACAGATATTATGTCCTCAAGAGCCTAATAACTGTTATATCAAGCCTCTAATGCATATAATAAAAGCCAGCGAATGATATCATTTGTTTATGTATAAGATGAAGGCAAAAAACTCAGCATCTAGTTTTTGTGTTGATTATTTACCTGTGGTCCTAAGGGCACCATTCCTCTTGGAGGAGTCATTCTCTGCATTGGCCCACCCATATTTGGATGCCCTTTAAAAAAAAAAAAAAGGTATGAAGATATTAGCAATGAGTGCTAAACCAGGAGGTGGTAGCCTCTTTTCTGCTTGGTGTTAAACCTTATTTACTAAGGGAACTGGGTCATGGACTTCATTTCATCTTGGCTTCCATGGCTACTTTTCTGTCTCTTATGACCACTTGCCCACATTTTCCATTCATTGAGACTGAATTTTTCTTCCTACTTGTGCTGAAATGTATCTCTCATACCATCTGTACCTTTTACCTCGGAATAGTGTAATAGAGCCACACACATCTGTGGTACCTAAATAGCTCTGTTGGAAGGTCCTGATTATTGATTTTTGTTAAATTAATTAAGTCATTGGTGACTTAGCATCCTCTTTTCCTCCTGCTCATCTTTCAAATGTACTAACTATCTGAAAAAGGCAGAAGAAATCCTAAAGGAAATAATCATTTTAATTCCCACCTGTTAGAAGTTATATAAAAGGTTTTAGTAGTTATTAGTTAAAACATGGATTTTTAGATACATAAGATACTTCGGTTTCTTATGTGATCACCATCATCATATCATGCATAATTAAGAGTTAGCTGAGGAGTGCCTCGATGGCTCAGTGTGTTAAGCGTCTGCCTTTCGCTCTCCCTCTCCCAGCCTCCCACCTGTGTTCTCTCTCGCTCCCCCCCCACCTTAAAAAATAAATAAAATCTTAAAAAAAAAAAAAAAAGAGTTAGCTGAATATATAACTCATTTGGCCATATTACCTATAAAAATGTAACTGGTATAACTATGGAAGATTAATACAAATAAAATTGTCCTTAAAAATTAAAGATTTATTTGAGTCTCTGCATATCAATTTCACTTTTAATTTAAAGTAGTCACCTTGTTGTCGAGTTGGGTCCATTCCACTTGGAAGTAATGGCTGACTTCCTGGGACACCTCCAAGTGCCTAGGATATTTAGTAAAGCAAAATAAAAAAATATTCTAAATATTTACAAAATAAGTGCTTTAGCAATTCTCCTTTAAAATTCCTATAATTACAGAATACATATAGTATTTCACCAGATTTCTTATATTTCACATTAATTTATAAATTTTATAGCTCTACATACCTAGTGTAAGTTCTTAGTTCTAAAAAGATTCTACCTTGCTAAATTTTGTAAATAAGTACTTCCTAGAAACAAAAATCTAGGCAAAATTGTCCTCTTTCATCTGAGAAGTACAATGCCTTTCCTTCAAATTAACTTACTATGGGTACTGAAATAACGAATTTTGCTTCTTGAATGTAATCTCTCTATTTTCTACAGATTATTTTACTCATTTGGCATTATAATAGCAGCAGGACTAAAATGCCAAGGGGCCAATAAACTTTTTTTGTTGTTACATTTTCCCTAAGAAACCATTTAGAAAAATAATACTCTAGTTAAGTTCAGTTGATTTGGCTGAATGGAAAAAAAGAGAACCAGAAGTGAAAAAGGTGGAGTGATTAATAGACAGGGTTTATTTTATGAAGGCTGTGATACTAGATATGTCCTGAACCACAAGTTTCTAACAGTTATCTGAGCAGCACTTAGAGCTGGACCAAATATGTATCCAGTCACATGAACACATAATCCTGACAAGTGGCAAAAATTTCTGTAAGATTCACTAATTTAACTTAAAGCAGAATAAATCTTGTCTATCTAGTGAAAAATTTCAAACATTTCAAAAGAAATTTAATAATAAAAAATATATATATTCAGATCAGAACTGTTTTCTTAATCATCATCATTGGGATACAGTAGAGAACTGCCATTTCTCAAGCCATTTTTGTAATTCTTTAATTTTTTTCTTAAAACCACACTGAGTACATACACTAGTATATGATCCATTCCCTGCTTATCTTTCCAGGGTTATTTCTTGCTGCTGCCCCTAACATTCTAAACTAAACTTCCCTCAGGTTTTTTCAATTCATGAATTAAATCAATATCTAAATGCCAACCATTAAAAACAAAACAAAAGTAAACAAAAATAAACAATATCTCATGTTAAGGAACTCACAGATCTTTTTCTGCCCTTTGTTGACATATTTAAGATCTCAGTTTAGGGATCGGTTCCTAGCAAAATTCTTCCATATAAACCCAGTCTGGGATAAGTTCTCCCATTTGTTTTAAACTATGTATATATATATGTTTTCCAGCTTACGAAAAATTCCACAAGCAGTACAAAGGATTCCCATAGACTCTGACACCAATTGCCCAACTGTCAACATTTTACCACATCTGCCCCTGAATCACCCCTTCTCCTTCTCTCTATATGCACTTATCATCAATCTTTTTCAGAACCACTACAGCAAGCTGTAGACATTATGCCTCATCACTTCTGAGTACTGCAGAATACAGTTCTCTAAACAAGGATATTCCTGTACAAAACCATAACACAATGCTTCAAGACAGGAAACCCACACTGATACAACGCTACCATCCACTCCACAGACCTCAACCATATTTGCCATTTGTCTCCACCATGTTTCTTTTTACTTTCTATGGCCAGGATCTCACGGAACACATGTTGCATTTAGTTATTGTATTTCTTCACCCTTCTCCAAGCAGGAATTATTCCTTCGTCTTTCCCTGTCATGTCCTCAGCAGTTTTAGAATCTGGGTCTTCAATTCTAAAGGATGATCTTCTGATGCTTTTTCATGACCCCAACTCAGGTCCTATTTTCTTACAAAGATTCCTGAAGAAATGATGCTGTGCTCTTCTTGGTGAATCACTTCAAAGGCACATGATGCTCACTCGTCCCATGACAGGGTATGTTAACCTTTTTCATCTGATTGTGTTGGTGTTCATCAGGTCTGTACACCATGGGATCATTACTTTTCCCCTCTGTAATTAACTACTTTTAGTATTAGAGTTATTCCAAGATTGTCAGTATCCCATTCCTCGTCAATCAATTATCTACCCACCAGCATCCACTGACAACTCCTAAGCACTAGGATAGTTGCAAAATGGAGATATTCCTTGTCTATCATTTTATGTGGTTTAGTTGGCATTCCACTGAAGGAACAACTTTTTGTCCACCTTTCCTTCCTATTTCAATCAATAGGTTGTAATCTATTATTATCATATATTTTAGTATTCAAATATTCATGATTTGGCCAGCAGGAGGCTCTTCAAGTCCTTATGGACTTTCGACACGTCTCCATCATATTTTGAGTATTTTCTTCTTTGGACAAAAGTTCCAAGTTCACCTCATATTTTTTTCTAGCCTGGCTCTGAAAACAGACTTTACTCCAAAGGGCCCAGAGCCCTGATTCCCTCTAGTGAAGGACAACATTTAGACATCAAGATCTGAGCTCTCAGAGTGCTCATTTTAAATTGGTACACTGCTTTTTGGCCCTCTCAGTAGAGGTTGCACTTAAAAAAAAAAAAAATTTAAAATTATAATAATAAAAATCTGTGAATGTACACACATATACATCCATGACTAACTGTATATCTGTGTGTGTGTGAGGAGGGTACACACCCATGCCATAAATTCCTATTTCCCAGCACCAAGTCAACAGGTAAAATTCCAAAGTAAAACCTCAGGATTATTATTATTATTATTATTTTTTTAAGACTTCACTTATTTATTTGACAGAGAGAGATCACAAGTAGGCAGAGAGGCAGGCAGAGAGAGAGAGGAGGAAGCAAGCTCCCTGCTGAGCAGAGAGCCCGATGCGGGACTCGATCCCAGGACCCTGAGATCATGACCTGAGCCGAAGGCAGCGGCTTAACCCACTGAGCCACCCAGGCGCCCCAGGATTATTTTTAACCTCCTTCTTTTTTATGTTTGTAAATACTTTCTCCTACAGTGAGAAATCTGACTTCCATTGTCTTCAATATTTTTTACTTTTTTGCTCAGTGTATTTATTTGCTCAATATAACAGGTCTCCCAACCACAACCTTTTCTTTTTTCTGCCACCTCTGGATGACTCCTTCCTTCCCGAATATCTTAATATGCTGGGGAGGTAAGGATTGTTTATGTGCTTTTATAGGATTTTATACTTCATTTTCATAGAACTTAAATACAATCATGGCTTATTTCCTCTCTGCATCTCCAATAGACTGTAAACTATGAAGGGGTATAGAACCTATCTTGCCTATTGGCTCAGAGAAATATTTATTGAATATATAAAATAAATAAAATTTAGGCTGGGCAATTTTAGGAATCATTAGTGATAAAGTCCTAAGGAAGAAATTGACTTCAAAGAAAAAAGATAAAAGGTATAATCCTTCTTAAAAATGTTTTTATTTATTTAATTGAGAGAGAGAGAGAGAGAGAGAGAGAACATAAGCAGGGGTAGGAGTAGAGGGGGAGGAAGAGGGAGGAGAAAGAACCTCAAGCAGACTTCACACTGAATGTGGAGCCTCATGTGGGGCTCAATCTCACAACTCAGAGATCATGATCTGCGCAGAAACCGAGTCAGATGACTGAGTCATCCAGGCGCCCCACAAAAATACAGTTCTTTAAAAATACCAAGGAGATGTAGGAGAGGAAAATGAAACTGAATAGGAATGAAATTAGAAAGTAGACCAAGACCAACACTTTATAATAGAGGCTTTTAAGAAGCAAGAAGTAGTCAACACTGTCAAAAAAACTAAACTAGTTTTTAAACTAGAATTTATTGGTATACAAAACTCCATTTCACAGATAAAGTGGCACATCTTTGCAGCTTCTATTGCACCAAGTATGGAAGATTAAAAACACACAAAAAATAAACATTTGGTTTTGAAAACACTGCAAATAGCCAAGTACAGTACTTTGGTAAATAAAAATAAAATGGTTCAGATGAACACAATCTGTGAAAAGAAACCACTGAGAGTAAATGAACTATGGACATCAGACAATGGTCACATTTCTCCCCTTCGAGCTCCAGAGATAAGGCAAGACTTGCTAAGTCTAAGGATTGTGACCCCGTGGAGGTCTTAAGTATCTCCAGACTGAAGCTAGGACAAGTATAGTGCAATTAGAAAAAAGAGATGGTTCCTGAGCCTGCGAAGGCCTGTGTTCCCCACAGACACACCGCGCTCCTTCGCGGGGGGGGGGGGGGGGGGGGGGTCCACGCCCTCCGGCATCTCTGTATTAAAAATACAGCATAATCGGTGGCGCCTGGGTGGCTCAGTGGGTTAAGCCTCTGCCTTCGGCTCAGGTAATGATCTCAGGGTCCTGGGATCGAGCCTTGTGTCAGGCTCTCTGCTCAGCAGGGAGCCTGCTTTCCTCCCTCTCTCTCTGCCTGCCTCTCTGCCTACTTGTGATCTCTGTCAAATAAATAAATAAAATCTTAAAAAAAAAATACAGCATAATCTCATAGAAATTACAATCCATATCAGGTTGTCTTTCAAAAAGAGTGTCTTTTTTCTAAATCTAACTCATCATTATTTGTCTTTTGGTAGGTCAGAACTCTAACTTTTAAAATATTTTTTTCAATCCTGGGATTACCAGATGATTGATTGTTTTGCCCACTAACAAAGCCATAATCACCACATCCCTTAAAAATTTAACATCAGGAAAAATAAATTTATACATCTTGTGGGTTAATATTTTTATATTTTTAATATGCTAATCACATTCCATTCAGACTTGTATAACTAGTCACAAATTTTGACATACATTCTTTGTTCTACAAAACATCTTTACCTGACAGAGAAAATAACACTAATGATGAGGGCAGTTAATAATAACAAACATAATATCAATAGTAACATACACTTGTGTCTCTTTAAATTTATTATTTCATTCAATGCTTACAACAATCCCATGAAATGATTATTTTTAAGTTATTTTTAATCATTCCTGATGAATTCAGTTTTAATACAGTAGTTTTCCCTTATCTGGAGTTTCACTTTCTATAGTTTTAGTTAACCCATGGTATACCTCAGTCCTGAAACATATGATCCCTCTTCTGATGTATTGTCAGGTCAACAGCAGCCTAAAGCTTTGCCACAACACCTATGTCATTCACATCATGTCATCTCATCACATAGGCATGTGATCATTTGAGATCATCATCATAAGAAAAGTGAGCACAGTACAATAAGATATTTTGGAAGAGAAATAGAGCTGTGCTCACATAATTTTTACAGTTTGTTTTAATTGTTCTATTTTTTATTAATTATTATTATTAATCTCTTACTGTACCTAATTTATAAATTAAACCTTAGCATAGATATGTATGCATAGGAAAAAATATGGCATATATAGAATCAGGTACTATCGTGGTTTTCAGGCATTCATTGGCGGTCTTGGAATATATCCTCCATAGATAAAGGGGGACTACTGTTCATAAATTTATTAATTTGTTGATGGTTATAGTACTGGTAAGAAGCAGAGCCAAGGTGTCAAATCAGGTCAAATATTTCAAAGTTCTAAATATAGGCCTTAACTCCTAGGATTTAAAATAAATGAAATAATATGGAATTTTATTTAAGCAGAAACAAGTGAAGAAATGCCTTGCTTCATAAAAAAAATTAGTTCACAAATGATGTGATTCCAGTGGTAAGCCCTTCTAGGAACTTAAGATTCTGGTATATATTTCCTTGAATACCAATACCTATATTGTCTCCTCAGAGAGATTAAATGCTCACCGATGATGAAAAAAATAGTGAATTTATCAATGCTTTTATGACATAATTCAGCTAGTAATTTTGACCTACCAACATTTTGGATGGGTCCCCTCAATTATATGAAATGAAGTAGAATCATTTAATTAAAGTTTAAAAGTAGAAAGGACTTTAGAAATACTTGAGTCCATTCTCATTCTACTGGTAGGAAAATCAAGGCCCAGAAAAGTTAAGTTACTTGTTCAAAGTCGTGCATTGCTGGACATTGCTGGTATTTGGACCAGCATGCTAAGATGCTTGATGAAAATGAGGTCCTTTCAACACACCTTTTTTCCTGCAAAAAGGCATTATCCATAGAAAAGATGTTAAAATATAGAAATATTACAGTCAGTATCAGAAAACATTTGTCTTCAAAGCACAACTCACCATTTGATATATATTTACTTTATTTCTCTTTTGTCTATCTCTCAACTACTGCAAGTACACCATCCAATATACTAGTCCTTTGCCCCATGCAGCCATTTAATTAAAATTAATAAAGTTAGGGGCACCTGGGTGGCTCAGTCAGTTAAGTAGCTGCCTTTGGCTTGGGTTGTGATCCCAGGGTCCTGGAATCGAGCCTGCATCTGGCTCCCTGCTCAGCGGGGAGCCTGCTTCTCCCTCTCCCTCAGTCTGCTGCTCTGCCTACTTGTGCTCTCTCTCTAGCCTTCTCAAATAAATAAATAAAATCTTAAAAAAATTAAATTAACGAAGTTTTTAAAAATGTTCTATTTGGTAGTGGAATTAGAATAACAACTCCACAAGAAGAAGGGTTCTCATTAGTTTATTGATGTATGCCTATAAGTAGAATGGTGCCTAACACACAGTAAAACTCAACAAATATTTGTTGAATGACTAAATATTTTTCAGACAGATTTCATATAGCCCAGTGAAATTTCCAATCAAATATGTGGCAATGGACTTTTTGGACTTATATCCAAAAAGGGAATATCTGTGATAAAAATGTTGTAAGATAATAAGATATGTTTTGGCACTAATAACACATTGTACGTTAATAAAAAATTTAAAAATTTTTTAAAAAGATACGTTTTGGCAGAAGAAGTAAACATTGTACCAAAAAATTCTACACACATAACTTATGCAAGATTGTACAGCATTGACTATGTTTAGTTTTCTTGGTTTGGGAAAGAGAATGAGTTTCTTTTGTGTCAGACATTTTGAGTTTGTGAATTTCCTATGTTCTACAAGGTAAAAATTGTAAAGGTAATATATCCCAGGATACACTTATAATTCAAAGTCGCAAGAAAATAATGTTTTTTAATTGTTTCAAATAATCATTTAAATATATTAGTAGTGTAATTATCACAATAATAAAGAAATAAGAAGATCTCAATGACAGAAAGGGATATTTTAACTGGCCAAAATTACTATATGCTTTCATTATTAATCACTGATTTATATTAGACAGGTGCAATATTTAATTTTTAAAGCTAGATATTTACTATAGTCATCCTTAAAACTTCAGCTATAAGACTCCTATTATTGACTCAATGTAGAACATACTTCTCTATATGCAGCTGAGGTCTTAGTTCTTACATTGATATCATTAAATAAAAGTAAAATTCTACATGTGGAAAATTTTTTTTTTAAATATTTCATTTATTCATTTGACAGAGAGAGAGAGATCACAAGTAGGCAGAGAGGTAGGCAGAGAGAGAGGGGGAAGCAGGCTCCCCGCTGAGCAGAGAGACTGATGCGGGGCTCGATCCCAGGACCCCAAGACCATGACTGAGCCGAAGGCAGAGGCCCAACCCACTGAGCCACCCAGGTGCCCCTACATGTGGAAAATTTTATCAAGACAAAATTATTGGGAAAGGACATGCTAAATGGCATTTATTCTCAAAGGAGAACATGAAGTGTACTTTAAAATATAGGTAACTTGTTTATAGGAATATGTAAACTTACTTTCAGTGTATGAGTAAACATCCGAACAACTTTTTTCTGCTCAAATGCCTATTGGTATTTTCCCTATGTGAAAAGTAATGAAAAAAAATCTTTTTTAAGATTTGCCTATCTTTAGCATCCCTTATGTTTTTCATTTTATCATGTAAGAACTACATATTCAATATTAATGAAGGATAATCTTATATACTGAATAACCAGAAGAATAAAATATATTTACTTTTATCTATTTTTATCTATTATATACTTATTATATATAATATATATATACTTATTATATTATCTATTATATACTTAACTAATAATATGTTCTTCTCTTCCCAAATGAAATACTTGTTCGATGCAAATTTTAAAATGCAACAATAAAAAAGAAATCAGTTTCTTTTTTATTTTATTTATATAGAAATAATTCTATTATCCAGAAATAAAGGACATAGTCCTTACAATCACTGACAAATGTGTGTATGTGTGTGTGGTGAGCTGGGGAAACTATCTGAGCTCATATAGTGATATAGAAGAGGTGATACACTACATGGGCTTTGTGACTTCTTCACAGCTGGTAATAGATCATAAACATTTTATTCTATCAAAAATTTAATTCTATAACAAGCCTTTTAGTAACTGCATACTATTTCACCATTTAGATATGTCATCATGTATTTAACTACTCATCTACTTTTGGAGAAATATCTTTGAGACTTTCAGTAGAACGGTCAAATGCAGTGTGTTTTTAGAATACCAGTATAAGCTTTAGAATATAAAATGGTCAACAGCATTAACCATGTCACATACCTGTTTACAGAGTTTCAGGAATGGTCAGAAATAAGGGATAAACTAAAAGTTCTAAGGATTCAATAAATCCATAGTTTCAATAAATCTATAGTTTATTCTTGGTGTCACTCATTAACTGTCTCTGTATTTCTGGCTGCTTTAGTTTCCTCATCATAGTGTTGAATAAACATTGTGAACTTTACTGATTCAATTTTTTATCTAAGAGAAGGGTAAAGGCTTGTTCTACTCCAGGTTCTAGATGCTGCACACCAATTACCTATTCTGACAGCTGAGCCAATTTCAGTAATTTCAGTAAAATTGTATAGTCAAACATATTTTTTGGACTTAACTTCTATGTTACATATATTTTTATATATATTTATTCTTTGCACTACTGTATATTTTTGTAATTCTACTTTTCTTCCATATTTTAGAGACCATTACCCCTTCCTATATATATTTTGTTTTTTTGGTAGAGTGTATTATACCATCTTCCAAATACTCAGTCCTATAAATATACATCTAGTATAAAGCATTGTAAATTTAGTCTAGAACCATAAAAACCATCTCAGGAGAACTTAAGTTAAAATCTACAGTCTAATCACTAGAAGTTACAAATTCTGAAAAATCTGTTTATTAAAGGAAAGTCTTTCACATATTCAAAATGATTAGTCAACACCATTGGAGAGTATTTCAACTCTATCTTCTTAGATAGAATCTATCAGAAAAACAAATTTTAATTAGGTTATGATCATTCTAAATGAAGATCAATCAAAAAAATACTTAACATATTTGTGTTTTTATATGCAACATCCCAATTAACCATCAAAAGTAGTTTTTCCAATTCTACTTTAATGACTACATAATGAAACTGAAGAAACATTCTGTTGCTTGAAAATGTCATGCTCCTGAAAAGGTTAAACATTTCCTAAAACAATATGTTTACACTATTAACACAATTAATTTGCCAGAAAATTCTTTTTAAAAATAGTATAAATGTAAATTATTATAGATTTGAAAGACAGATGCTTGAATTAATGAAGCTTAACTATGTAAATGTGTGTGGGGGGGGGATGAGTGGACAAAAGAGCCACTTGGACGAGAGTATAATTATTTTAAAATACACTTAAATAAACACTGTTTAAAATTCTTGAGGAAAAAGAGCCTGAATCACAATTCTTTATTACCTTTAAAATTTTAATTGCCTCTTTAAAAAATCTAAAGACATCATGTACTTGCTCTTAAAAAAAGTTTCAAACAATCTACATTTACCACAACCCGTTCTTCTTCCACAAAGTGTGTTTTCCAATTTAGGAGTCTCGGTAGATATGGAACCCAGCATTGTATTTTACACATGGCAGGCATTTCAACAACGCTAAATGCAGTTCCAATAATCCCATCAGATTGTCATCATTGATATGAAATACATGGAGTCAAAAAATTTTAGTAACATACTGGTACAAGAAATTCACATTTCCCTAATTCAGATGTTCAGGAACCTATTAGATCTACATAACATACAAGGTTATGGATAGGGCATCTGAAACATCATGAAGACTCCAGTGAAAGATACAACTTTCAATCTCTGAGAAGGAAATTCTAAAGACTCCATCACCTATACAAGTAGATCTGACTGTCAATACACACAGGTTCACCCACAGAGAAAACAAAATTCCCTTATGTTGCAACATTTGGCATCTGTGCACTCCCTTTTTCTATTTCATGCCATGTTTCCCTGGCCCTATGTACTGAATGCAGATTCAGTCTGAAGGGAAAAGCTCCTCCAGCTGCTAATATGAGGACTCCCAGCACTATAACCATGAGAGGATCCGGCACTGCTGCCTGTTTAAAGCTCTCCCCTGGGGGCAGACGTGGGTGCCGGCATTCCTTGCTGTGCACAAGAAACAGAGAACACCAGCAAACTGAGACACTTCAAGGACACTGCATAATTTCAGCAAGAGTTAGGAGAGGAGAAACAGAACTCTGTTGCTATCAAATATGCTAGGAAGCTCAACTTTCTTGTTGCAGTTTTGGCCAGGAAGGAAATTTAGATAGAAAGACAATAAGAATGAGAAAATATTTACTGGAATAACAGGGCTTACTTTAGATCCTGGAAAATGCTGAGGCACACAATAACAGAATTAAAGAAAGTAACAAAACAATCACTCTACATAAATATGCCATAAAATTAAGCATTTAATTTCTTGTGTTATATAAATGTACATTTTCTGTATCTGAAGACTAAATTATAAACTCCTTGGAAGTAAAGATTGTGCTTTATTGTCTTTAGCAAATAAATATTTCAGGCTTTGAGAAAAAATACTACTTGAGAATAAAAGCTTATGAAATCTCAGAGCTCGAGTAGGTAAAAAAAAATTGGAAGATCTATTGCTAATGACTTATTTATTAATAGATCTAACCCTTCTAGAAGCAGCTAATTGTATTCTCAGTATATCATTATAATTGGGCAAAACTGATATGAGTATTATAACCATGATATTGAAACTATATTCTATAAAAAATAAAGCAAAATATGTTCAGAAAAAATGTTATTGCTCTCTTTTAAATAACAGTACCGAGCATTTTCCAAAATTTTACACACACACACACACATATATATATATATATATATTTATACACACACACACACATAATTAGGTTCAAAGTATACAGTAGACTTCAAGGCTCAGCAAATTTCTTTCTGTAAAGATTCACATGGTAAGTATCTGAGGGTTGCAGGCTACATATGGTCTCCCATGACCACTCAAATCTACTGCAGTGTAAAAGAAGTCACAGGCAATATATAAATGAATGAGTGTTGCTGTTTTCCAATCAAACTTTATTTACAAAAACAGTCAGCCAACATATGGACAGTAGTTTGCCAGTCCTTAAAGGAGATTACGTATTACCAGAAGTAACACTCAATGGGATGGAGAAAGGATAATTTAGTATTTTTCTAGGAAAAAATATTAATGACATTTAAAAATCTTTACTGATTCTTAAAAGCAACAGCAACAAAACCCACAGACATAAGCAGCGCATGAATCTTACCTGGTTAGGTATTCTCAACGGGGGCCTTGGACCTCCAGGATACCGAGGTGACATAAAAGGCTATTGAAGTAGAACAAATAAACAAAACAAAACAAAAAAACAGCACAATGTAAAATACGGATCTGAAAATAAACTGTTTTAAAGACTTTTCGAATTATACAAAACATAAATCAACTTATTTCCCCATGTGGTTTCTTTCAGGAGAATAAACGCTTTTAAGAAAAAACACAATCCAATTTTTTATTTTGTGGAATATCTGGAACTTTTTCCAAAAAGAATATAAAAACATCAAAGATGACTAAAGTAACTAAAGCAAATTTTTAAAAAATGTTAGTTATTATTAAGATAATGACATTTAAATGGCCAAAAAAAAATAAAAAAGTTAAGGAATTTAGGCACCTGAATCTCACAAAGACTTCAGGAAGAATCTTATTGGCCACATCATTACATAAACTGGGTTCTGAACATATACTTTGGACTCAATTATTCAGTTTGGTTATCAATTTCCTCTAATAATTAAAAAGTTGCAGAATTTCTTCACTTTTTCTTTCATACTTGTTTAAAATGGCAAAGAAATTTCTCTTCCATAGGTTTTTTATGGTGAAAAGAGCTTTGGCTTTCCTTTTTCAAATGTCTGTTATAATTCAAAATTGATTATAAATTTTAAAGTTGAAATTTATTTGTGTATTTTGAGTCTAGCAGGTTATGAGCTGTGTACTTTTAACAAAAGAAAAAAAAACTGGTCTTACATTAAAATTCAAGTCAATTTATCTTGTTAGATAAATCAGATTCTGCTAAAATGTGCTGACTCTGTCGGACTGAAAAACATCTGAAAAATATCCTAAAAATAACATTTCAATTATCGTCCAATGTTGAGTGGAAGAATATTTTTGGTCACTCAGATTCAGGCATCAAACTTTTCAAAGTATATTCCTAATGTTATTCAGAATTCCATTTTTACAGAAAAATTACATGATTTTGTTTAATTATGTCACACTGTATAATTTACTTAAACTTAAGATCACTCCTTACATGTAACATTAAGTAAATTATCAACTCTAAATGATTGAATATCATAAAGTAAAATATTAAGAGTGAAGTAATATAAATTAAAGATCAATTTAATAGAAGCTTGGGTAAGCCAAATCCATAGTACTTCACATAATTAAATTCCACAATCATAACATATTTTCTATACACATTTTAGAAAATGAGCATGCAGTTCTTTGCTACATTTTTAAAACAGGGTTATCTTCAAAAAGTAGCATCTGAAAAATAAAATCCTAACAAATTTATGTTGAATGGACTGTTTCTATAATATTTTTTGGAAGATCTGACAAACCAACAAGAGGAACTTTAGAGTTAAACAAGCAATTCAGTTTTTTGCTTTCAGTGTTCTCATGTTAGACCATTATTACATGTTTTTACGTGTTAATCTTTAAGTTAATCAGGAGATCATTTTAAATGGACAGACAGACTAGATTATCCAGGTAAAACTGTCACCTCCAACTGATAAAACTTCAATGGGTTTTCCAATTTTAACACTTGAAGAATGTTTTATTTTCATGTATTTGATCAAAATTGTTTCTCTTTTACCCTTTCTAGACTCTACTTCAAACAGAATTAGTTAACTATACTGCCAACTAGAAGCTTATCCCAAAATTCACACTCGGCTTTATTTTTAATCACCTGATTTCATAACTGCCTTTTAAATTCTGAACTCATTAAAAAAATTTGGTAATTATATATTGTATCATTGGTCTTGGGATATTTGTCTTCCTTTTACAAAGTGATGTTTTATGAGACGTTTATTAATCAGTATATCAATTTAGTTTTTGAAACATAAGAGAAATAAAAATAGGTTACTAATAATTCACTTTGAAATGGAATCTGAGGTAGAAATTATGTTAAAAATATTATTAAATACCAAATGCTGAGATAAACATTGAGATGGACCTTATCTGAAATAGAACATTTGAGATTTGCACATTCCTCTGAATGTAAAATGATGTTTTCAGTATTAATATAATGGACTATCTGAAAAGAGAAATTTTCTCTAATCGATTGTACTGTGAATAAACATACTTTAATGGGATTGTCATACTCTCCTATCTGACTGTGAGGCACCCTCCTGGGACTACGGGGTGGGAGAGGCAGAGCATGTGGTTGCTGGGAAGCTACAGACCTCTGTAGAGGAAGATTGGGAGAGAAAAAGATTCTCTCTTTAGTTCACTTATTTCCTCTTTTATGCCCTCCCCCAAGTTCAAATTTATGTGGTTTTGGCAGAAAAAAAAAAAAAAAAAGAAAAGAAAACCACTTATAAATTCACATCTGTATCAATCCAATTAAAGGAAAAATGACAAAAATCTAGTTAACTGGAATAAAAGCCTACTACCTTTATCTAAAATACAAAGACTGCTATGGGTAAAGCACTGCTGAGATCAGATTAGTGCTGTTACAACATAAGCTGTTACTATCCAGAATGATCATTACCTTAAGTTACCCAGTTAATCACATAGGTCCTCACTTGCCTACTTCTTGAGGTATAGACACAACAACTGAACCCACAAGAGTGTGCATATTATTAGCAACTGAGAAATTCAACTAATATTTGTACTTCACCATTCAGAAGCCAATTTTCTTTCGAGAATAATTCAAGATATTAAAACTAGTTTAAATTCTTTAACGGTAAAATATTAATCTAAGAGGTTACCAGCTGATAATATAAAGTGTATCCACTGACAGACATGTCATACTCTTCATTAATAGCTTGGGAAGACCAGGTTCTTCAAAAGAATTTTTGGCTAGGAAATACTCTTTATATTTGGGGGGGAAATTTTTTTTTTTTAATAGTTTGAGCATTAAAATATTTGCCTGAAGGTATCACGATGGTGAATCAATATTTTAACTGGAAAAAGCCTTCACCCTGAAAAAGATATTTATAATGTGTGTGAAAAAAATATTTGGCTGGGAGTCAGGGCCTGGGTTCTAGTTTTGCAATAACTAATTAGCAGAGGGGCCCTGGGCTAGAAAACCTTCCAGGGCTTTAATTTTCTCAACCATAAAATGAGGGACTTGGACTGGATAATCTCTAAAGTCCCTTAGAAAAATGAACAAAACAAAACAAAACTCCGATTCTGTGTTAATTATCTCCAGCATCACCCTTAAGGATACAGATTTGTATACTGTAAATAGCTATAAATATTTGAAGAGTGTAGGGGTGGAGATATAGGCATATGTTCCTAACTCACAAACCAGTAGTATCAAGGAGCTAGAGAAATGTATTCCCATACTTTTCAGAGAAAAGGAAAACCTAGTTAAAGAAGAAAAAAGAATACTCCAGCAATGATGCACTTTGTTCAGATCAAAGGTCAATGGGAAGAATAAAAAACAAAAAACTGAACTTATCAATTAAAAGGTATACTAGCAATTTTTTAATTCAACAAATGTATGTGCAATATCTATAAGACATTTGGGCTAAGTTGTTGGGCACTGCAGTGAACAGGCAGATAAAAATCACTGCCCTCTGATTAAGATTTTTTAAGGTTCCTGTCTTGCAATTAATAGGAGAAGCAATCTTCTGGAAAAACCGCTTTCTCTATCAGTCCACTAATGTGAAGAAGTAGAATGTTCTCTTCACCAAATGGCAAAGTATCAATGAAAGCCCGCAGAAAATCATATTTCAATCTGGTGCCTTCCGTCTGAAGTTATAATTACATCACCCTGACTTGATAGAACATGTAGTGCTATGAAGAAATGAAAATCAACGCTATGCTTTGGTTTTGGAAAAAAGCTTTCCAAATAAGGCAAAATTCATGGAGTCAGGTTCTTTATAACACAAGATAAAATGAGTAGCACTGTTTGTATTCTGACATATGGAAACTACATTTATAGACAGAAATTCTCCTTTCTATGTGTTTCAGCTATCTGGCCCCCAAAATGGAATAACCCAAAGTGAAAGGAATAAAAAAATATACAGAGCGTGAGAATTCAATAAAATTTGGTGACTAAATGAATGGGGAGAAAAAAAGTCTAATAGAAATACAAACCAAATGTCCATCTCATTTCCTCTAAGTAGTTTTTTATAGAAAAGCTCATACCATTCAGAATCATAATTTATTTCAGAATGAATGTCATTCAGTCTTAAAGGATTATTATTTTCCATTATACCAAGAATTATTCATGGAATTTTAAACTTCTGCTTCCCTAAAAGAGTGATTTTCCTTTATTCTTTGCCCTTTTTTTGCTAGTGGAAGGTAGTCTGTGTCTTCTTATTTGATCTTTCATAAACCCTTAGTGCTTTATCTCAATGCCCTAGGAATTAGAAAGAACCAACTCTTTCCTCACTCTGGTTGAAGTTAGATTGCTCAGCATGATTCTTTCCTTCTTGAAGATCCCAAATGTTCCCAATGGAATCATTTTATAAACAATTTACCCATCCTGAGAAATAAAGAAAATAGAAGTAAAGGCTGTAGAAATACAGGATCAAAGAGGAAAACTAAGGACATTCATGAAAGAAGAGTTGGCAAGATTTGACAATGCACTGGATATATGGAATGAGAGAAAGAGAAGAATCAAAGATAAATCCCCAATTTTTGGCTTGAGGTTATTCTTTTACAGAAGTGGGGAAGATCCAAGTGATACTTGTAATCTGATTTCCAGTCTAGACTGGGAGCTTCTCACAGGCTGATGCCATAGCATCTAATGTGGTACTTAGTGCATACTAGGCATTCAGCATATTTTTTAAACAAATAAAGAAATATGTGGTATCTTTAAGCAGAAGGAAGGTAGAGAAGCACAGAGCTTGAGTATTTCAGTTATGGCTTTAAGGGCATTGGGACAGGGGAACAGATTTTCTTTCAACTGTGAACCTTTGTGTTATTGTTGATTCAAGATGAGTTTTGGGGGGACATATATATAAAAATATTCAACTTAAAAAAATAAAATAATTTACTTACCCTGAAATTATAGGTACTAAGAAGCAGTTTAAGCCCTAACTTCCTTTAATATCTATGATCAAACTATACATCTTAAGTGACGCATTGCTCAAATGTTAACTGTAATATTTTCTTTTAAAAAATATATATATATATATTTAGTATAGCTTTAACTACATTTGAGTGTGGCTGACATACAGTGTTATATTAGTTTCAGGTGTACAACAGTGATTCGACAAGTTTACCCAGTATGCTATGCTCCCAAGTGCAGCTACCATCAGTCACCATAATATTTTCTAACATTTTAATAGTTTTTTTTAGAAAACATATAACCATGATTTATTCACCAGAATATTCTGTTTCTTGAGACTACCCAATATTCTCCTTTCTCTGCCAAGTAAATTTCTACTGATCTCCCTAGGGCCAGTTTAAATGTCACTCCCTCTCTGAAGAATCTCTATAGGCTCTTCCTCTTTCAACTTCTTAGCACTTTGCTCATACCGTTATCCTACAGGACTCAGTGCACTGCAGTATAATGTGGGCCCTGATATGAAGGAAACCCACTTAAGAGGAAAGAACACAAAACCGTATCAGAGCAAGAAATTTTTTTTAAATATTTTTAAAAATTTATTCATGAGAGAGGCAGAAGGAGAAGCAGGCTCCCTACTGAACAGGGAGCCCAATATGGGACTCGATGCCAGGACACTGGGATCATGACCTGAGGTGAAGGCAGACACTTAACCGACTGAGCAACAGGCTCAGGCACCCCAGAGCAAGAAATTATCTTAACGTCAAGGTAATTAATCCATAAAATAAAGCTGGTATTTCCAAGAATTCTTAAAGTTGATGAAGCAATATATAAATCAATTTATCTCTCTCTCTCTCTCTTTCTTTTTCCAGTGGGAGAAAGTCAGGGCGGGGGGCAGAGGGAGAGAGAGATCTTAAGCAGGCACTACAACCAGTGCAGAGCCCCACACAGCAATGGATCGCACAACCCCAATATCATGACCTGAGCAAAAATCAAAAGTTGGACACCCAGCTGACTGAGCCACCCAGATGCCCAAATCACCTTATATCTTATTTTAAATATCTCAATATGGCTTTAGAAACTCTTTATTTATTTATTTTTAAAGACTTTATTTTTAAGTAATCTCCACACCCTACTTGGGGCTCAAATTCAACCCCCTAGATCAAGAGTCAGATGTTCCACCAACTAAGCCAGCCAGGTGCCCCTAGAAAGTCTTTAAATATTAGTCTCAGAGAATAAATTGATAATAAAGAAAATTTAAAATCATTAAAAATAAGTTTCTTTAAAATGCCACTTAAGCATTTTCTATATACTATTTTATATGTAACATATACAATTTCCTATGTACTATATTTTATTTTATTAGCACAATTTAGAATAAATCAGTGAAGAAGAGAAGAAAAACATCAATTTCTTTGGAATGGACAAATGTAACATTTAGAAGTCTGAGGTATGTGGGGCGCCTGGGTGGCTCAGTGGGTTAAGCCGCTGCCTTTGGCTCAGGTCATGATCTCAGAGTCCTGGGATCGAGTCCCGCATCGGGCTCTCTGCTGAGCAGAGAGCCTGCTTCCCTCTCTCTCTCTCTCTGGCTGCCTCTCCGTCTACTTGTGATTTCTCTCTGTCAAATTAATAAATAAAATCTTTAAAAAAAAAAAAAAAAAAGAAGTCTGAGGTATGTTCTAAAACACAATTTTACAGGACTTACCTAATGTAAAGTAACTGAACTTTTCTGAGGACAAAATTATTCATGTGAAATTTGCTTCTAATTTTGAAAAAAATAGTAACTTTTAAAAATGACTGAAAGAACACAATTACCAAGTTTTAGAAAATATGAACTGACAATAATTTCAAAAATGCTCACTTAAAAAATGACCTCCTCACAGAATTACTCAACTGAAGTTTTAAAGTTTTATATCGTACAATTATAATAAAATCTGACTTATAAAATTTTATTTGGATATAATTTTTGGATGTATTTTATAGCACAAAGTTTTACTTTTTAGAGTTTACTAGGTCAACCTCCTTACGTAAAAGGAAACTAAAGACCAAATTTCTTAATTGGCATTTTAGTTTTCTTATAGAGCTAACATCTTGCTACAGTAATAACTTTATGGAATGAAGGCAGGTACACATACTTCATTCTTATGACCAACTGACCATAAATAAATTGCCTGACTTGGCACTTCCTCCTCGGCCCCCCAGCAACTGTGCAACCATTCACTTAATGCAGAATTCCTTACCCTTGCTACCACTCAACCAGGAAAAAGCTGAAAAGGCAGTTGTATTTCAGGTAAGCAAGTTAATTTGCATATAAAGCATTACATAGCATGTGTTCTTGATTCACTGAACTAAAAGAAATGTGACAACTGAAATAAAATCAATTTAGTAAGCTCTAGCTCTCTTTTCTTACATATTCTTGGTAGAGTTTTGATAATATATGTTGTCTTTAGTCCACTTATTAGTGTTTTTAAGTCACATGCCAAAAGGCAATAGAAGATGAGAACAGAATGGTGATAAATGGGGGCGCCTGGGTGGCTCAGTGGGTTAAAGCCTCTGCCTTCGGCTCAGGTCATGATCCCAGAGTCCTGGGATCGAGCCCCGCATCGGGCTCTCTGCTCAGCGGGGAGCCTGCTTCCTCCTCTCTCTCTGCCTGCCTCTCTGCCTACTTAGATCTTTGTCTGTCAAATCAATAAAATTAAAAAAAAAAAAAAAAGAATGGTGATAAATGAATGTGGTGTTATTAGAAGAGTATCATCATTATAATCAAACTGTTCATTATAATCTGATAACTTGCAATGAGGTTCATGAGGAAGGAAAGGAAGCAGTTAGCACATTCTAAGAGAGAATGTACAGAGTTGTAGTCAATAAATATTTGGCTGGTTCCATAGCTGGCTCATTGACTAAGTGAATGAACAACACTGATGGAAGAAAACAGCCAAAGATGGAATGAAGTTTGGTTCTCTTGCATGAACTCTCACCTAACCAATGTGCCTTGTTAAAAATAGGTGCTACCTTGGGGTGCCTGGGTAGCTCAGTCAGTTAAGCGTCTGCCTTCAGATCAGGTCACCATCACAGGGTCCTGGGATTGAATCCTGCATTGGGCTCCCTGCTCAGTGGAGAGTCTGCTTCTCTCTCTCCCTCTGCCCCTGCCCCTCCTCACTGCTCATTCATTCTCTTTCCCTCTCTTTCTCCCAAACAAATAAATAAATAAAATCTTAAAAAAAAAATAGGTGATATCTCTTGCTGTTATAAACAGGGAGCCACAGGATTAGCTGGTTTGTTTAGTGAGTACATGCTTATCAATTATGTATAGAAGGGAAAACCCTGCTTGCTTCAGTAGGATAATTTCTATCTTCCAGAGGACATAATAAAAACAGTAAGGAACGAAGTGTTGACCCCAAGAAGATGCTGAATTATAATTACAATATCCCTATCAACAACATCTAAGAGAATTTCTCATGGAGATGACTAATAGGGCCTTTTACCCCCTCCTACTCCATTCAGGTTTCTTTTGTTATTTCTGGGGTGTCAGGTTTGACAAAAATGTTCCTTAGTTTTACAAACTGGAAGTACTTAGTAGCCAGTTTTTGGTATAAAAGGATGTCAGGTTAATTTACATATGAGTTGGCAAAACAAAAAAGAAAAGTGTGGTACTTTAATTGAACGTTTCCTGAAGCGAAGACCAGCCTTGAGAAGGGCTACCAATTCCTCACTGCAGGTCAGCTCTCAGTTGTCTCCTACAGAGCAGCGCTTACACAAAGGATCCCTCCTCATCTTTTTTTTTTTTTTTTTTTTTTTTTTTTTTAAGATTTTATTTATTTATTTGACAGACAGAGATCACAAGTAGGCAGAGAGGCAGGCAGAGAGAGAGAGGAGGAAGCAGGCTCTCTGCGGAGCGGACAGCCTGATGCGGGGCTCGATCCCAGGACTCTGGGATCATGACCCGAGCCGAAGGCAGAGGCCCTAACCCACTGAGCCACCCAGGCGCCCCCCCTCCTCATCTTTTTAGACTGAAATCTATTCAGAGAGAAAGAATCCTCAGTCATGTCGAAGATGACTATGTATTTTCTTTCCATTAAGAAAAGGCTCAGCATTTTAGTAAGAACATTAAACATTCTGTCTTATCATATTGTCTTTAGCCCATAACCATCTCTAATCCAAAATCTAAGAAAATGGTTATTTGCCAAAAAATAATCTGCTTCTGTCACCATTTAGGCAAAAGCATAAGCTGCAAAGTGACATACAGGCAGGAAAAATATTATATTAACTACATGTAGACCAAACATCCAGCTCACTTGGACCTGTGCAGTTATGGCCTTAGACAGATTTAATCCTTCTCCTGAAATTTTTTATGTACCGTTTAAGCAGACAAAGGGAATAAGTAAGAAACAATTCTATGACATGAAAATTATTCTAGAATCTTGCAAGGGAAAAACTTCTCCCCAACAAAATTTCTGGAAATGTTAAATATGGCAGGTTTTAATTATTTTTTATAGTCCTGGAAAGGTAATAAAAATATGTTCACTGTAAGATTTTACCCAAAGCATAAACATTCCTTTAAACACTTGCTCTGCGACCATTTTTTAGTTAATTCAGTTCTCTTTACTGTACAAGATCTTCCTTTATATATTTCACTTTTTATTTTTTTTAAAGAGAAGGAGGTGGGAAAGGGCAGAAGGAGAGGGAGAGAGAGAATCTTAAGCAGGTTCCACACCTAGCACAGAGCTGACTCAGGGCTTGATCTCACAACCTCAAGATCATGACCTGAGCCAAAATTAAGAGCTGGATTCTTAACCATCTGAGCCACCCAGACACCTCAGATTTTCTTAGATAGATTTCTATTCTCTATTTTTCAATTCCCTATTTCACTTAGAAGTAAATCTTCTTTCTTAATTGTGCTTTCTTGAACTCATGCGCTATCAGTAATAAATAATACTGAGAATATTATTTTGAAAAATCTTTAGTGTTGTGACTTCTGCATTTCACCACAGCCATCTTTCATATAGTAAAAATGTTCACATATTTTAATTTTTATAATTCCATGAGATGCTTCATGAGTTTTCTGTAGAAAAGTAATGAAGCATAAATTATACATCAAATAAATTTCGTCAAAGTTACTTTACAATTCATATATCTTAATTTGTTTAGTTTCTTTTCTGTTTTCCATAAAAACCTCCATCAGACATTACTGACACCCCAGTGGATAAGACACTCTTGATTAACACATTTTAATTCCAACTAGTATTAAACTAATTTAGCTCACAAAATGACATACTTGTGCTAGCGCATTCTGCTGATAAGCATAAATATGTAGCTTATCTCCCATACATCTTACATATTCTATCATCATCAACACTTAATTAAAATAACTCATATAAAATAACTGTAAAGTATTACCAGATCCAGCTTCCTAGATGTTATTTTTGTAAGGCTAATCCAATTCAGCACAGTCTTATAAGCAGGTTGATTCTTTTGATATGGATTTAGTCTAAGCATCAAAATTGCTCACTCACATTATGGGCCTTTTCAAGAAGATAAGACTATTTCTCAAGCCTTCATTACATATATTAGAGGTGTGTGGCAATGGACTTCTGGACTCTGAATGGGGACCCTGCTGTCCGTTGGTCTAATAAGCTATAATAGTTTGATACCATTCTGTAAAAAGCTTTAATAATTTGTTTCAGATTAATTTATGTTCACAAATACATATGGACACATTTTTTATGTTGTTGTTGTCTGTGAGGCAAGTAGCTAGAGACTTACATAAGCTGAATCTGGCTCCGTACTCCCTCCCACTACTGACCGAAGTCCCGGACAGATCAGCCCATCTTAATGCATTAAAAAAATTACATTATGGGTATGAAAATACATGTTTGGAATTTATAATTTATAAAGGAAACTATAACAATCATTTTTCAAAACTACTCTTATTTTGTCATTAAAGAATGTAAAAGTATTCCATTCTTCCTTTTCCCTATTTTATATTCATACATCCATCTAAATGTGCCCCAGATGAGAGTACAGAAGAGAGGTATTTTAATTTATCTACATGTATCATTGGAAAAAAAGTAAGAAAGAAACAGAGAGAGAGGGAGGGAGGGAGGAAGCGAGGGAAGAAGGAAGGAAAGCATGCTACTTTTTTCTTATCCTTCTGAAAATATGGTAGAGAAGATTCTACTAATTAAGCAGTAGTCTTTTCAAATTCTCAAATAGCAGTAAGAATGTGAAACAAACTGGGCTATGGTCTTGGTGTTCTAAGACAAGTGGCAGATTATATATATATTTACTTTCTTTAAAAATGAAATGATATGGGGCGCCTGGGTGGCTCAGTGGGTTGAAGCCTCTGCCTTCGGCTCCGGTCATGATCCCAGGGTTCTGGGATCGAGCCCCGCGTCGGGCTCTCTGCTCAGCGGGAGCCTGTTTCCTCCTCTCTCTCTCTCTCTCTCTCTCTCTCTGCCTACTTGTGATCTCTGTCTGTCAAATAATTAAATAAAACCTTAAAAAAAATGAAATGATACTCTCATATTCACTTGGTTACTTTCCTATAAACATAAAATCTATACTTAAAGTTATAACTCATGTCTAAACTTTATAGAATAATCTTTCTACAGAACAGGTTTTTATAGCAATTGTTAATGTACCAAAAAGTCTGTTTTGAAACTAGAGCTTACTAATTCAACTAATGATAGCATGTATATTAATTGTACAAATTGCAAATTGCAGAAAGTGAAGTTATTTCTCCATCTCCAATTTAAAATACACATTTTGATATATGTCTTAAATAGATATAGGTACACAAAATTGATAAGGCAAATTCAAATGGAAGATATATTTACAGATGTCAGTGGAATGTACAAAATACAAAAATGACAGAAAACAGGTAGTATTTACATTTGCAAGCACTCGAAGTAACTCTATTTTATTCTTTCTTGACAAGTATCCTAGTGTTCTGATTACTCTATTTCCTGGCATTGTATCTTCTACTCAAGATTATACCTGTTCGCTTATAAGGGACTATACCTGGCACGAGCCTATGTGCTCCTTAAAGGCACCAGCAGAGCTGTTTTCTTTGTTTCTCGGCAGGGATGAACAGTTGATGAAAGCCAACACTTCACTCCCAGCACCATTTCTTTGGCCTCCCCTTCCTCCCCCTCCAAACACTGCCTCATCTCTTGCTCTCCCTTTAAAGCAAAACTCTGGGGGCGCCTGGGTGGCTCGTGGGTTAAAGCCTCTGCCTTCAGCTCAGGTCATGATCCCAGCATCCTGGGATCAAGCCCCATATCAGGCTCTCTGCTCAGCAGGGAGCCTGCCCCCCCCCTTCTGCCTGCCTCTCTGCCTCTTTGTGATCTCTCTCTCTGTATCAAATTAATAAATAAAATCTTTTAAAAAAATAAATTAAAAGAATAAACTCTGAGCTGGGCACACTTATTGTCTCCGATTTCTGTCCTTCCAGTTTATCCTGAATCTACGTTCATTTGGCTTGAATGCCCATCACTCCGCAGAAACTGGCCTGATCAAGGTCACAAGTTACCTCTTTGTTAAATACAACAGTCAACTGTCATTCCCCAACTAATGTGAACTATCAGTAGCATTTGACACAGCTGATTATTCCCCTCCTTGAAACATATTCTCCGTGTGGCTTCCAGGATACCACAATGCCTGGCTTTCTTCTCTCTTGGACTGCTCCCCCCATTCTTCTTTGGTGGTCCCTCCTCATCTCTCTGACTTCTTGACATTCGAGTGCACTCGGTCCATGGCAAGGGTTTTTGTTTCTATCAGTACTCACTATCTTGAGGTTTTCATCCAGGCTCAAAGCTTTAAATATTATCCACATGCTAATAACTTCCAAATGACTCTAGCCCAAGGCTGAACCACAAAACTGCAGAGGGATAGGCTGTTCCCTGCTCAACATCTCCTGAATATCTATGAGCCATCTTAATCTTACCGAGTTCAAAATTAAGCTTCTGGTACTCCCCCCTCATACCTCCTCTTGGAAGTGTGACCTACATCAGTAAATGTCGACTCCATCCTTCCAGCTAATTAAGTCAAAAGACTTTCAGTCACCCTTGATTTGTCTTTTTCTCTCACGACACATTTCTTGACCATCACCAATATCTGTTGGCTTGAACTTCAAAACAGATCTAGAATCCAACCACTTCTCACCACTCTTACTACCTTGGTCTAGCCCATAATAATCTCTTGTCAAAATTTTCCAGCAACATCCAAATTGGTCTCCCTATTTCCACCCTTCCCTCCTATAAACTAATTTCAACAGAGCAGCCAGAATACGACTATTAAAACCCTCCACTCACAGTAAAACCCAAAATTCCTACAATGACCTACAAATGCTTTCTATTATCTAGAACTTCAGATCGAACTATTCTCCTCAGCAGACACTACATTTTAGCTACCTGGACCTTCTGTTGTCCCTGGAAAAAGCTAGTCATGCTTTGAACACAGGGGCTTTACATTTGCTTGTCCCTCAGCCTATAACACTCCCCCCAGATGTCATATGCTTATTCTCTCACTTTCTTCAGGTCTTTACAAATAGAGTGTCTTCTTTGATGAGTACTTCTCTGGCTACCCTATCTAAAACTTTGGTAATAATGTCTATTTTCCTTTCAGGTTTCATTTTTCTCCCTAGTCCTTATCACAATCTAATAGATCATATTAGACTCTAAGTTCCCTGTGAGCAGAGATTTCTATTTATCTTTTTTTAAAAAAATTTATAGGGAATACAGGTGGCCCAAGGTCAAAGCCAGGCAGCCTGCTGGGATGGCACCCCACCTTGTAGGCCCCAGTCATATCTCTAGGAGCCTGCCTTTCAAGGAGCTGCGTGCCTGCCGGCTGACTCCCTCAGCCTTCACCTCCCTACCCGACCCACCTCCTTGAGCTGTAGTAAATGTCTGGTGCTGTATGTCATTAGCCATCTTTGCCAGTGGTTCTCAAATTTTAGTTTGTAAGACCCAGCGGCTAAAAACAAAACAATAACAACAAAAACACAAAAGATTTCTGCCTCACTCCCTAGCCCCCCAAATTCTGACATAAAAGAAGTCGGTTGACACCCAGGGCTCTCATGTCAGTACTGCACAGAAAACACTTGGAGGGACATTGTTCCGTCTTTACTCTTTAGATTTCTTAGAAACTATCTAGTGGGGGGGCAAATTATGGCTCACCCAATAAGTGTGGCCTACCATTTGCTTTTGTAGATAAAGTTTCCCTGGAACAGTTTTGCTGCATAACGTCTGAGGCTGCTTTACACTATAAGGACACTACAACAACAGAGTTGAGTAGTTGTAACTTCAAAGCCTCCAAAGCCTAAAATATTTACTATCTGGCTTTTTACAGAAAAAGTTTGTCAACTTTTCATATAGATACAAGATAAATTATTTCTGAACACCACCTAGTGATAAGCTATCTTTCAAAAAGGCTAAAGGCAGGGACACCTGGGTGGCTCAGTGGGTTAAGTATCTGCCTTGGGCTCAGGTCATGATCTCAAGCCCTGGGATCAAGTCCTACATCAGGCTTCCTTGTGTTCACTCCCTGTCTGTCTCTGTCAAATAAATAAATAAAATCTTAAAAAAAAAAAAAAGCTGAAGACATTCTAATGTATACTTAAAATAAATCTATCCCACCCATAGAGGGCATTTGTAAATAAATTTAATAACCCATCCTTATCTTTATTCTTTTTTCTGTTATTTATTTATTTAAATAATCTCTACACCCAGTCTTGGGTTTGAACTCACAACTCCAAGATCAAGAGTGGAAGGTTCCACCAATTCAGCCAGCCAAGTGTCCCACCCATTCTTATCTTTAATTGCCCAAAGAATGGTGGCCACTTTGTTTCTGTAACCAACATAAAATAAAACTAAAATTGTTATAAATTGCCTATGTATATTTGCAATTTGCTATCCATTCTTCACTCTCCTCCAAGTAGCTATAATAAAAACAAGCACTCTGGGAAGAATTTTCAAAATAAGGTCTTCTCAAAAGAAAAACTGTAATTTCAAATTAGCTGAAAAATACGTAAACCCTTATCACAGATATAATTTTAAAATATGATACTTTATGCTTCATACTAAATATCCTAACACCTTTAGCTAGCAGAAGCAGGATTAAAGTAAAAGGAAAACCAATATTGGTCTAGGGTGGCCAAGCTCACTTTTTCTTAAATATTCATTTTGATACATAAACAAATAAAGTAGGGTTTTCTAACAGAAAACGATTTCATTCCATTCTACCAAGAAACCCATGTAAAGACTCTGAAGCCTTGATACTTTCTTCTTTGCTCTCTGTCCATCTAGCTACTGCTGTAGGATCTTCAGTTGTCTGAAACTGCAATTTTTTGAAAGAGCTTACTTAGTTACTCAAGCTGAGCAGTTTTAATTTGTTCTAATAGTTGAGGCCAGAAAAACTATTACCACAACTGCAGGAAAGCATTATCAAAGCCAGCAGCTGTCAGGCTCCTTTTTTTTTTTTAGACTGCTTTTATCTCTGAATTAGAGAAAAACTTGTTCTATTTTCGATATTTAGAATCTCTGTACTTGAAGATTCAAAATTACATTTTGAAGAGAATTAAACTTAATTTTTATGTCTTGAACTTTGATAAATAAGCAACCTTCCCCACCTCCCCTCTCCAAATTCTAGTGTATTTAATTCTGAAAAACACTTATTTTTAATGTCTGGATTTTTAAACTCTACGTAGTGACAATGTTATAGTTCAGTAAGTCAAGTCTACTCTAGATTTTCAGTACCATACTCATTCAAACTAAGGAAAGACATACTAACGAATTTTTTGGCTTATTATCTAAGATTAGAGATGCTATCTACAACTTCCAGGAAGAGGGAAAAGGGAGTTCTCTCGGTGTAGAGTATTTCCTAAAACTAACTCTCCAACAGCCATGGTGAGGAAGGATAAGAGGAAAGGAAAACCAATGGGAATAAAGGCAATATGAAGATTAATAATAAAAGGGAACTGAGAAAGTATGTAGACTATTTAATTATATGTATAAATAACAGGGTAAAAAGGGTGTAACTGATTACAGAATAGTTGCATAAAAGTTTAAGTAGGAATAGCAGAGCAGGAGTGCTCAGGTGGCTCACTCAATTAAGCATCCCACTCTTGATTTTGGCTCCCATCATGATCCCAGGGTCATGAGATGGAGCCCTACATCAGGCTCCATGCTCAGCAGGGAGTCTGCTCCAATCTCTCTCTCTCTATTCCTTCCTCCACCCCTCCCCTTCACTCCACCCAACCCCCCCCCACACACATGCACGCTCTCTCTCTAATAAATAAATAAATCTTTTTTTTTTTTTTAAAGGACTAGTAGAACAGGTGAGTATGCTGAGTTATGAAGGTATCTTCAAAATGTAGGACTTACTTCCAGAAATAAATTAAATATCAGCTCAAGAAATATTTAACCAGGGGCGCCTCGGTGGCTCAGTGGGTTAGGCCGCTGCCTTCGGCTCGGGTCACGATCTCGGGGTCCTGGGATCGAGTCCCATGTCGGGCTCTCTGCTCAGCGGGGAGCCTGCTTCTCTCTCTCTCTCTGCCTGTCTCTCTGTCTACTTGTGATCTTTTTGTCAAATAAATAAATAAATAAATCTTAAAAAAAAAATCTTAAAAAAAAAAGAAATATTTAACGAGGACTTGTAAATGTTTTTTCATTTTTTGTTGTTTTTGTTTTTTCTTTTCAGTTTCAAGATCATTAGACAGTTAAAATAAAAACTTATTTTTTCTCATTTTCTGATTCATTTTGATTCTTTTTCTTTTAAGTATCAAGAATATTGTATTGAGCTTGGTTTTTATCTTCATTGCTTTATGAATGTCATCTATACTGAGCTTTTTTCCTGGTCAATAACAACACCATGGAGAACAGGGAAGATTTCTTTCTATTTTTTGTTCTTCTTATTGCATGATTATTATGTCAAAGCATTAGGTCAGCTTGCTACAGTGCAGTCTTGCTAAAAATAGAACCTATGGAAAATACACCCTAAAAAGTAGAGACATCTACAAACCACCACTAGATGGCAAAGCAGATTTCCCATTGCTAACATTATGCCTGCAAAGCAAAACGTGACTTATAAACCTGCTGCATGTTTTCTACAGTATCAGAGTTTCTATGCTTTTTGACTTTAAAATATGGATGACCGCCTCAGTCTGAAACTAAATTGCTTGCTATACTCTATCTTTCATAAATATTTATAATGTTATTGATGTCCAAGCTTTACATTTATAATCCAACATCAATGTATTATTAGTTTTCAACAATTTCCGTGAAGAAAACTGAAGATCTACTGAGTATAGGACAGCAGATTTATCAAGATAAAAATCAAGACAAAACATAACACATGGTAAAAATGAACCAAAGGCTACACAGGGTTCAAAAGTAGATATTTATAAGCATAGTCCACATTAGTTATATACTCAAAAGTATCTATATTAGCACTTACTAAAAGATTATATATATATATTTTAATATTTTATTTATTTGACAGAGAGAAATCACAAGTAGACAGAGAGGCAGGCAGAGAGGAGGAAGCAGGCTCCCTGCGGAGCAGAGAGCCCAATGCGGGGCTCGATCCCAGGACCCTGGGACCATGACCTGAGCGGAAGGCAGAGGCCCTAACCCACTGAGCCACCCAGGTGCCCCAAGATTATATTTTTTAAATAAAAGATATGGATATGTCTAGTTATAGTGACAAAAAATAGAGTTTCTACTTAAAAGTCTTCTTGTGGTAAAGACAAAGAGGAGGGAAAAATAAAGTATTCTCACTTCTGTAAAGTTTTCTTGGTTGAAATTTTAAAAATGCCCATTTCTTTAATGCAGTATATAAGCTATAGTATGTTCACAAGAGAAGCTTTCTTGTTACTGAAATCTATAAAATTACAGAATTTCATAAAGTGACAAATAGTCTAATTTTTTTAAACACAAAGGAAGGACTTTATTTTTTTTTTTTTGGAAGGACTTTATTTTATTTTATGCATTCTGCTAAACCATTTTCGTTGTTATACATAAGTGAGAAGAAAATCTAATTGGTTCAAGGAACACTGCTACCATTCAATAAATTGCAGGAATCAAACTTGGCCTGTCTTTTAATAAGAATGCTATAAAAATGAATAAATAGCACAATGATGCTTATAATGGATAATTCATATTTCTTAGCATACAATGGAATTTTGCATAAGATTCTAACACAGGGACAGGAGACTCAGAGTATAGAGTCAGTTCTGATTGCCTACTATGTGTACTCACACCAACCACAATAATGCATTTTCTTCCTCTAAAACTGCCAAACTCTAGTTAGATCAGTGGCCACTTTGACTGCTTCCTCTTGACCCAGTAGCAAGACTTCCTAATTAAAGAAAGCTGCTCTAACATCATTCACCAGTTCATGGTAGTTAGGTCACTTTGAGAATTTATAGGATTTTGCATACAAATCACTCTTGATAAAAGACTCCAAGTAAATAAACATGTATCTTCCTTTAAATGGCTTTTTTTTCTTTTTTAACTAAACTGATCCCTCCTTTTGCATGACCTACTATTCCCATTGATTTTACTTAATTGGTCTACCATTCAACAACAGAAGCTCTTGCATTTCAATAAAAATGTCAACGTTTAAGTATGAACAATGTTAATAAGTGTCACAAATAGACACTAGCCTAAATTTTACAATATGATCACATAGTGAGTAGAACTCAGAATTAGTGAAGATAGTGCTTTATGTGCTAATTACAAACTCTTCTTTCTTTAGTTTCTTCCTTCCTTCCTTCCTTCCTCTCTCTTTTCTTCTTTCTTTCTAAATTACATTCTCATAGCCTCAGTCTTTTCCTGGCCTCATCCCATTCCAGCTGACTCCAAATAAGCTTTGTATTTCCTCACTAAGAATAGGAATTCAAAACTATTCTCATATTTTGGATAATTCTTGGAGGTTAGTATCTTTTGGGATTAAATTAGAAACTGGCGTTCAGACATGAATTATGATTGTCTGCTGCTATTTTTACTTATATAAGTTAGCTACTCTTCACTAACAACAGGCATTATGGCCAGAATTATGCTGAAGTATAGACCAATCCCTATAGGAAAGCAATGCTGATATTCAGGAAATTCTTGAGTAGATTAGTCCCATCATTATATGTACCAAAAGATAATAACATCCTATTTCTTTTTTTTAAAGTTTGATAGTATGACTTGTTCACTATTTCAAAGAGGTATTTCTAGGGAGACTGGACATTAAGCTTGCTGAATAGGGAAAAAGAGTATTTGGGATTAGCTAGACTGGTCTCCCTGGATGAAGAGGAATGACATGTACCAAACTCAAACATAGCTAACTTCTTCTACCATCTATCTTTCCCAACTCAGATAAAGACATTAAAACTTTCCAGAGGTCCGAAGTAGGAACGTAGAATGATCCTGGATTCTTCCAACTCTTTCTTTACTAACTGTAATTTGGTTAATCAACTAAAGCCTATCAAACATAACTATGAATCGCTTCCTTCTTTCCAATCTTACTGCCATTACTCTTCAATAGGTCCACAAAGTCTCTTCCTTGGGCTACTTAAAATGGTCAACTGACTTGATTCTCTTGCATTCATTCCCTTTAAAAAGTTCTTCGTTTATCTTTCAAGTGTTCATGTTTTTGGAGTTCACTGCGTACCCTCTCACTCTCTCATTCTGTACTTTCTGGCTAGATAATTAACCTATCCCCGAGGACTCGAGTGCTTTTTTTTTTTTTTTTTTTAAGGTTTTATTTATTTATTTGACAGAGAGAGAGATCACAAGTAGGCAGAGAGGCAGGCAGAGACAGAAGGGGAAGCAGGCTCCCCGCTGAGCAGAGAGCTCAGATGCAGGGCTCGCTCGGATGCGGGGCTTGCTCAGATACAGGGCTCGATCCCAGGACCCTGAGATCATGACCCGAGCTGAAGGCAAAAAGGCTTAATCCACTGAGCCACCCAGGCGCCCCTTGAGTGCTCTTAATATGAAGGTAATCCTGCAATTTTTATCTCTAGCCTGGATCAATCAGTGCCGTAGGCTTCAAGCCCATATGTTCACTAGTCTAAAGGGTATCTCTAACTGGAGGTCCCACAGGAACCTCCTATGTCCCACCTCAAACCTACTATTCGTTTTGTGGTCTCTATCTCGAAAATAAAACCCCCATCTGCCCAGGTTGAGATAGAAACCAGGACTTTATTCTTGAATTATTTTATTCACACCCTCTGTGTTTATTTGCCTCTTAAATCTGTTTATCTCTCTCCACACCCACTGCCACTTAGTTCAGGCCATCATTAAATTCGCCTAGATAGATCACTGTACTTGCCTCCTCAATGGTCTTGCCTACCTTTAGACCTGTACCTCTCTGCAATTCTGGCCATTAGAGTGATTTTTCTAGAAGTACAAATATTAACATGCCTCTCTCCTGCTTGGAATCCTTCAGTAGGAGCCTCATCACCAGCCACTCTCCCTTTAACTAAGTAAGCTCCATTGTTTTGTTTTGTTTTAAATATTTAGTTCCTCTCCTTTCCCCTCTGGGCCTTTGGAAATTCTTTTCCCTCTTCCTGGAATATTCTTTCTCTCACTCCCTGCCTCTTTGCATAACTCATATTTGGATGCCAGTTTGGATTTCATTTATTATTTTGACAATATTTCCCTGACAATGACCTCCCAACTTTGGGTTTGGTGGCCTTCTGATTTGCCCTAGGAACACACTCTACTCGCTTGATACAGCCATTTTCTTTCTATACTCTAATTGCCTATCTCTCTCTCCTTAACCACAATGTCTATTTTTCGAGGGCCTCTAGATTTTTGCTTACATTGTTCCCACCCTCTAGAATATCATTCCCCTGCTTTTTTTCCCTGGAAAACTTTCTCCAAACCACTCCCAGCTTCAATTCAGGTAGACTGATCAGCTCTTCTTCTAGGTCATCACAGAACATTACACTTGAGTCCGTTACAACACATAGCCTGTTACATTACAGTTACTTATTTTTAATAATGCCTCCCGGCTAGACAGTGAGAGTCAGGAAGGTACATATTAACATACTCATTTTTAGATGCCTATCACAGTGCCTGGCTGGTATATAGTAGTTCTTAAGTATGTACCGACCAGAATAACTGAAACAAAGTTAAGTCTGTTTCAACTACTCTTACTAAGAATTAGGCAGAAGACATGTAAGAGGAGAATGGGTCATTTTACAAAATGTGAAGATGAAAATGTATGGGTTTATATATCTTTGCTTAAACTTAATAGTATTCAACTCCCTTCCTGACCCACCCTCTTTTTAAAAGTGCCATTCAGAGAGCGCCTACTATCTCTTACATTTAAATAAACCTTTTCAATTTACTCCCTAACTCTAATTCACCATTGGCAAGAGAAATAGAGCATGAGAGAAAAAAAAGTAAGTGAACTAAAAATATTTTATGAATAGTGATCAATTATGAACTTGAAGAGGTAAATTCTATGGCAGAAGTCCAGAAAGCCTTGATTTAAATCCTGACCCTGTCACTTTCTGACTTCGTGCATTCCACTTATGTATCAAGGCTTCGTTCTTCCATCTGTGCAATAAGAACTGTAATAACACCTGCTTTATACCTAGGGTTACTGTTGGAATTAAGACTTTATATATGTAAGACATTTAGAACAAAGCATGACATACAGTAAGCAGTTAGTAAGTGTTAGCTATTATTGTCTTAAATCGGGATTGCTCGGTTAAAAATCAAGCGTTATAATATGTTGCTACATTATAGGAAAAGGATGGGATATGAGTTCTAAAAGGCTTCTGAATATTCTAGACCAGTTGGGTATTAATATAGAGTAGTGGTATGAATAAACATGTCCTAAAGGACTTTGCATTTCAGAGCTGGTACTAGGTTCTAATTAAGACCTTTGTGTTCAATTGCTGTAACTCTGGAAAATTTTATTTCTCTATTTTCACATTTATGATGGTATGGATTAACTAGTGACTGTCAAGGACTTTAAAAACACAAAAACACTAAAGTGACAAATCAGTTTGTAAGTACCTAATGTAATCACTGACAATATAGCATACTACATTAATTCCCATAATGCCTTCCAATTCTAGTTAACTCCTAAGTTCTTGTTAATTTTCTCAAAAGATGTTATAAAATTAACTACGTGGTTAAAAAAAATAAACTTCTGAATCTGTATCAGTATGGGTTAGAAAACTAGAATTAAATGTAGATGCAATAAACTTTAAAAGTGATGTATTGTAATTCTAAAATCATTATCATTATTGCTAAAATAAATGATCTTGTTGAGATTTTAAAATACCAGCATATGTATTTTAAAATCCAATTTTAAAATGTCCCATAATAATATTAATAACAACTCCAGCTTAAAAGCCAAAAAGATGATTATCAAAATATTTTGATATAGCCTATCATTGTGATAAGTGAAAAGGTTATGATTTAGCCATATTTTGAAAGTACAGCCAAATCTTGATTATCTTTGGTCTGTTGAGATCGGGATAGCTGGGGTAGTTAAAATCCATCTATCATTCCAGAACTTCATCTTTAGCCTCTTCTCCCACCACATCTTTACCACAATTAACTTAACGGGCCAGTTTGCATTCCCACTCCCTTTCTTCCTTACTTAAACACGAAAATGGCAAAATAAATACATGAATAAAAATTTGACAACAAATAAGACATAGGAAGGAAGGGCTATCTCTCTCCACTAATATCTATATACTAGATAACCCATCTCTGATTATCAAGAGTTGGCTGCACACATTAAGTTTACCTTCAGAGTTAAAACAGCCTCATTCTCCTTCATGTCTTTAAGTAAAATCAAGCAGGAGTTCCTATGCCTTAACATTCCTAGTCAGCGTTTCTCTGAGTACCTGAAAGAACCCTGGTGGTACAGGACCTACTGGCATGCCATCTCCTGGGGGAATGTTTCCTAGCACTGGGCTGGGAGCTGCTGCAGCACTCTGCAAAGAATAAAGGAGAAACAAACCTACGTCATTACAGCGAAGGCACAATACCAAAGACTAACGATCATAGATTGTAGGAAGGGAAGCTTTTCATTCCCAGGAATAACTACTAGTAATTTCCCCCACTCCAGAGATAAACTAACGTACAACAGTTAGTTTAGTATATGACTAAATTATTTGGTTTAAACAAGTCTTTTAAAACTGTTTGAATCATAGGATTTTAATAAGATGGTATACTTGAATGATACATAAAATGCAAATAATAACATGACAGAAAGATAAAAGTTTAAGTCAATCCTTTATTGAAGGCACAGGCATCTGAAATGGTAAACATCAATAACAAATATGTATATATGTAGGTAACACATTTAAAAATGGTGGGTACAGAAGTTGGAAAACAAGAACTCTTTTTCTAGATTATGCTTTTCTGTGTCATAAACAAGAATAATTAATTTTCTGGCTATAGGTAGTAACACATTATTCAATTTCTAATATACTACAACTGGAAGCCAAAACATAACTGAGAGCAAAAACAGGGTGGTGAGGATGAAAAAGTAATTAGGAGACTGAATAAAAGAAAAGAATTACATTTAGAGAGATTAGTCTCATATAAACAGATTATGGGGAAAAGAAACCAGGTTGAAAAACTCAGTCTATTTCACTTCCAAATTATTTTGTGGAACCCTAGAGCTTCATAAAATAGGAGTACTAAAATTTTTGACTTAGACTCTTTGTAATCAAATCTAGGTTTTAGATTTAATTCTTACAATAGTAATGCATATCACTCACTAGTCCACAACCGTGGGCTTCATCCTTCTACCTAGTTAGACATACTCTAAGTACTAAGAACAACAGTCACAAAGGGACCAGAAATGTGCTGAAGAAAGGTCAGTATGAATACACAATCCTGCCATGAAAAGAACTCAAAACAAATACTGGATCTAGTATATCTGTTGCACTGTCCTTCTCCATATATTAGTGTGTTCATTCATACATTAATATTTCATTACAGAATGAAAATCAATATATCTGTAGCCTACATTTCCCGGTATATAAGTTGACAAAAAAATACTAAAACATGTTTATTCTATAATACTAGCAGTTTTTAATAATGAAAATCAATGATTTCAGTATTTCCTGTGGAAATCTAGACTTACATGTGGTTCTCTAAAATGTTGCTTACCTATGAATGCCAAAATTCTAAACTTCTGATAAAGCATAGAAAAGGACAAATAATATTTCTTAGATATTAAGATGAAACATTAATCTGTTATTCTATTCTATTTTATCTTGTTATTACTACTTTTTAAAGTAGGCTCCAGGCCAAGCATGGAGCCCAATGCAGGGCTTGAACTCACAACCCAGAGGCGAAGACCTGAGCAGAAATCAAGAGACCGAGGCTTAACCGACTGAGCCACCCAGGCACCCATGTTATTCTATTTGAAGCAAAAACATGCTATTTAATTAGCGTACGTTACTTGAATACCTACCATTTGCCAGATATTGTTCTATTTTGCTTTATGTATCCACATTCATGTTTTTAAAAAATGAAAGGCACATTGTTTTTTTCATTTTAACTCAACTGGTGTAAAATTTTAACACAGTGCTACAGTAAGAGGAAAATTTACCACCAAACATTTATTCTCTTCTAGTTTAAATATGACATTATAGCTAGATAGATCTAGGAAAGAAGATTTGATCGGGGTCCTTTGACAGTCAACTACTATCATGGGGAAGTTGCTCTCAGTACTTAGAGCTAGACATAGGATGTCACCGTTGTTCTAATTAATTGCAGGAGAGAAACCTTTTTTGGGGTAAGGTTTATTTATTTATTTATTTGAGAGAGTTAAAGAGTGAGTGAGAAAGAAAGAGAGCAAGAGAGAGCGTAAGTGGGGAAGAGAGGGAGAGCAGCAGCTTCCCCACTCAGCAAGGAGCCAGCTTGATCCCAGGACCCAGAGATCATGACCTGAGCTTCAGGCAGACGCTTAACGACTGAGCCACCCAGGTGTCCCGATGGAAACATTCTTGAGACAAGTTTGTAAACCACCCTCACCTAGACTTTTACAGAAAGGTGTACTACAACTTTGAGCAGGTTTTTAAAAAAAACAAAATAGAATTCAGTGAATTAATGCAACTTCTTACTGAAATTCAATGGTTTTATTTCTCCCTCAATTGTAGTTGCCTAGCATGTGATGTGATAAGCACTGGATGTTTTACACAACTGATCAATTATTGAACTCTACATCTGACACTAATGATGTACTATATGTTGACTAACTGAATTTAAATTAAAAAAATAATATAATTAAAAACATTTCAAAGCAAAAGACAAAAGCAAAACAATCAAAAAAACCTTCTGTCTCCCCAGAGGAGAAGAAAACGTTTGTTTGCATCTAAATTAAAATTCAACAAAAATACCAGGTCACCATTGACTCCTTTATTTTTTTTTCTTTTTGGCAACCACATAGCTTAAAGGTATGTAATATACTTTTTCTTCAAAATACTTCATTATATATGCTTCCTATGGTATTTTTCAGCTATTAGTTAAAAGTAAAACAAAATGTATGGTTCAGATACAGATTTAAACAATTAAATCTTTAAAAATAGCTTCTGAATGTTCATTTCATGATTTCAAAATTATTGAATGCAATTTATATTATATATAAAATATAAATATTTTACATATAAATAGATATGAAATATCTATTTATATATGTAAATATATAAATATGTAAAAACATGTATTTTTATATATTTATGTAATATGTAAAATATATATGTAAAATATATAAAATATATTTATTAAAAATATATATACAATATATATATATTGTCAAGAACTCTTACACGCTCTGCAACAGAGCAGTTAACATAAGAGGAAAAAAAAAATCCTTAAAAATCCTTGCCATGTAGAAATTAGTATGTTAGTGGGAAAATAAATATAATAAGTTCTATGGAGGAAAAAAGAACAGGGAACAGGGAGTTCCCAGTAAAGGGGGTAGGGATTATAACTTTAAATAGAATAGTTAGGAATGAATGAATAAGCCATAGAAACTAATGGATCACGTTATGGTGACTAACATCTAACTATGCCTCTTACTCTGTTGTTGAGACTGCCTCCCTACATGTCAAGAAGTACCAAATTCCTATGGTTTGCACCTATTCTCTCCGAGGGGCACAATATTTTTGTGGAAAAATTTTTTTCTTAATAATCGTGCTTTAGGCAAACAGTATTCTTGAAAATAGAAAAGAATAAAAGAAGAATAGAAACAGCAAACTTTCTTGAAGAGAGAAGAGTTTTATAGCTGGATGATTTATGATTTACAGCACGATGATGTTTTCTGGTGTGATAGTAATTTCTAGCCTAGGCCTAAGGACATGAAGTGCAATGAACAGAATCTTAGTAATTATCCAGTTTGTTTACCCAGTATAAGCACTACTTCAGAGCATTTCAGCCCAAACTTCACTCTGTGGACCGCATTTTTGAACTAAATCATGCATCCATTCTTCTGGGATTTATTGACAAGGGATAATTCACCCTTTATTGTACTGTGTGGACTCAAGCTTAGGGTAGCATTTGGCACACCGTGTTAATCATTAACAAATACTAGTCTGATAATAAATACTCCAGAAGTACACTAAATTGCACTGCAAGCATTGTGAAAGAGGATATTTCTCAAATCACTTAACTTGCTCATTTATATACCATAGCACTATAAATAATTTACGCTTTGAATCTATAAGCAAAATGAGAATCAAATTTTTGGGATTAGGGATTTATGTAGAATGAAGAAGGACAAAATTTCTTGGAGTTCATTGCTATGATTTATTTTTATGTTTTTTTAGAGAGAGAGAGAATGTGCGAGCAGGGATTGGAAGGGGGGCGCGGAGGGAGAAGGGGAGAGAGAGAGAATGTCAAGCAGGCTCCATGCCCAGCAGGAAGCCAACTGTGGGGCTTCATCTCATGACCCAGAGAGTATGAACTGTCATTGCTACAATTTCTGGGACTTGTTTCAAGTTTACTTCCAACTTATAAGAAATTTATCTCTTGACTTGAGGCTTGACAGAAAGTTGCTGGCTCTAACTTATAAAGTATGTATTATTTTGGAGGGTTGTGACTAAATCACAAAAGAAGAGCAACTATTTCAATTATATTAAGAACTACAAGAAAGCATCAGTTTTGCTGGATTTGTGTGAACTCCTATTAGAATACCATGAAAAATCCTTTACTATATAATATACCCATGATTATTTAGGGTTCACTTTTTATTTTATCTTTCTCAAAAAAAGAAAAACATGTAAATATTATGACTTTAAAATATTTCTTATAACTAAACTGAATACATGAGACTTCAGGGAAATGTGAAAATATTAATTATGATTAAAAGTGTTTTGTCTCTCTACTGGATTAATTTGTATGCTTTCAATATATACTTTCCGATACGTATTTTCGAACTGCTCTTAAATCATTTACTTTGTCATAGTCTTAAATTTCAAGGGGTTTTGAGAGTAACAACTTCACTTTTTCTTTTGTATTTCCCCAAGTCACTAATATAACTTTACCTTCTTTTATATATGTGATATATTAAATTTGGTGATTTGCTTTCCCAAGGAGATAGTAAAATGAACTTTAAAGAGTCACCATGAAATCTTTGCATGTTATTATATATTTATCTTTGCTTAAGTCTGTGTGGCCATTTTCCTCTCTTGGATGTCCTACAGTAATGTAATTCTACCCTTTAAGAAGGCAGAAGTCAATCTGTACCCCTTCTTTTTGTGTTGTTTTCCCCTTGTATATATGTCCAGCACCATTTCCCATTTTCTCCTTTCTTGTAAATGCTATTGCATAACTGCATTTAAAAAATATTTTTACTCTCCTTTAATTCCCTATTTCTGAATTTAAAGAACAGAGAGATATATTGTTATTTTACATATCATCTTCTTAAATAAAAACGAAAAGAATTCTTATTTTATGGCGCCTGGCTGGCTCAGTTGTTAGGCGTCTGCCTTTGGCTCAGGTCATGATCCTAGGGTCCTGGGATCGAGCCCGGCATTGGGCTCTCTGCTCAGTGGGAAGCCTGCTTCTTCCCTTTCCCACTCCCCCTGCTTGTGTTCCCTCTCTAGCTGCATCTCTTTCTGTCAAATGAATAAATAAAATCTTTAAACAAACAAACAAAAAAGAATTTTTATTTTAATGTCAGTTATTATCGCTGGTAGCCTCTGACCAAAAAAAATTGTACACACTTCTGTATGGAGGTTTCAAAACAATAGGCATATAATAAAATTTTGCTTAAAAATAAAATTAGGATACAATTGATTACTAAATTAGCATTTATCAAGATTCTACACATTAAATAACTTGCAATTTTATATACTAAGGATTTTAGAGAACCAGTTATCTAATTATACACCTGGGAATCAAGATATAAAGTCTGTACTTGGTGCAATAGAAGAAGTATTTTAAGTGTATGTAAAATTGTTAAGGTAATAACAGCACTAAAATAGGACCATGATTATTAGAAACAGGAAGGACTGATTAAAGGGAAGGGTGAGTTGGAAGAGATTGGACAGGGAGTTTTTACTATTAAGCTATCTGTGCTATTTTTAAGCCATATGCAGGAAGTTTTCTGAGAAACATTTAAAATGGTGGTAATATCTTATCTTTATAATTTTAATGCAAAGCACAATTCAATATTTGGCTGTTGGTTGAAGACATATTCCTTATCATACTAAAAATCTTTCTTTGCTTAGTATTCTAAAAACAATTTTCAAAGAAATAAAGTTTAAAAAGATGTTTTGCGCCTTTTTTTTTTATTTGGTTGATTCTTTGGTTTTTCTTTTGGGAAGCTTGATATAAGTAATCATATATTGATGGTTTTTTTAAACTTAAAGCATCATTGTATTTCTGAGCTAAGCCATGCTTGATCTTCATGGGTGATCTTCTTAATAGGCTAATGAATTAAAACTTGCTAATATTTTATTCAGGATCTTCACATCTATACTCTAAATGAGACAGGTTTAGAATGTTCCTTGCTGTATTTTATCTTTCAAACTTGAACATTCAGATTATTTTACCTTCCCAAAATTAACTGGATGTCAAACTATCTTATATAATGCTGTGAAGAAGTTTTATAATATGGTATTTGTCTGCTTTTTGAAAGTTAAAAAATATGCAGCAGTAAAAACTGCCTGAATACAAAGGCAATTTTGGAACTAATTACAGTCATTATTCCTTTTATATTTTCTAAATTTCTATTTGCTTCAATTCTGTTCATTTACATTTCCCCCAGAACACTTCATTTCATTGAGATTTTTAGTTTTATCCATATTCACACTACTTTCACATACTTAAAAAAAGTCCTCTGCAGCAGCTGTGAGAGAGACTGCTAGTAGACCACAAACATCTGTTTTTCCCCCTTCTTCCATGGTAAAAGAACTGTAGCCAAGCGTACAGCAGCCCAGCTACATCATATTTCTATCTCCCTTTTTTCTCACCAAGAACCACAGTTCTCATGAATGGATTGTGAGCAGAAGAGGTATACACCGCATCCAGGCTTTGGTCTTAAGAGTTTGGAATGTAGCCTACCTATTTCTTTTTTTTTTTTTTTAAGATTTTATTTTGAGTAATCTCTACACTCAACTTGGGGCTTGAACCTACAATCTCCAGATCAAGAGTTGCATGCTCTATTGACTAAGCCAGCCAGGCGCCCTATCCTACTTATTTTTTTTTTTTAATTAATTTATTTGACAGACAGGGATCACAAGTAGACAGAGAGGTAGGGAGAGAGACAGGGAAGCAGGCTCCCCGCCGAGCAGAGAGCCCTACGTGGGGCTCGATCCCAGGACCCTGGGATCATGACCTGAGCTGAAGGCAGAGGCTTAACCCACTAAGCCACTCAGGTGCCCCTCCTACTTATTTTTAATTAGAGATCTAATTGCTATCACACCACCAGCCTCAGTCTCAGTCTCTGGATGATTCCGTGGAGCAGAGCTGCTCACCTGCCCTGGACTGCCTTACTGACTCCTGGCCCTGAAACAGATGATGAGGATCCATTTTCTCTCTTCTCAACTGAATTAGCATCGTCATCATTATCTTTGCGAGACATTGTTTACTTCTTTTGCTTTTTAAAATTATCTCTATTTTCATGCTTCTTTTAAAGGCTTTATTGTTTATTTTCAAACTTCTCAATTAAATTAGTAAATAATTTTTTTTCTTTTTTAACACAAAGAATATAAAACTGTAAGGTTTGGCTCTGAATTTACCTTTGATTGAATCTGCAAGGTTTGATGTTGATGTTCATGATTTTTTCCCTAAATCATCTAATCAGTATAATTTTGATTACTGGATATAACTGGAAACCAAAATTATACTGATTAGATGATTTAGCAAAAAAAAAAAAAAAATATATATATATATATATATATATATATATATATATATATATATATGAGAACACCAACATCAAACCTTGTCGATATAAGCAAAGATATACTTTAAATTACAAAGGGTTGGAGGTTTTATTTTGTTTTTAATTTCTAGCTTTCCCAACTGCATCTAGATAAGATGTAGTATACAATTTCTATATTTAGGAGTTTGCTGAACAATTTTTAATGGTCTAACCAATGGTCAATTTTCATAAATTCCCATGAATATTTAATAAAATATCCATAGTCTACTTTTTCCATTTGTGTAATTCCTTCATATTGTCTCTATTCACATATATATAATACTACACAATTCTTGCTTGTTCATTTCTCCTTTTTTTTTCATGTTTAATAATCACTGCCTTGAATCTACTTTGAAATCAGTATTGCAAGCCCTTCTTCCTGGTGTTTATTTTATATCTCCCATCCACTTATTTTGAAACTTTATGCTATATTTGTTTCACTTGTGAGCAAGAAAAGTCTTCTAATATGCACCTAATGAAATGTCCTTTAAAATTAGAAAAAAGAAATGAATTGTCTTTATCCTAAGTTTTAAAGGTACTAAAATTAAGACAAACAATATCATTTACCTTTTCCTGATAAAAAATGAAGCTACCTTACACTTCCTATTCTACATCTCCCTCTTCCATTTCCTGATTCTTACTCTAAACATCTGCAGTTTTAGGCACACACTTTTTATTTTCATCATCTCTTCTTTCAGTAATAACTTCTGGCCTTTCCACTCAGTTTTGTAACCATACTTTCAGCATCAAAATAAAGAACTCCAATTTTATCTATTGTTTCCCCTATCAGTTTCTGGTTTTTTTCTTTTTAAGATTTTATTTATTTACTTGAGAGACACCGAGATAGCGAGAGAGAAAGCATGAGCAGGGGAGAGAGGAAGAGGCAGACTCCCCACTGAGCAGGAAGTCTGATGCAGGACTCTACCTAGGACCCTGGGATCATGACCTGAGCCAAAAGGAGACGCCTAACCAACTGAGCCACCCAGGTGCCCTGCCCCACTATCAGTTTCTTTAAAAAAGAGAACATTTGCTACTCAGGAGTTTTAATTTTTATACATTTCTAGGCTGGCCAGAGGATATATCCATATCATTTTCCAAACCCTTATATATGCAAATATCTTTGTTGACTCTCATCAAAACTAGAGATACCACTGTTGGCTGGTATTTAGTGTTGCAGAAATCTGATCCTGTCTTGATTTTTATTCCTAGGGATGTGATCTGTTTTTTTCTTTTAGATATTTGAGGATGTTTTCTTGATATTTATAATTCCCAAATGCCTCCATTCTGCACCTAGGTACTGATTTCTAAATTACTTGCCTAAAATTATGTGAACCTCTTCAGTGATTATTATTGAGTTATTTTTTTCAAATGCTAGAAAACTGGTGGGGGGAAATCTTTTCAGTTATCAGGCGTAAAGGAAAGTTCTCACAAACCTCAAAGGGTCATTTTTTTGCAAATATTATTAGTATCTAATAGTTAAGATATTATTGGTAACTAGGGAAATATGCTTAAGAATCTCACCAGGAAAGAATTTTTCTAAGTTATTGGTAGCATGGGAAATTGGTGCACTTGTAAAAAGCACTATATATATATATATATATCATGTGCTATAAAAAATTAATAACTTTTGACTAAGTGATCCTTCTTTTCAGATAATATTCAAATATAAATTCTGAACTATGAGAAAAATAGTACACATAAAATATGTTCACTGTCATATATTTATAGTAAGAAATACTCAGAGTAACCTAAAAATTCAGCAATAATGTAATGCTTAAATAAATTGTAGTACATCTAAGTGACAAACCATGATCAACTGTTAAAAATAATGGTTACAAATGGAATTATTTGGGCAGTACAGGAACTCGTTTATGATGTAATGCTTTGTGAAACACGCCAAAGGTAGAATTGAGTGTAGACTATATATACTATAATTATGCAAATGACAAAAAATAATCTATGAAAGACAATGGGTGGATACATAGAGTTAACTGTTAATATTATACAAATGATTTTTAATAAAATTCCCCCAAAACTTTCTGAAATTTCATTTTATTTCTACTTATAACATAAAGGAACATTATTATACACACTGCCAGTTTTGTCAATAATGGGACCAAACACTAGCTTTACTTAAAACAAACCTAATCCCTAAAATTTAAGGTTAAATAATATGAGAACATTTCTAACTTAAACAAGAACTCTTATTTAAATAAAATAAAATATAAAACATTTTAATTTTAATACTATAAAGTTCAAGTTTGTCTGTTTTGGAAAGTTAGATCCTAGCAATAATCTAAAAATCACTTAACATTATTTCTGGGCATTTGTTTGCATTGATTACACAAGTTCATTTTTAGGACTACATACTCAACCCCAGTCAACTCCCCTCAGTCACCTTCTTATAGTCTGGAGAACCAGGATCATTGACTGTTGTGCTACTTTTTAGGCCTGTTTTTAAATCATAAAAAAATTTATATGTTACTTTCACTAAACCTTAATTATCCAAAGAATAGTATTACAACCCCTTTGGATTCCAAAAGAGGGACAGCATTAAAAATAAAATCCAGTAACGAAAACCAAACATCAGTGAAGAAGTAGACCCTGGACCCTGACACTTAGAAACACAGAAAGTGATGAGAGTTGGCAAAATAAATATTGTAGCTGGTGTTTGCCATACGGAAGAAAAAGAGAGCTTTGGTTGGTTGGTAATTTCTACAAAATGCTGACTTTTTCATATGAAAGCCAAGAAGCATGGAAAATAAGACAGGCAAACAGAAGGGAAGGAGCTACTGGTGTTAAAAAAAATGTTTCATGTGCAAAAGAAATGCAGGATGCTGATAAACACAAAAATGGTATCCTTCCTAAAGGATACTTTCAGGAGGCCGCCTTTAATTTGGTGGTTAATTTTCAGAACAGCAGCCATGTCTTAGAAATCCGATTCCTGGAATTCTGAATTTGGCTTTATTAGAAAAGGTAGAGTATAAGAAAAAAGAGCTGATGTAAGAGATTTGTTTTGAGATAACTAAGTTCTAGGTGGTACTTTACATTTGTAATGCAACCCCAACAGTAGGTGGTCATTATGTGCCTGGGGTTATTTGAAGACTCACGATTCAGTTTCATCATACAAAATTTTGAACTTGGCTTGATTATTCCTCAAAATGATAATTATGAGTTAAAAAAGCTTAATAAATACCACATAAAAATTTTTGTTTAAAACAAAATGAGGGGACGCCTGGGTGGCTCAGTTGGTTAAGCAGCTGCCTTCGGCTCAGGTCGTGATCCCAGGGTTCTGGGATCGAGTCCCACATGGGGCTCCTTGCTCGGCAGGGAGCCTGCTTCTCCCTCTGCCTCTGCCTGCCTCTCTGTCTGCCTGTGCTCACTCGCTCTCTCTCCCTCTGTTTTTGACAAATAAATAAATAAAATCTTTTAAAAAAAAATAAAACAAAATGAGGATATTTATGACAAACATGTTTAGCATTCATTTAAGATCAGTCCTTGAGAAGTATTGTCTTCATACGAATGTCAGAGGTTGGGTAAGTTTTTATTAAAGCGATAAGCCTGCATTATGACCACATGGTCAAACTGTAGGCCCAACTTTTGTTAGTTCACAAAGTTGGTGAACTTTTCCATTAAACATCCCCCCTCCCTACCCACAAACATTTTAGTCACTTAATAACGTAACCTCCAACAGTATTTCGAAATACCACAGTTTAAAGACAAACACAAGGAAAAGATGTTAGAAATATTAATGTTGTACCCTCTTTCACAAGTTTTTAACCATTATAGATTCTAGTAGATTGCCCTAATTTTCCTTTTTGACCTTAAAGATGAAAGCCTTTGTCTCGTTTTTATACTATTGGTTGAGTATAAAAGTCCCTGGGCCTCTACTTATCTGAGAATCTAGGTATTTTAACTATTTCTAGTAGCACCTAGGGAGGGAAACTGAATTATCGGAGTTATCCCTTGGAAAAAATAATTCCCTCTGTGGTAGACAGAATGGCCCCCAAAGGTACCCATGCTCTAACCCCCAGGGCCTATGAATGCAGTTGCCTCTACAAGCTAAGAGCAGCCCTGGCTGACTCCCCAACCACAAGAAACTGAATTCTATAAAGAGTCTCCCTAAACTTGAGAGTGGATGCTTCCCAGAGGTTCCTGGGAAGAGCTCAACTGGCCCACAACTTGATTTCAGCCTTGCGAGACCGGAGTAGAGAAAATGGCCTTCTCAACCCAGATTTCTGACCTACAGAACTATGAGGTAAACTTATGCTGTTTTAAGATGCTAACTTCATGGCAATTTGTTACAGCAGCAACAGAAAAGTAATACACTTATTCCCCAAAATGACTATTTCATTTTGAAGAACATTTTCATGGGGCATCTATAAATTGGGGAACTCTAAAGATCCTTAGAGGTTATTGTACTTGCCCTGTTGCAGAGTATGTATGTATCAATACTACATTTTGATTAAATCCACCTTCCTAATTAAAAATAAGCAACAGAATGACACAGGTGGTTGCCAGAGGGGAGGTGGCTAGGGGGATGGGCAAAATAGGTAAAGGGGATTAACAGGTACAACATTTTTTTTAAAGTATGTAAGTCACCAGGTTGAAAAGTACAGCATAGAGAATATAGTCAATAATATTGTCATAACTTTGTATGATGACAGATGGCAGCTACATCTATCATGGTGAGCACCTAGTAATGTATAGAACTGTTGAATCACTATGCTATAGACTTGAAACAAATATCAAACATTGTATGTCAACTACTTTGATAATAAATTTCACACATATATATATTTATACAAAACACACACACACACACACACACACACACACACACACACACACATTTCCTAGGTTAGGTTATAATGGTTTTCCTGGTCTCACAGTTCTTTCAGTGGCTTTGAAGTATGTTGCATGTGAATCTGATTTTTCCCCTTGACAGGAGGGAAGCATAGCAAGGAGAAGAACATCAAAAGCAGTATCTCTTCTTCAGTTATAATTGCCTGCCAGGCTCCAGCTCTGCCTTCCTCTTCTCTACAAAGAAATGGCTCCTTGACTGTTCACTGCAGGTTCCCCCAATCCCATCTAGACTCGAGCCAAGCTAGCTCTTAGGTAGAGAAAACATAAAGACAACTGAAACCAGAGTTTAGGGTTCACTGTGATGACTGTTCTGACCCTGCACACTGATGCAAAGTAACTAGGGTCCATCCTCAATCCCTGTGGCAAAAGGTCCATTTCTTAACTTCCATTTGTTGGGTTTCCAGCTCAGTTCCTATTAACTAGCAGCTCAATGTCTCAGAGACTAGAGCAAAACGTTCTACTGAGTTCTTTCCTTACATTAATTCGTAAGGACTATGTTCTGTCACTGAACTTCCACAGCTGAATTTTCACTATTTGCAGGTGCATTCCCTAGATACAGATAGTTCACCTGCCTAGACCCTACTCGATATTTCTTGCCATGCAAGAAATGCACCCATGGTGCATAGCATCCGCTACCTGCAGAGCATTTCCATTCCTCATTCCATACCAACCTAGTGATGAGTTTTCGTACGTACAACTATGTTTGCCTGCTATTAGCCTCCAAGATCTCCCAGGCGGAACTACTGACCTTTCTTGACTTCCTCTCAGTGGTCTGCTGTAGGACCTTTCTCAGCTGCTTATTCTGTCACCCTAAATGGCCTTGTTTTAGATTCCAAGATTTTGATATGACTCTAGAACCTCTATTTTTAGGTCCTTTAAAAAAATTTTTTGTCACAGTACAGATTATAGTCCTGGAGGTACAGGTCTGTATCAATAATATGAATCATTTAAGTTTTTGGTTGTGTGTTTGATTTTTCCAGGAAGAATGTAATCATTATATATTCATCTTTTTAAAAGTCCTATCACTTGTAAGTCACTTAAAAAGTTTTGCAAAAAGGCATATCTCTTCTGAAATATATTATTGCTTTTGAAATTTACACCTTTGGTAGGAAGAAATTTGAAGTCAATAAATCTCAGTTTTTTCTTTTAATAGCATTATTGGCATGGACCTGAAACAACATGCTTCCAGTATAACAAATTTCCAAAAGTAACAGATTTCCAAAAATTTTATCTAGAATAGCTAAATATGCATAAGCAGAATTTTAATAGGTTTAAAAAAGTAAATATCAAGTTATTTCATGACATCACAATATTTTTGGATGATTTCCATACTAAAATTAAGCTTCAAACTTTAGTTGTCTTTAGTTATTTAAATTATAAATATTTATTTATATAAATATATGTTTAAGTATTTATATAAATATATAAAAAAAGATAACTCAACAGTGATTTAAGTAGAAATACTACTATTTGGTTTTAAAAGATATGAGTTACTGTTTTCTTAAAAGTGGCATAATTGATGAATTATAAAAAAGTACAAAATGAAAATAAAAGTAAAATATTAAATGGAAATATTTGTTTACATAGGCTCCAAATTGGAAACAGGGGCTAGCTTTCTAAATCATTTTTACTAATAATGAATATGCCTCGGGCGCCTGGGTGGCTCAGTGGGTTAAAGCCTCTGCCTTCGGCTCAGGTCATGATTCCAGGGGTTCTGGGATCGAGGCCCGCATCGGGCTCTCTGCTCAGCAGGGAGCCTGCTTCCTCCTCTTTCTCTGCCTGCCTCTCTGCCTACTTGTGATCTCTGTCTGTCAAATAAATAAATAAAAATCTTAAAAAAAAAAAAAAATGGGGCGCCTGGGTGGCTCAGTGGGTTAAGCCGCTGCCTTCCGCTCAGGTCATGATCTCGGGGTCCTGGGATCGAGTCCCGCATCGGGCTCTCTGCTCAGCGGGGAGCCTGCTCCCCTTTCTCTCTCTCTGCCTGCCTCCCCATCTACTTGTGATTTCTCTCTGTCAAATAAATAAATAAATAATCTAAAAAAAAAAAAAAAAGATTATCATTAAAAAAAAAAAAAAGAATATGCCTCTGCTTAATTCTGTTACTGGGCTTGAAATTATCTAATTGCTGCCACAACGCAAAACAAAACAAAACATTACTATATATTAGCACATATAACCATACAGATTAAGGGATACCTGCAAAGGATGCTCTTACATCTGTATAATGTTTTGGTGGAGAGGTAACCTAAAAAGTGCCTTAACAAAGGTCTCAAAGGTAGTACCTATAAAAATACAGTTAGTTAGACTAAAAAAAATGAGAAATTCAGTAAATAACTGGTACTCTCCATTAGAACAGAGAGGCAAAAGTAAAGAAAATCATGCTAGAAACTTGCTTTAAAATAAAAAAAATAATAATAATAAATCTCATGAGACATTGGTTGAGACACATGTGGCGAAACTTCATCTACTATTCTTCTAACCTCCAACTACTTGTTCTACAGTAATCACTGATGTTCACCAATCTGAAATCTGTAACATATTTAGTCATCAGAGAAAGATGGTTAACTACAATTTCAACATAAAGAGTTAATATGACTATATATTTTTGAAAAACAAATATACCAAATCTTAAATTACAAAGTGGTACTGGGCTCTAGAGTATGGCAACACTCCTCAAAAAACCTAGAATTCATCCTTTGCAACTATCTGTCTTCAGACACTGTACCACATTCTTTTGGGTATTCTCAAGATAAGAAATCTTTATCTTTAAACAATTTGCTTCTGGAAGCAGGTAAAATTCATTTAGTATAGTATATTGTAACAGTGGATTTTAAGGAAGAATAAAAAGATTTCAAATTTAAAAAAATTTAGCAAGAGAGCCTTTTCATATGAAGTGGCTTGAAATTCAGTTATGGGGCACCTAGGTGGCTCAGTCGGTTAAGCATCCCACTCTTTATTTCAGCTTAGGTCACTATCTCAGGGTCATGAGATCTAGCTCTGTGTTTGGCTCCATGCTGGGTATGAGGCCTGCTTAAGATTCTCTCCCTCTTGGCATGTGATGTCATGAACACTGTGTATTATATAAGACTGATGAATCACTGACCTCTATCTCTGAAGCTAATAATACATGATAGGTTAATGAATTGAGTTTAAATTTTTAAAATTAAAATAAAATCTCCCCCTCTTCCTCCCCCTCAACCAGCTTGTTCACTCATGTGTTCTCTCTCTAAAAACAAAGGGAAAAAAAAAGAAAGAAACTGCAAAAATTTGATGTCTTTAAATGACAACATGATTGAAATGTTTTACATTTTCATATATTTTATTTTATATTTTTCAAAGATTTTATTTTTAAGTAATCTCTATACCCAACATGGGGCTCAAACTCACACCCCCTGAAATCAAGAGTTGCATGCTCCACCAACCAAGCTAGCCAGGCACCCCAAGTTTTTACATATTTTTAAATCAATTTTTTTACTTCATAATTTTCATTCATGAGTACTTTTTTTTTTAATCCAACAAATACTTGTGTCTACTATATATCTGATTCCACACCAAGCAAACTTTATTTTTGTTGCGAAGAGTTTATAATCTTAGAGGAGGAAACATAATTACACACATATTTATTTACTAAAGCGATAAATGCCAGAAGAAAAAATAAAAAGAGAGAAAACATACTTTGGAGAGTTACAGAATGTTTCCTAGAAGTAACACTTAGGCCGAGAAGCTAAAGAAAGAGATACTGATAAAGGGGTAAAAAAGAAAAAGAAAAAGTGAGGTAACAGAACTAAAATATAAACAAGAAGAATGAAAAAGTAAAGACCGTATGGTGACCAAGAGAGTGACAGAATATAAGAAATTATAAGAAAGGTCAGTATGGCTGAATCACAGTAATTCCAAAGTGTGGCATGAGAAGGTGATTTTAACTTTAACAGAGGATCAATATAAAGATTAAAAAGTTTTGTTTTGTTTTTTAAAGACTTTATTTATTTATTTATTTGTCAGAGAGAGAGCGAGCGAGCACCAGCAGGGGGAAGTGGCAGGCAGAGGAAGAAGGACAAACAGGCTTCTCGCTGAGCAGGAAGCCCAATGTGGTGCTTGATCCCGGGACACTGGGATCATGACCTGAGCTGAAGGCAGATGCTGGACGGATTGAGCCACCGAAGCGCCCCTGATTAAGAACTTTTGAGGGAAAACGCACATGATCACCACAATCTATTGTTTTAAATATTAGGTGTCGTAGCTCCCTGAGAAAAGGAAATAAAAGGGAACAAGGGAAGATGCCTTCTGAAGTTGCACAGTGATAGGCTGAGCTGCTTGGGCAGCAGCGGAGAAGAAATGTGGATGGATAAATATGTTTTCAGGGGCAAGCAGCTGACTCAGTCAGTCGAGCATGGGACTCTTGATCACCGGGTCCTGAGTTTGAGCCCCACACTGGGTGTAGAGATTCCTCAAAAATAAAATCTTAAACAAAACAAAACATTTTTCAAAGTTTAAAACCACCAGGATTAAGGAAGGTAAATCACAAGTGAGTGAGGAAGAAGGGTAGACCATGGATGGCTCCCAGATTTTGAGCACAGGCATTGTTCCAGCGCAGTGACCCCGCTAACAGTGAACACATGTCAAGTGTAGATGAAGGAGTGAAGAAGGGAAAAGCATAAATTCACTTTAGAATGCATGAAACATTGAAAGTGTTTAGTAACAATTCAGTTCTTAGTATTTCCAGAAAGGAAATTCCATACCCCCTAACTTATCTGTCTTACTGACCTTATATTTTAAACCCATTTCTTTTAAGTTCTTCTTTTCTATTTTTCTAACATTTCAGAGAAACAATAGACCACACTTTAGGTATGTAATTTTAGCAATATATACCTTCATCGGCAAAAGATGAATAAGAATTTATGGTTCCTTTCTGTAACTCTTAAAAAATTCTTTTGTAGGACCAACCATATTATGATGAGATTTTCTCTGTACAGACTGGAAATACTTAGCCTTAAAGGAAAAGGTATCTTTTCCTCCTTTGTATATGCAGCATTTAGTAGTGCCTGGAATGTGGTCAGTAAAAATAGGCTGGAATGAATCAATGCTAATAGGAGGATATGTTATATATCTAGATAAAATAAATGTTATGTTATTTATAAAACTAGTAAGTATCTTAAATCTAAAGTAGACTGTTTTATTTTATATCAAACAAGCATATCAAGTTCCTGGAAGACAAATTGACTGACAACAGTCAATGTAACTGATTCTTGCTTCACTATTTTCTAAATAGGCTTGGATAGTTTTAAAGACACTAAAGTAGAATAAATTATATAACCTTCATGCGAGCATTCACTGTAGATAAACCAATGGTGCTATTACATAGGAAATGTCAACTTATTTTTAGTATCATTTCATATGAATTGTAAATCTGACTACTATAAGATGACCACATAATTCATTTTCAAGATCAAATTCTAATATATGGTTGCCAATCACATATAGCCATTAAGTTAACTTCATTTTAAACACCATTTTGAAAATGTAACCATAAAATAATCACTTTTTTCATTGTGAAATCACTACCAGTGATTATTCAACTAGATAAGACTGGATGTTTTGTCTAACAGAGTAAAATTTAAGGCAAAAAGCATTGATAGGTACAAAGGTCTTTACTTAATAATAAAAATAACAATTTACAACAATCAAGTTATAACTCCTCCTTATTGTACCCAACAGTATAACTTCAAAATACATATAGCAAAACTGACAAAATTACAAAGAGAAATGGACAAGCCCATAATCATAGTGAGATTGAGACTTCTCAAAAGCTCATATATTAAACAGACTAAAAACTAGATTCAGCCACAATTAATAAGTTTGATTTAAAGGACACTTATAAGACCCAGTATCCACAAAGAGAAAATATGTATTTTTTAAACAGTCTTGGAATATTCATAAAAAATAGATCAAAGTAGGCCATAGGAAAGTATCAAAAATAGTCAAGAATATATATTTATGGACTCTATTCTTTGAATATAAAGCAATAAAATTAGAAATTAATAAAACTTTCATTTTAAAACTGTATACTTTCAGAAACTAAAAATACATTTTTCTAAATATATAAAATCATAATAGAAAATTATTTAGATTTGAACTACAAAAACTTTCTGTATCAAAATTTGTAAGGGATAGCTAAAGAGGTACTTAGAGAAAGTGCATAGCTTAAACATGTATATTAGATAATAGAAAAGTTAGAAAAATTAGATTTTCTGGATTTATCCCTGAACAGTAGTAAATATCGGGAGTTATTATTTGTGGTCCATTTGAAATTTAGAAACAGGGCTACTTGGGTGTTTTAGTCAGGTCAGCGGCCAACTCTTGGTTTCTGCTCAGGTCATGGTCTCAAGATTAAGGTCTCCTGGGATTGACCCCTGCACCAGGCTTCATACTCAGCAGGGAGAAGGATTCTCTTCCTCTCCTCTGCCTATTCTCTCTCTTTCTCATATAAATAAATCTTTTAAAAAATAAAATTTACATATATATTTATTATGTTTCTAACTTGGACTTGGTACTTACCAGATACAGTTGAGTAAAATAGAATATAAGATTCTATTCTTAAGTTTATTGCAGAGCAAAAAAAGAGAGAAATGACTATTTCATTCTGTAAGGTAATATATACTATCAAAAATAATATAGAATGGTAAAAACATAGCTATGGGGTAAAACCAACCATAATGTGTGGTTTCTAACCCCTGAAATTGCATTAAAGGGAAAAGTAAAGAGGAATATCTTGGAAGGAAACAAATGCCATTACATTGGGAGAAATGTTATCATTAATTGTACTGTATCACATCACCTTGGTAAAAATACTACCTATTCTTCATATGTTTGTGAAAAATTAGTATATTTATGCCTAAGCAGAGGCATTGTCACCTATCTTCCACACACCAACTCTCTGATACAGTTCATGTTAAGTCAATCCCCAGAGTATCCTGATCCCTCTTTGCAATATCCAGGAGATGAGCACCTCACCAAAGACACAGGTTATTCAGAACATATCTTACTGTAAGTTCTATAGGAGCTCACATTAAGAGGAAAACAACCTAACACTGGGGTTATCTTCACAAAAGACAGTGTTGGTTGAGCTGAATCTTAAAGAAAAGCTAACATGATGGAAAGGAATAATAATAGTAAAAATAATTATTTTTATTATATTATTTAATATATTTATAATACATTTTAAGTAAATAATATATAATTTACTAATATAAATATTAAATATAATATTTAATATTTAATAAATAAATTATTATGATTGTTATGTAATGTATTTATTATATGATCATAATAAATATATTATATAAGTAAATGTATTTATTATAATAATTATTTTTATTAACCTATATATATAGGTTACTTTCACTCAAAGCTACATAAACATATATAATGGTAATTTTATGGTGTCAAACAAGTATTTGCGAATAGTATGCTCTCAGAAAAGAATGCTGAAGGAATAAACCAGACAGGGTTAGAAGGCAAGAGAGAAGACAATTTCAAGTAGATGGTTAAAAATGTTGAATGACACACTGATCAAAAAAAAATTAAGAAAGGAAAAGGTACTTTCAGTTGAACTAAAAAATAAATTATGAGCTTATATATCAGACACTGCCAATGTAAATATAAATAAGACATGATTACATATCTAAAGAAGTAAATATAGTATAAAGTGGGAACTAGATATGCAAAGTAATAAAAAAAAAAGATATGCATAAGGACTCCATGCTGGTTATCTGGAAAAGGCTTCTTGGAAATGAACATTCTAGAACTTAGTGTTGAAGTAAGTAAGCATTCATCGGGCCAAGAAATATAATTATAGTGAGGTTGTAGTGTGGAAGCTAGATTACAAGATATGAAGAAGGATGGGAGTTGCTAAGAAATAGAGGTACTAGCTACAGACTACTCATTTAAAGGTGTTGGCTAAGAAAGAACAGAAATCAAAAAGTAGTTAAAAAGAACATGGCAGTCAAGTGGAGGTTTTGTTCAGATGGGGAAGGAGTTCAAGATGATGATAAAATGTAAGAGTAAGGTCTCTAAGAGACAAAGAAGTTAAATTCAGGACACAGTCTAAGAAGGGAAGAAAGGCATCTCTTCTGAAACTGCAAGAAAAGATGGGATTATCATCAATTTTGTTAAAGAAAATGGAAATTAGTTGAGGTGAAAGCACTCTGTCATGCAGCTCATTCCAGATGGTCTCACTCTTCTCTGTCAAAAAGGATATGATGTTATCAGCTGTTATTGAGAAGAACTGAAAGTGAGAGCATTTAGAAAGGAGATATCTGAAACAGTTGCTATGAAAAGTAAACTATCAACTAATGAGTGAAGGGTAATACTCCAAGTGTATACAGGGCCAAGTTTCTCTTGAGAAAGTACACCTTTAGGACAAAGTCTATTTGATAAAAAGAATGTTCCTTAATACAAAACAACAAGCGGTAATTCAATCAAAGCCAAATATGAAAGATTAATAGGAAACTTTATAAAGTAGTACTCATTAATTTTTGCTTTAAAATGATCACCTTCAAACTACAATCTCATTAGCTTAAAATTTTGGTAATTAATTAATGATGCACAGTTGACAACGGCAACAATTTTCTAACTTTGAACTTTGAAATATACAAAAGTATATTGTAGATACTGTAACCTCTGTAGCATCAAAAGAAAGGGAAGGGAAGGGAAAGGAAGGGAAGGGAAACAAAGGAAAGGAAAGGAAAAAAAGAAAAGAAAGAAGTATACCTAACAGTTGTGGAGTAGTGGAGTAGTGGAGATAAAGTGGAATATAAAAGTCAAATATTAAAAGATCAAAAACAGGTCAAATTAAAAGAAAAAGGACAAAGACTAAATTAGACAAAGAAAACAATAGATAAGGCAACCCCCAAATACAGACCATTACACTAAATATAAATGATCAAAACATAGCAATAAAATACATAGATTTCAGAAAAGAAAACAAGATCCAGAACATGCTGCCTCAAGGAGCATATTTTATATACAAATATATATATATATAAATTAAATGCAAAGGCATTGGAAAGGACATACTTGCAAATATCATTAGAAAGCTGGAGTACCTATATATATCAGATGAATTAGAATTCAGGACAAGGAATATCAGAGATAAAGAAGGATAGTTTTATAATAATAAAAGAGTCAATGGATCAAAAAGACAAAACAATCCTAAAATGTATATGCACCTAGTTAATTAACTTCAAAGTACAATGAAACAAAGACTGTCAGAACTGACAAGAGAAATAGACAAGTACATAATTATAGGTAGAGATTTTAACACTTCTCTCTTAATTAATTGATAGAATAAATACATAGACCATCAGCAGGGATATAAAAGACTAGAATAAATCTATAAACTAACTAGAGCTAATCGAATTTATAAAACACCACACAACAAAAGCAAAATATACATTCTTTTTTAATGTGTATTTTGGAACATTCACCAAAACCGACCATGTGCTGGCACATAAAACAAGTCTCAATAAATTTAAAAGATAAAATACAACATATGTTACCTGAACGAAATAAAATTAAATTAATAATTTAAAAATGTTATAAAAATCTCCATACATTTGGAAATTAAACAATATTCTCCTAAATAATACGAGTAAAGGAAGTGATTGCATGCAAAATTGGAAAGGATTTTATAATAAAAAAAGTATTTTATACTGAATGAAAATAAAAATATATCAAAATTTGTGGGAGGTAGCTAAAGTAGTGCTATCAGGAAAATGTATAGCACTAAATTTTACATAAGAAAAGACTTAAAATCAATAACCAAAACTTCCATGTTCAAAAGCTAGAAAAAGAAGAGGAAATTAATGCTTAAATAAGCAGAAGGAAGGAGACACTAAAGATAAAAGCAGAAACTAGTCAAGTAGAAAGTAGAAAAAAATATATATTAACCAGAAAGCAGGTTTTTTGAAAATTCAATAAAATTAATAAACCAGACTCATGATAAGATAGAAGATATAGATCAGAAGGTGATAGTAATAGCTGTCCTATTGATCTGAAAAGGGAATATTGTGAAAAACAGTATCCCAATAACATTGATAACATAGAAGAAATGAACAAATACCTTGAGAGAAAAAACAATGACCATAGCTGGCCTTAAAAGAAACACAAAATCTAAATATGTCCATATCTAATAAATACATTGAGTTCTTTTTTTTTTTTTTTTAAGATTTTATTTATTTGTTAGAGAGAGAGATACAGAGCGCAAGCACAGGCAGACAGAGTGGCAGGCTAGAGGCAGAGGGAGAAGCAGGCTCCCTGCCGAGCAAGAAGCCCGATGTGGGACTCGATCCCAGAACGCCGGGATCATGACCCGAGCCGAAGGCAGCCGCTTAACAACTGAGCCACCCAGGCGTCCCATACATTGAGTTCTTAGTAAAAACTTTCCCACCAACAAAATTCCTGGCCCAAATAAAACTTTAAAACTCACTTTATGAGGCCCGTATTATTCTGACATCAAAAACAGACATAGAAATTTAGCCCTAAACTGTGCCATGTTGGAGGAGGGATGATGCCAGCAAAAGCAAGCTGTTCCTCTTACCCACTTCACTGTGTCCAAAACTTGGTTTCCCCCACCCCTTCTCCAATGGAGTTCTAGAACTTCTCTGGAAAACTGCACTTCTACAAAAGCTCTCTCATCCAGAAGTGACTACTCAAGTCACTGTCTGCAGATGCTCCAGGAACCCAGACAAGAGGAGCCACAATTAGTTCACAATAGGTTCTATAGCCACGACTTATGTCCATTTGCCTATTACCTAATGAACTAGTGGCTGAGTCTCCTCTCAGATCCCTTGGCATATGCTACTAGGTTCCACAACACCTATGTTGCCATGATGTTAATATCACTCTGCTTGGGCATCCTATATTTTATCTGGCAATCCTAGCCACACTAGATGGACATAAGTAAGAATCATTTATTGGATTAAGGCACTGAGATTTTGGATTATTTTTACAACTATTTGCCTACCTTGACTATATGAAACATAAAAATATTGTAAAGAATTCTAATAGAAGTAATCAGTAGCCATAACAGTGATAGTAGTCATAGAATTAATTAGATTTGTGAATGAGGTCTGAAAATATCACCACATAGTTTATTGTGGGTAAGTTGATAAAAAACCAAGTATCTCTAACAGGCACAGTATATGAAATAACTGAGATTTAGGAAATTTATATATGATACTTGTTGAGTATATAATAGGTGTGGTGTACTCTGATATATATAATAATAAGACACATTTTGTAATTCCAGAGACACAACAGTAGGAAAATCAGAAGTGTTAAAATAACCCTCATATAATGCAAACATCAGTACGTGACAGATTAGGAGGGGAAAGAGTGTTAATGCAAAATCTTTAATTCTGATACTATAAAAAATTACCAAAGTATCAAAAAGAGAAAAAACTGATTTTTAAGAAGGCAGAGAGTATTTTCTTTTTAGTTAATCATAAATTTCTTTTTCCAGAATCTAATGCCCATTCTATTTCTGGCAAACTGGCAAGTGAAATTCCCTTCCTTTTGCCTTTAACAGTTTCTGTTGTTTGTTTTTTAAAGAGTTTATTTATTTTAGAGAGAGGGAGAGCACACAAGTGGGGATGGGGCAGAGGGAGAGGGAGAAGCAGACCTTGTGCTGAGTGCGGAGCCTGAAGCAGGGCTTGATTTCAAGATCCTGAGATCATGACTAGAGCCAAAACTAAGAGTCTGATGCTTAACTGACTGAACCACCTAGGTGCCCCTTTCTTTATGACTTTTAAAGGAAATGTTTAAGTATAAGCTTAGTTAGGGTGACCTGGGTGTCTCAGTCAGTTAAGCATTTGCCTTCAGCTCAGGTTATGACCCCGGGTCCTGGGATCAAGCCCCACGTTGGGCTCCCTGCTAAGCTTCTCCCTCTCCTCCCTGCCTGTGCTCTCCCAAATAAATAAATAAAATCTTTTTTTAAAAAAGTATAAACCTACTTGATCTTATTAAAAACAAGAACAATGTCTACCATTTATTGAGCCTGTACTACTGGGTGATATATATTGAACTGCTTTATGTGATCTCATTTAATCATTACAGTAGCCATAAATTTTATTTTTTATTTATCTTTTTTTATTTCCTATGGCACAAATACACTACCTACCTTGTCTAGGTCACATGTTAGTAGTAGCAAAATCAGAAGTCTAAATTCATTCTGATTTCAAACCTTGTGTTTTTCATCTCTAAGCTATGTTGCCTAATGATCACTTTCAGACTTATTAGGCTATACCTAAACCCAACCAAGTCTTTAATTCATGTTGTACAGTTGGAGTTACTATACTGGTATAGAAGTCAGTATTTAGGTAAAATTTGAAAATATCTTTTTCCTATGTCTTTTTCCATTCCTAAGGGGAGAAAGAATGCTGCTACCATAAGATGAATACTTTCTCAGTGTCATAAAACTTAACTTTCAAGAGCTTTAGTCCTTTTAAGCTTAAATTATAACAATAGGGCTTTGAGGTCTAAGGGATAAATTTCTCTATTAACAGAATTCTTCAAAGATAAAACTACTAGTCTTTGTTTAAAAGGCCTTGATTTTCTTAGAACATCTGTCATTTAATTTTCTCCTTTCCATTAGTTTTAGTAAATATTATGAACCCACTGTAACTAACTGCTGGGTAGACTACTGGCAAACAGCAAAATCCACAGACTTATTGTTTCTATAAAAACGACTTTTCAAAAGAAATTTGCCTGCTAACACAATGCCAATTTTATGAACATAAAACTTTAAATGCCACAATAAATTCAGGAGTCTGAATATTGTAAAAAGTCACTCACAAAGAGTTCTCTTGGAATTTATTGGAATAATGATATGGTAGGAGATTTCAGCTACACTCACAGTCTGGGCTTTTAGAGTAAAGGGCAAATCTTGACTAAAAAAAGTAAATGGGGTCTATTAAGAAATACATGTTCATACAGCACTGTATTAGGCTTAGAGTTCTTAAGGAAATGTTTTAACTATGAATCTAATGTATAATACTTTTGCCCAAATTGGGACTTCATGACATTTGCATGAACTAAAGGGAAATGAGTAAAAAATAGTCCTTGCAAGCTTCTTCCTCCATTAGATTTACTACCTGGGGCCCATGAAATGTTTTAAAATATATACTATTAGGAAGGCAGTTTAATCTTTTATAGACTGAAATTTTGTACATACTTAATTAGCATTGCATGAATTTATTTTTATCTAAGAAAGAGCAACCTAAATTTTTAATAAGCATTTAAAATTTTTAAAAATTATCCAACTAAGCTTCTAACCGATAAGGTACTACCTGGCTTCAAGGCTTAAAATATCTGTCTTCAAGATCATCTTTCTCCTTTTAATCTATAATATTAAAGCCCTCGTTCAGTCATAATCATACTTTAACCATGCCACTGGAATAAAATAGCATTTGATCTACCTTTCTGCCTTTATCTTTCTCTTCATCAATCAACTCATTTTGTTCTGACAGTATCAGACCACACTGTCAAATCTCTCTGCCCCAATCATATCATATTGATATAGATATATTCAAATAGATACATTCGAATATCTTCCATGAGTCCCACTTACCTAAACTGATTCTTTATTCCTTAACCTTATAATAAAACCCTCCATCCTCTGAATATAAACTAGGTTTCCAGGCTTTACTTCCACTACCTTCCTACATGTATCCTATATCATCTTAGTTTTGTGTACTTAAATGCATCTGTTTTCCAAGCTAACACTGTAAGCACCTTGGAAGGAACAGTGCCTACTTCAGTATACAATAGGGTATGATCATACCCATTTGGATGACTGAATGGGATACAAAACTTATCTCAAATAGTTTTAATTATGACAGTAATTTTAGTGAATATTGATTAACTGTTAATATGGCATTATGATATTTTAAAGTATCATAAGAATTCATAATCTTAAGGTCAACTGGGTTTTGGTTTTATCCATCCTCTCTGTGCCCTCTTTTCCTGCATACAAATCTACTCTCCAGAGGATATCATATCCCCTTCTCTTCTTATATTATACTTCCCCATACTCTCCCTTTCACCCCCAGTCTTAAAGACAGATATTCAGATTCACAGATTAAAAAAATAAGAGTATCTCTGTACATATACTCTTTGCTAATGAAGTGATTAAACTACAGTGTAACTGAATGTTAGCCTATGTTGCTGTATTTGAACATTAATTAGTACTTACCTAAATTTGCTACTCCAAATCTACTTTCTGATATTTGAAAAGCAGAACAATGCTCCTGATACTATTTTTCTCTCTGATATTGTCCAACATTCATTTATTTGTTTATTTAAGCTTTCATGTGTTTGGGACTTGACTTTCTATCTAAATTGCAAATTCCTTGGAGACTATAATAGTGCTGTATAGTCTCTTATTATCTAATCAAACTTCATTCAGCACCTTACATTTAGAAGTTAGGTGTTCAATAAATAGTATTACAAAAATGTATGAAATTACCCCCAAATTTATATCAAAATAACTTTATTAATGAGAAAATGAAAAGCAACAGCTTAAAGATTTTTAAAAGAGGAGGATGAAAACAGCCACATTGATTCATTATTTAGCCTTCATTTTGAATTTTCACAAATGGTCTAAAACTTCAAAGTAACCTTTAATTGGCTTTAACTGAGCTGCATAGCACAATTTGATTCTCTGCATAAATCTAACATGATCAACAAATCTCTACTTGATTTAACCACATAGACACAATACCAGGATTGGTTTCTTATTTATATGGAATCATGGATAAGAACTTATCAAGCTAGTTCTGAGTTCCCAAAACAGAAGCATCATACTTAACTGTAAGAAAAGTATAATAATGGTAGAAAAAAGAAAACTCACATTATTACTACAATTAATGAAGAATCTATTTCATTTTACTGTTAAAACAGCTAATTAACTAGCCTCTAAGATTCTTCTTCTGTATTATTTCATGACATTATAAAATACATTTGGTTTTAGGAATTAGAAAAATAAGACCTTATTTTTCTTAAGCATATGTATCTGCTTTGTAATGATAAATTTGATAATTCTGTATTCAGAAGATATTTAACACATCATAAGCATAGGTTTCCTAATTAATGGTATTTCAAGTGAAGTAAAAGGATGTCTTAGGTATCCATTTCTGGAGTTTTATTATACTCATAATTTAAAAACTTTTAGAAATGCAAATGCTGGCTTTATACAGAGTTAAGCTATAAAATTCTAGAAGTGTACAATCAGTCTTTCTCAATGGGAAAGCTTGAACAATAAGTGACTCTCTAATAGCAATTTTCTACTTTTATCTACTATTTATTGAAAGTATTTTTTTATATAAAGGAATGTGACAAATTTTCTCCAGAGAAGCTTTCAACTTGAATCTTACTTAAATTTTGTGATGATTGACCATCAAGGATATAGTTTAATAATTACATTTCAACTCAAAACAGTATAAAATTAAATTTTCTAGAAGTAAAAAAAATCTATTTTATCAAAAATAGAATCTGCTGGAATTTATACATATTTTTATGTCATTTTCCTTTATGATGTCATGTGTGCTTTTTAAAATACCTACAAACTTCTCTCTTTTTTAAAAAAGATTGTATTTATTTATTTATTTGACAGAGATCACAAGTAGGCAGAGGAGTGGGGGGGAGCAGCCTCCCCGCCAAGCAGAGAGCCTGATGTGGGGCTCGATCCTAGGATCATGACCTGAGCCAAAGGCAGAGGCTTAAACCCACTGAGCCACCCAAGCACCCCTACAAACTTCTCTTTTAAAATGTTGATACCTATAAAACATTTCTAAAGTAACTGCACTTTTGGGGCTAGTTATACATTTCTGGGAATTTCCAAGCACTTGGAACAGGCTACCTTAAGAAAATAATTAATTAAATATTAAAAGATATAAGTTGTCATCTCACATTTTACTAAGTACCTATTAGAAATATTTGTGGTCTTTCTCACATTCCTCTTCCATTATATTCATTTGGGACTAGGAAAAATTTAGATGCAGATTTATTTTGTTTTTTAGCATGAAGCTAATGACATCAGCTGGGTAAGTCCTTGAAGGTGTGACTATTTGTGTTAATTCTGTATTGAGAGATACATAAGCAATGAAGAGTCTACAGAGTATGTTTAGCACTAGTTGTCACCTCCTTATGATTCACTTGGTTTCACACAGTACATTTTTAGAATAAATATCCATACTTAAGAAGCAGAATAAACCACATATTTAATAGTAGTCAGAAACTGTATGAAAAAAATCCCAGGGCGCCTGGGTGGCTCAGTGGTTAAAGCCTCTGCCTTCGGTTCAGGTCATGGTTCCAGGGTCCTGGGATCAAGCCTCACACTGGGCTCTCTGCTCAGCAGGGAGCCTGCCTCCTCCTCCTCTCTCTCTCTGCCTGCCTCTCTGCCTACTTGAGGTCTGTCTGTCAAATAAATAAAAATCTTTAAAAAAAAAAAAAAAAAAAGGAGGAGGTCTTGATTCCTTAAAAAAAAAAAAAAACAAACAAAAAAAACCCAGAGATTTATACAAAGTAAAGTAAAACAAGATTTACAGAAAATAATGTAAAGGTGTGCATGTTGAGAGGTAGGGATAGAACAAAACATAGTTTGGGATAGTTTAATTTTTAAGTTAACTTATGACTCAAATGATGATGGACTTTTAGTCACCACGATGAATGTAAAAATGCCAAGTGGATTGGGAATTTGTAAAACGGACTTCATCCATTTTTCACAGCCATGTATAAAACACAGCATGCAGTATTGTCTCTTCCCTTGAAAAGGCAACTTTAAAAATAGGTCACAGCTTCTGATGAGGATACAAACTGCCAGCAGAACTACAAGCCCAGCAGGAGTTCAAGAAATGACGATAACGAGGCTGCATTACTGAGGAGAATCAGACCAGAAGGCTTCAATTCTCACTCCAGCCCAATCACCCATTTTCTGTGTGGCCTTGGGTGAGTCACTTAAACTCTCAGGGATTTGATTAACAGCAACACTGAGTTTACTTTCCTTGTGAAATGTACTGTAAGGCCACAGAGTGTGATGAAATGTGAATGTAATCCATATCCCTTTACTCATGACCCTAGTCTTTTAACCACTTTCTCGGTTTTATTTCCTCTAAGACAACTTGTAGATCTACATAAATCACAGAGGCTGAGAGATTAATTCTAAAATAATAAGAATCTTTCAGGAAGAAGATTTATTTTAGAAGGAAATGGAGGAGAAAACCCCTCCAAAATATTGGTTTTATGTTTTCTTCAACCCATATGGAACAAAGCTTGAAAGAAAAGCAATGGGAATGGACTAGACACTCGCACTTTCATGAACAAGAGTGGAATGCAACCTAAACCTTGTAGCATTATAATCATTTGGAAAGACGACTTAAATAATTATGTTTTAAAACTCTTAAGATTGACTTAGAAAGTGTTCTTTTACTACCTCACGGAGTGGCTTCTCAGCCTTTTAAAATCCATCTCCTATAGGATCTTTTCACTCTATCTTTTCTGTATCTCTATCAGTTAGGATTATTGTTAAATTTTACCTTCTATAGCTTTTAATATAAAAAGTTATATCAAATGTGTATTTTCAACTGCCTACACTCTTTCCCAACCAGATTTTGATTTGTTACCCCCCTGTACCTTTCCACTCATTCCTATGAACCATCCTCCAAATCCCAGATTTGGACAGGATATTTTCTTTACTCATAACATTAATAAATATCATTACTGAGGTAAACTTAGAAAGCTCTATGCGATTCTTAGCTATTTTCCACTAGTCATATAAAAATTCAGAAAAAAGTATAACCAGAACAACTCTCCTTAATGTCTCAATGACTTAGAAATTCACAAACAGCAACATCATCACCAAAAATATACTTGTTGCTTCATTTATTTATATATGATTAAAATTATATCATCAGAGCAGCAGGGAGTAGAAATGAGACAATGATAGGATCCTGCTGTTTTAGCAAAACATTTTACGATTCCTTACTTATTTTTATACAAGTGAACTAGATGTTTACATAGCTAACTTTCTTGTTTTCCTTTTTTTTTAATAAATTTTATTTATTTATTTGAGAGAGAGTGAAAGAGAGGGAGAATGGGAGTGAGTGAAAGAGAGAGAGAGAGAGAGCATGTGCACAAGTGGGGGTGGGGCAAAGGGAGAAGCAGACTCCCTACTTAGCAGGGATCCCTACGCAGGGCTTGATCCCAGAACCCAATCACGACCTGAGCCGAAGGCAGACACTTAACTGACTGAGCTACCCAAGCACCCCTCCTTTTTGTTTTGTCTTCTCTCTCTCTCTCTTTTTTCCCCCCATGGCCTCCACCCACAACCCCTCCCTATCTACCACCTTTATTTCCTTACTCCTCCCATCCATCCAATATTGGTTTTTGGCTGAGCCTACAATTTCAACAAAAAATAAAAACTGCATTACTCAGGGAGGAAACTAGTAAGTTTCCCTACCCCAAATGCCATTAGAAACTTCCTGAATAAATGAAAAACACATTCATTAAAAAACAAAAACAAACAAACAAAAACAGAGAGTGCTTGCATAGGCAATGAAAACAGTTTCGAGTCTACATTATGATTAAAATCAACTTGAATAATAAATGTCTGATATGAATACAATCTATCAGGACATCTTGTGTCTCTATGGCCAGACTCATTTACTCCGAACAATGACATGCATTTTTTCAGAGCAATGTTAAATAACAAGCATTGGGACATCTATAGCTTCTCTTTAAGATAATTCCATAACATAATAAGTTTCATTAACAGGAAATTTCTTTTAAATATTGCTGAAATTTTTCATTCAAAATCATTCCATTATTCATTGTCACAGTAGTCGGTGTAACAGATGGATATAATTAAACACGTACACACACATATACATATACACATGTCTGTGTATGTGTTTGATTATAAGTATATACTGAATTTATTTCATTTTATATAATTATTTACATATTTGACACATGGGCTCAAATTCTACATATTACATAAAAATGCTATGTATATCCACATATTCTGAGACTCATTCTCTACTGATTTAATTTTTTTCTTTTAAACAAGTTTACATAAAAATTCCTCTTACAAGTTACATTTTATTCATTATTCATTTGATTCATTTATTCATTCATTATAGCTAATGAATATTAATACCTATTTAATATTTAAAGGACAAATAGAACAAGGGGGCTTTTTTGGCTTGATTTTTGTTTTTTCTAACATGGCAATTTGTTGGCAAGTCAGTAATTTGTATCCTAAGCTTTGATCTTGGGATTCCTCTAAACAATTGATCTGGTCATTATAGAGATAATAAATACCATTCAGAGTGACAATTGAAATAAAAAAATATGTTAAGAGATGAGACTTGGTAAAAACCGGTTTCTCTTCTGTTTCAATGACTCCTAACACAGTACAGCCACTGAAATCAACTTAATGCTTGTCAAGATCCATTGAACTTTATCGTGAACATCTGGGTAATGACACAGGACAGATGTTGGAATAGAATACCACAGTAAAACTACTTCAAGACTCATCTGGTTAATAACAGTACTTCATTGAAAGATTACTTTCTGCAATTTCTGACTTATTTTTGCCCAAATAAAAGCTATTTACTTTTTTTTTTTTTTTTAAGGAGTAGTTGTGGCTTCTTAATAAAACAAAGCTACAACTTCTATCATTTATTAAAGTATTGGTTTTATTTACAGCTAAGTAACTGAATTTAATTTTTTGAAATAAAAGTAAGTCACTAATATAAAATATTACCTATAAGTCACAAAAATTTTTAAAAATCTCCATAAACCTTAAAAAATTTGTATCTTTGGAATTGAGGAACAAAGCCTAAATATAAGTCATAATTTATATAACTCTCTTTTTTGTTTTTTGAGGTTTTTTTGTGGGAAACTATGTTTTTTGGACAGTGCTCATATCAGATACCTATTTAATATTTAATATTTAAATATTTAATATATTTAAATATAAGGAATTTACTAAAAAAATTCTCCATCTTTCTTGGTAACCAACAAGAAGGATTTTCTTTATGCATCTTCTAGGATGTCTTATCTTTGTCTGACCCTGACAAATACCCCATTCTTCGTGTTCAAATTTGCTTCGAATTCTATGTTCTCATCCCAGTCTACTAATAGTAGGTTTTATTATTAACACAGGAACACAGATGCATTGTAGAAAAATCAGTAAACATATAAGAACAATGAGAAAATAAAATCAAGTAAAATCTCATTTCAGAATCAACTACTGTTAACATTTTAACATAAATTTTTAAAATAAAAATGAGATTAAGGTATAATCTATGTAGGTTTGTAAAGGGATATTTCATTCGGCAATATATCCTAGATATCTTCCACTTTTCTAATTTCCCTTCACATTTTTAGTATCTTATTCTCTTTCTCAAAAAAAATTTTCTCCAAGTCTTTAATTGCTTTATTATTCTAAACAAGAGGTCAGCAAACTTTTTCTGAAAAGGGCAAAATAGCAAATATTTTAGGCTTTGTAGGCCACCATATAATCTCTGCTGCAACCATTTAATTTCATTATTGGAGTGCAAAAGCAACCACAAACATACATCAAGAATGGATGTGGCTATGTCCCAATAAATTACAAACCAATTTTTTTTTCAAATAAAATTTTAATTATAAAGACAGGCAGTGGGCTGTAGTTTGCTGACCCAATAGTCTAGACAATTGTTTATAAAAAATACTATGCATCATGATTACTATCACTTCTGAGTATTTCACAGATTATCTTTATACTGGACTTTTTCTATCAATACAGATTTACCCCGGCACACAATCCCAAGGAATATGTTCATTTCCTGTGGTAATTTGCAAATGTGATTCTTCAAAAGTGGCAGAAAATCCTCCATGCTGGAACGGTACCAGAAAGACTTCCCCAGCTCAGTCTGTATCTTAGAAACCTGTATTTCAATAGCAAAGTAGAAGGATGCTCTTCCCTCTCCCCTTTAGCCAACAGAAGTCCAAGTTAAATGGGTAGTAACTTGCTGACACAGAGAATTTTCATCCCTGTTTCAAATCTATGAAAGAGAGAGAAATTGATATTGAAGGAGTTGGAACAGCAGGAAACTTGTAAGTTTATATGCATCCACATCCATGCTCTCCTCCTTCCCCACTGTGACAACAAAAGGGGTCTTTCTCCTCCTAGGACTCCTATATTTTATTTACTACAGATTCTATTCTGTACTGCCTTTTCACCATGGTTCAGAACCTCTCTCGTTTTATTCCTTCTCTCCCTCTCTTATGTGTCTTCCACCTCCTCCTTCTACTTACTTGTTCTCAACAGTATTTAAACTTATTCAGGATTTGCCTATCTTGAGAAGGCCCCTCCTAAATCTGAGCAAGTACTCTCCTCCTGTTCTACTCTTCCTTTTCACACCTAAGTTTCATGAAAGCATTGTCTACATTTCCCTTGTTCATTCCTCATTTCATTTCAGTCAGATTTTGCTCCACTGATCCACTAAAACGGATTAAAGTTATCAGTGAAATCTTTATTGTTAAATTCATCTATGACTTCATCTTTTATTTTGCTTGTCAAGAGTGCAAATGAGTCAAATTGCATGAGTTCAAATCTTGATTCTATCACTTACTAGCTATGCATCTTCTTGGGCAAGTCACTTAGCCTTTCTATGCCCTCCCTTTTCGCCTCTGCATAACTGGGATATGATAATACCTAGCTCAAAAGATCACTGTGAAAGTTTAAATAATTAATGCATGCAAAACTTTATAACAATGCTTGGTCCATAGTAACCCCTACCCAGATGTTAGTTAGCAGCATTTGACACAATTACCCTCTCTCTGCTTTCTGAAAGCATCTCTATCCATCAAACATTACCTAGGTTTTTTTCCCTTGTCCCTTTGATTTATTCTTCCTCATCCTCCTAATGTAATCTATTATCTCACATCGAAACTCTCCTCCTTTTCCAGACATTGGGATAAACTGGCTCCAGTACATCATTCCTTAGCTATCAAAAAATACTCAGGTTACACATATCTAAAACCTACCTCATCTTCTCACCTCCCTTCCCAATAGTATTGCTACCCAGCCAGTTTGCCACACCTGAAAATATGTGAGTTGTTGTGGGTTCTTCATTCCATTTTTAAACAGTTATCAAATTTGTTCACATCTTTACTGTTACTACCTTAGTCTAGGCAACTAATACCTTTCATCTACATTAGCTCTTCTTTTTTTTATCTACATTATTTCTGTCTTTGCTGAAGTCTTTGCCCAGAGTCATAAGGCCCTCTTTCATACATGCTCTACAACGCAATCAAAATATACTCTCTAATTGCAAGCTGATTAGCATAGAATAAAAAAGTTTAATGGTTATGCACTGTCCTTATCAAACTCTGTCACTCCTCAATGTGGATTTAAAAAGCCTTCATGCCTGAGCCTTAATGACCTTTTGACCCTCCACCCTCAACCCACTTCAGGTTTTCTACATAATCATGTCGTCTACAATTTTATTACTTCATTTCTGTTTGCTTTTCCCTTTTTCTTGTCAGAGTACACTAGCTATAACCTCCAGTATGACAAGCAGAAATAGTAAAAGTTGACACCTTTACTTTATTGTTTATCGTAGAGGGGAATATTCAGTATTTTACTAGGAAATAATACGTCGGTGGTAGGATTTTATCAAATTAAGGTAGGTTTTTTTTTATTCTCAGTTTCCTATGAGTGATAATGAATGAATGCTGGATTTTGTCAAATGCTTCTTCTGTGTGTCCTGAGATAAAACATTGCACTGACTAATTTTCAAATGTTAAACCAATGTTAAAGTTCTTGGAATAAGCCCTGCTTGCTCACAGTATATAGCCTCTCCCCCCCGCCCCCGTTGGATTCTTTACTTGAATGTTATCTCATTGGCAGGCTTTAAAGGGGAAATTTTTAATGAAATAAATACTTATTATAAAATAAACTTCTATAGTCCAGGTTTTATTTCTTTGCTCTGAAAGCTTTTTTCTGACATTATTATAGCCACTCCAACTTTGTTTTGAATAGTATCCTCCATGAATTTCACATTTAATCTATTTGTTTCTTTATGTTTAATATGGGATTTTACAGGTGGCATATAGTTGGATGTTACTTTTTCATCCAATCTGACAATCTCTGCTTTTAAAAATTTAGGGGTGGCTGGGTGGCTCAGCGGATTAAAGCCTCTGCCTTCAGCTCAGGTCATAATCCCAGGGTCTTGGGATCAAGCTCCGCATTGGACTCCTTGCTCGGCTAGGAGTCTGCTTCTCCCTCTTTCTCTTCTGCCAATTCTCCTGCTGTGATCTCTCTCTCTCTCCCTGTCTGCCAAATAAATAAATAAATAATCTTTTAAAATTAAAATAAAATAAAATAAAATAAAATAAAATAAAATGAGGTGTTTAGATCTTTTATATTTAATGTGATTCTTAAAATGGTTAGGTTTAACCCTATCACTTTGCTATCTGTCACAACTAATCCTTATATCCTTTTTCCTCTTTGATGATCTCTTCTGAATTAATTGAAAGTTTTTAAATGATTTCTTTTTTATCTGTTTTGATGGATTATTAATGGTAACTGTTTTCTTATTTTATTTGTTTGAGGGTTGATAGTATACATACTTAACATAGCATACATATTTAACTTTTTTGTTTTTAAGATTCTATTTATTTATTTGACAGAGAGAGATCACAAGTAGGCAGAGAGGCAGGCAGAGAGAGGAGGAAGCAGGCTCCTGGCTGAGCAGAGAGCCTGATGCGGGGCTCGATCCCAGGTCCCTGGGATCATGACCTGAGCCGAAGGCAGAGGCATTAACCCACTGAGCCACCCAGGCGCCCCAACTTTTCATAGTCTATTTTCTAGAATACTTTACCATGTCACACATGGCATAAAAAACATTAAAGCAGTATATTTCCATTTCTCTCCCCACAGCCTTTGTGTTCTATACCTTGTCATACATTGTACATCTGATATACATTAAAAACTATAGACAACGTTGTTATCACTTTGTTGAAAGTCATTTATCTTTTTTTTTTTTAAGATTTTATTTATTTATTTGACAGAAAGAGACAGCAAGAGCAGGAACACAAATGGGGGAGAGGGGAAGAGAGAAGCAGGCTCCCGCGGAACAGGGAGCCTGATGTGGGGCTTGACCCCAGGACCCTGGGATCATGATCTGAGGCAAAGGCAGAGGCTTAATCACTGAGCCACCCGGGTACCCTGAAAGTCATTTATCTTTTAATGAGATTTGAATAATACTAAAAATATATATTTATTCACATTGTTACAATTTCTGATTTTCTTTATTCCTTTGGATAGGTCCATACTTCCTTTTGGTGTCATATTCTTTCTCACTGAAGAACTTCCTTTAATATTTTTCTTAGACAAGTCTGCTAGCGATAAATTCTTTCAGCTTTCATGGGTCTCAAAAAGTTGCTATTTTGTCTTGATTTTTGAAAGATATTGTCACAGAGTACAGAGTACTAGACTCTTGCGTTTAAGATAAAATAAGTGAGAGTAGAGTAGCAGATAGTCTAGGAATTATTATTTCCCACTAGTGTAGCAGGGCCCTTCTGAGTAGGTTACACAATGAATGGCCTATAAGTTACAAGGTTTTGCATTTTTTCTGCCATGTGTTTCTATAGTACCTTGTGCTTTTTCCTAAATAAAGAACCTCATAAACTTCACTGAAATTGCTTATCTGGTTGTCTTTCCATTGTGTAGCTCTTTCTCTACACTGTAGTTTTTCAAGTTCATATTTAAGCAATGCGTATTTTGTATGCCTAACACCTGGCACAGTCCTGGCACAGTAGATGTTAGCTGAATACATAAGAACATTCATACGAGTATACTGACAAAATACAAAATTTTACCTGTTAAACTAAATTTGTATCAGGAATCCATGGTTTAATACTAAATTACCCCCTCTCTAATTGACATGACTTTCTAAACAAATAGTATACTTTTATTCCTTAGGAAATCATAACTGCCTGCATATTTGAATGTAACAGCTTGCCTCAACTTGTATTTTACTTTCCTTCTCTTTCAAGATACCTTTTACATCCTGTCTTATCTCTTTGACACAAAGCTTCAGACCAAAATAATGGTCAAAGCAAAAGATTTATTCTACAAAGTGGCAGTACTAACTATATTTACTTGACTTGTCAGAACAGGACAGCTGGTCTCTAAAACAGTATAATGATGCCTAGAATTATCAGATCAACAGGCAGGAAACTCATGCTAGGAAGATGTTTTAAAAAGGTATTTATAATGTTCTAAGAAACAATGGAAATGAACTGTGAACTACTAATGATTTGTGTCTTAAATAATCAATTTGCCTTCTTATCAAAATTTCATTTAACTGCATTTCTAAAATTGATCCTTCATTTTAATACATATCATTATAGTAATAATGAAACCTTTTGTATAGTCAAGTCTGTACATCCATAAAAAATGTCTTTCTATAAAGCAAATATCAAAATCCTAATGTTTCCTCAAATAAGATTGTGAAAAGACTTCAGTTACAAAAAAACACTATCTATTCTGGGGTGCCTGGGTGGCTCAGTCATTAAGCGTCTGCCTTTGGCTCGGCTCATGATCCCAGGGTTCTGGGATCAAGCCCTGCATTGGGCTCCCTGCTCAATGGGAAGCCTGCTTCTCCCTCTCCCACTCCCCTGCTTGTGTTTTTTCTCTGGCTGTGTCTCTCTCTGTCAAATAAACAAATAAAATCTTAAAAAAAAATAGATTCTGACAGAATATTGTATAAGGTATCCATAAAGTCTAGTTTTATTTGTCTAAAAGCTAACCTAAAATTCTTAAATGACCTTTTAATTTGCTTTTGAAAGAAAGCAAAATTATCTTGATTATACTAACACTCAACTTCTTTAAATTATTTTGTGATTTCAACATATACAGTATAAATTCCATCATCAGGACCTGAAAAAAAAAAAAAAGATTGCTTTCCCTGAAAAATAAAACTTTAATAAACTATAGTAAAAAACAGAATACAATGGAACATCACGTTACCTTTTACTACATGCCATTGTTAAATGCATAACACGTACTATTTAGTTAGAAACAAAAGGGTCATGATGCTATTAGATTCTTAACATTATTTCCCTTTTTTTCAAGGTTGTGTTTCTATTTCAAAAGTATCAATAATTTTCTTGGGTTTTAAAACATCAAGCCCTGAGATTAATAATGAGAAAACCTTTATATTTCAGTGCTCTGCTCCCTGTTTAGATAGGAACAAAGATGTAACCAAAACCTGTTAACCACCAAAGGGTTTGAGAGGTGGGGATAAGGGTGACACAGCCAGAGTTTAAGCATTTCCTGCCAAAACAAAGGAAAATGTCTGTTTGAAAGAACTTCAAAATCATCTTGTAGACAGAGTGGGTGTTTTGGCTATGCTGGTAGCATATAAGTATTATTCTAGCTAGTTATGAATAGAAAGCTACCACAGTGCATATCTTTCTACCTTTACCCCTTACTCTCATCACACTCCATCCAAAGAGAAGTAGTATTACAAAGCCAAAGAATACGTAGATTTGGTAAAGATAGATTTTAGCAGACTTGACTATAAAACTATGTTTCATAAATAAGTTGTATTTTCATTAGTATTCCAAGAATGTGTTTAAGAAATTTTAGGGCTTTTAAGTACTACTACAACTGCTATAGATAAACATCTTAAAATGCTAGAATAAAATATCATACCAAATAATATAATCCCATGAAAAATCCTTCCCCAAGAATGTTTCTTTTCTGCTTTAGTGTCAGACCATCCCATGATACTGGACAAGGAAAATAACAGACTGAAAATGGGCGGGGCGGGGGGGCAGAAATTTTGCTAACAGTCTCTTAAAGCCTAGTAAACAACAATAGCTATTTTTTCTAAATCATGACTGAAAGTATCTTTAAAAGTCTTATCTCTTATTTGGGGAAATAAGAGATGGCAATGTAGTTTTCTGGAAAAACAAAACAAAACAAAAAAACCAGCCCATTCTTTTCCTTTTATCAATCCTAAAAGAATAATTCTATTTAATAACTTCTAATCCAAACCAGTTGGCTTAGGATATATGTTCACAAACAAATATGTCTATTAAATAAGAAAGCAGGTAAGGAATGAATGGATGAAGATGTAAACAAATAAGCAAGCAAAATTATTAGATAAAACTTTTCTACTAAATACCAAATATAAGCAAATCTTTGGATTGAGGAGGGAAAAAACTAGCCAGAATGAACTGCATTTTGTTTTCAATGACCTTACAATACTGAGAAGAAATCCTGAGTTGTGGCAGTGCAGAAGGAAAGAAATCAATAAAACACTACAGAGTAGAACTGCATCTAGATAGCCACTGAACACTATAAATGCCTCTCATTCATCATAATGTGCTCAAATTAAAGATTCGTTTTTAAGGTCTTGAGAACTTACTAAAGCTACGTCACAACTCTTTTTTTAAAATCATGTAAATTATGAAGGCTGTCTTGAACATGGTTAATATGCCTAGACCTTTCTATGTTTATATAACAATGATGACTAAAGCACTGTAAAAAGAAGTACCACCTTAGCAAGAAGGTATTTTCCATTTTTGTTATTTTATCTAAGTTGCCTACAGCAAGTAAAATACACATTCTTTCAAAACCCATTAACAGCAAATACTGTAAGAAACATGCACTGCCCTATGTTACTTTTCATCCAAAAACATGTATTAACTATATAAGAATATGGCATTTGATATGAGATAATTGATTAAGCTGGCTTCTAGTAACCAAATTATTGACACTAAAAACAACCAAGTAGAAAAAAAACAAAAAAACCATAAGAGTTACCTACCCATGTGGTACCAGATATATATATATATAGCAGAACAAGCATCCCATTTCCTAAGGATATCATTATGAATAAAACAAAACAAAATGTACTCTTTTTTATTGGAATCCTAAATCCTAAATAGATATCATTGCTTATACAAACTTTAAAAATAGAATACAAGAAAAAGCTACTAAAAGTAAAATTTAGTTGCTTAGCAAGGTAGAAAATCAATATTCTATATATGGACTAATAACAATTAGATACTGAAATTTTAAAAGTACCATTTACTATACCAGAAAAATCATATAAATATTTTTCTATAAATTTTCTATAAATTTAATAATTTTTCTATAAATTTAAATGTGTGCACTGAAAACTGCAAATCACTAGCAAGAGAAATTAAAAATTACTTAAACAAATGGAAAGATATACAGTGCTCAAGAATGGGAAGACAATTATTGTTACTACTTCAATTCTCTTCAAACTATCTATAAACTCAACACAATTTCAACTGATATCTCAACAGGTCTGTTTTACAGAAATCAAAAGCTAACTGTAAAATTTATATAGAAAGGAAAATAACTCAAATAGGTAAGTCCATTTTGATAATTGAAAGAAAAGTTAGAAGTCTTAATGCTGCCTGACTATAAAGAACAGCAGTAATGACATGGTAATGGCAAAAGGACAAACGATCCACACACACATGATGACTTTGACCAAGATGCAAATGCAATTCAATGGAGAAAGAAGAGTCTTTTTAACAAATGGTGCTGGAATAATTGAATATCAATATACCAGAAAATAAAAATAGGGGCATCTGGGTGGCACCGTTGGTTAAGCCTCTGACTCTTGGTTTTGGCTCAGCTGGTGATGTCTGGGTCCTAAGATGGAGCCAGATGGTGGGCTCCATGCTCAGCACAGAGTCTGCTTGAGAGTCTCTTTGTCTCTCCCTCTGCCCATCCCCATTCATGCGTGCTCTCTCTCTCTCAAATAAGTAAATAAATCTTTAAAAAAATAATAAATGCATGGGGAAATAAAATAAAAATTAAAAATAAGAACCTTAATCCAAACCTTGGAGCACATATAAAAACCAACTCAAAGTGGATCATAGAATGACATAAAAACTGGAACTATAAAACTTCTAGGAGAAATGTAGGGGGAAAAATTCCTTAGATATATCATCAAAAGAAAAAAAACAGATAAATTGGACTTCACCAAAAGTAAAATTTTGTGGAAAAACAAATAAATAAATAAGTAAAACAAAAACACCTTTAAAAAAGTAAGTTCTTCTCTTTGAAGTACACTATTAAGAAAATGAAAAGACAAGCCACAGCCAGGAGAAAGTATATGAAAATCATATTTCTGATAAAATTCTTATATCCTGACTACCTAAAGAACTCTCAAAATATAAGAAAAAAAACAACTCAGTTTTAAAAATGAGTAAAGGATCTTAATAGAGACCTTACCAAAGATAAAGGGGTGATAAAATAGCACATAAAAATAGGCTCACCATCATTAGTCAATAGGGAAATGCAATCAAAACCAAAATGAGAATTCACTACCTATGTATTAGAATGGTTAAAACAAACAAAAATTCTGAAAATACCAAGTACTGGTGAGGATTCAGAGCAACTCTCATACAGCCATTTTGAAATATAAAATGATACACTTTGCAAAACAGGTTGGTACATTTTTTAAAAAAAAATTCTTCAAGAGAGATAGCACACACAGAGTGGGAAGAGGAAAGGGAGAGAGAAAACTCAGGCAGACTCTCCGTTGAGCCAGGAGCCAATGCAGGGTTTGATCCCATGACCCTATATCATAACCTGAGCCAAAACCAAGAGTTGGATACTAAACCAACTGAGCTAACCTGGTGCCCCCTGGTAGTATCCTGTAAAGTCAAACACAGCACCCTATGACACAACAATCCTAATCCTTTGTATTTTTTCAGGTGAAAACAAACAAAACAAACCCCACCACAACAATCCTATGTTTACATGAAAACTTATTTGAGGATGTTTATATTTATAACTGTTCCAACTGGAACACCCCAAATGTCTCTCAAGTGAGGAACTGATAAACAAACTGGTATATCCATATAATGGAATACTGCCTAGCACTAAAAGGAACAAATTACTAACACATGCTACACCATGGATTAATCTCAAATACATTATGCTAAATGACTGAAGCCAGACTCAAAAGGCTACACAATATATGGTCCAATTTATATAACATTTTATAAAGGCAAAACTCTAGGGACAGAAAATAAATCAGTGGTTACCAGTGGCTGGGGATGGTGGGTGGGGGGAGTTAACTACAAAGGGCTGGAGGAAAATATTGCTCAATATCATCAATCAGTAGTGACTGTGTTACTTTATGTGTTTGTCATAACTCAGAGTAGTACATCAAAAAGGGTGAATTTTGCTATCATGCCTTAATATAAAAAATAGGAAAAAAAATCCCACCACAATAAGGCAATGAAAAATATTCAACTGAATGTAGGTTATGAATTATGATTACTAATTATGAACATAAGAGCATGACCTCAAATTTCAACTAGTATTATGAATGTAGGTTTAAATATATGATCTCAAATTTTAACTAGTCCTGGATACTGTTTAAGATCTTATTACCACAGGGAACCTGGGTGGCTCAGTGGGTTGAGCCTTTGCCCTTGGCCTGGGTCATGATCTCAGGGTCCTGGGATTGAGCTCCACATTGGGCTCTCTGCTTGGTGGGGGGCCTATATACCCCCCCTCGCTCTCTCCGCCTCTCTGCCTACTTGTGATCTCTCTCTCTCTCTGACAAATAAATAAATCAAATATTTTTTTTAAAAAAGATCTTATCACTATAAGGCAATATATTCTATCATTTAGTATGTAAAACATTTAAAATAATAAAATTTAAGAACTGAGAAACTATTGTATATACAGGTTTTATTCAAGAGTGAATAAAACATGCATGCTCTCCGTTCTCAAGACTATCTCATCTCACATATTAAATTTCTACCTACTTAAAGTAACAACACAAAGCAAGATGTTACCAAAGTATAATTGAAGTAATAAGACACTATGGTATGTCTGGGGAAAAATCATGGACTCTAGGGACAGACAAATAAACAGGCCTAACTTCAAATCTTATTTATGCTACTCACTTAAATTGGGAAAGTCACTTATATTACCTTGGCTGATTATATAAGAAGTAATAAAAAAGCACCTAGATCATCATCTGCCTTTAAATATTCCATGAACATTCCATCCTTTCTTCTTCCTTCTCCTTCCAGAAAGTCAAAGTTTTTCTAAAAGTATCACATCTAAGAATATAAAGTAGCTGGAGGGGAGGAAGCAAGATGGCGGAGAAGTAAGAGAGTGAAATATCATCAGGTCCCAGGTGTTCAGCTAGATAGTTATCAAATCATTCTAAACACATACAAATTCAACAGTAGATTCAAGAGAAAAACAGCACAAATCTAGAAACAGAAAAGAGACTACTTTCTGGAAGGTAGGACGTTTAGAGAAGTGAATCTTAAGGGAAAGGAAGATAAACTGTGGGGGGAGGGGATGGCTCCCAGCAAGTGAGACAGCAGCGGAGCACAAAATCAGAACTTTTAAAAGTCTGCTCCACTGAGGGACATCGCTCCAGAGGCTAAGAGGGGGGTTGGAGCCCTCGCAGAGACAGTATGGTCTCAGGACCTGCAGGGTCACAGAAAAACCTATGGTGTCTAAGTGTGGCAGAGGTGCCAAGTATCAGAGTGGGGAAGCTGGCTGCAGAGACGGAGCTGAGCAGTGGGCTCTCAGTTTGAGATTACTTTAAACCATGTTCCAAGGCACAGTCGGTCCAATGCTCTGCAAGCAGGGACCCCACAAGAGACAGATCCAGAGACACCCCCTCCTTACTTCTCTGGGAGGAGCAGTGCAGGAGTGCATGGCAGGAATCTGCTGGGTTTGAACAGACCCATAACCAGTAAGAAGATTGAAGCAGCCATCAAAAATCTCCCAAAATTCAAAAGCCCAGGGCCAGATGGCTTCCCAGGGGAATTCTACGAAACATTTAAAGAAAAATTCAGACCTATTCTCCTGAAACTGTTCCAAAAAACAGAAATGGAAGGAAAATGTCCAAACGCATTTTATGAGGCCAGCATTAACTGGATCTGGAAACCAAAGACCGTGTTAAAAAAGAGAATTATAGACCAATATCTTTGATGAACACAGATGCAAAAATTTTCGCCAAAATACTAGCCAATAGGATCCAACAGTACATTAAAAGGATTATTCACAATGACCAAGTGGGATTTATTCCTGGGCTGCAAGGTTGGTTCAATATTTCCAAATCAATCAATGTGATACAATACATTAATAAAAGAAAGAACAAGAACCATATGATACTCTCAATAGATCCTAAAAAAGCATTTGACAAAGTACAGCATCCTTTCTTGATCAAAACTCTTCAAAGTGTAGAGATAGAAGGTACATATACTTCAATACCATCAAAGCCATCTATGAAAAACACACAGGGTATATCATTCTCAATGGGGGAAAACCGAGAGCTTTTCCCCTAAGGTCTGGAACATGCCAGGGATGTCCACTATCACCACTACTATTCAACATAGTAGTAGTAGTCCTAGCCTCAGCAATCAGACAACCAAAAGAAATAAAACACATCTGAACTGGCAAAGAAGAAGTCAAACTATCACTCTTTGCAGATGATATGATACTGTGGAAAACCTCAAAGACTCCATTCTAAAACTGCTAGAACTCATACAGAAATTCAGTAAACTGTCAGGATATAAAATTAATGCACAGAAATCAGTTGCATTTCTTTACACCAATAGCAAGATAGAAGAAAGAAATTAAGGAGTAGATCCCATTTACAGTTGCACCTAAAACCATAAGATACCTAGGAATAAACCTAACCAAAGAGGTAAAGAATCTGTATTCAGAAAGCTTTATAGCACTCCTGAAAGAAATTGAGGAAGACACAAAGAAATGGAAAAATGTTCCATGCTTCATGGATTAGAAGAACAAATATTGTGAAAATGTCTATGGTACCTAAAGCAATCTACATATTTAATCTAATCCCTATCAAAATATCACCAATTTTTTTCAAAGAAATGGAACAAATAATCCTAAAATTTGTATGGACCCAGAAAAGACCCTGAATAGCTGGAGGAATATTGAAAAGGAAAGCCAAAGTGGGTGGCATCACAATTCCATACTTCAAGCTCTATTACAAAGCTGTAATCATCAAGACAGTATGGTACTGGCACAAAAAGAGACACATAGATCAATGGGACAGAATAGAGAACCCAGAAATAGACCCTCAACTCTATGGTCAACTAATCTTCGACAAAGCAGAAAAGAATGTCTAATGGAAAAAAGACAGTCTCTTCAACAAATGGGGTTGGGAAAATTGTACAGCCACATGCAGAAGAATGAAACTGGACCATTTCCTTACACCACACACAAAAATAGACTCAAAATGGATGAAAGACCTCAGTGTGAGACAGGAATCCATCAAAATCCTTGAGGAGAAAACAGGTAAAAACCTCTTTGACCTCAGCCGCAGGAACTTCTTCCTAGGAACATCTCCAAAGACAAGGAAAGCAAGGGCAAAAATGAGCTATTGGGACTTCATCAAGATCAAAAGCTTTTGCACAGCAAATAAAACAGTCAACAAAACCAAAAGACAACTGACAGAATGGGAGAAGATATTTGCAAATGACATATCAGATAAAGGACTAGTATCCAAAATCTATACAGAACTTATCAAACTCAATACCCAAAGAACAAATAATCTGATCAAGAAATGGGCAGAAGACACAAACAGACTTTTATGCAAAAAAGACATCCAAATGGTCAACAGACATATGAAAAAGTACTCAGTATCATTCAGCATCAGGGAAATACAAATCAAAATCACAATGAGATTCCACCTCACACCAGTTAGAATGGCTAAAATGAACAATGTCAGGGAACGACAGATGTAGGTGAGGACGCAGAGAAAGGGGAACCATTCTACACTGTTGATGGGAATTGAAGCTAGTGCAGCCTCTCTGGAAAACAGTATGGAAGTTCCTCAAAAAGTTGAAAATAGCTCTATGACCCAGCAATCATAGTACTAAGTATTTATTCTAAAGATACAAATGTAATGATCTGAAGGGGCATGTGCACCCGAATGTTTATAGCAGCAATGTCCACAGTAGCCAAACTATGGAATGAACAATGTCCACAGTAGCCAAACTATGGAATGTCCATCAACATATGAAGGGTTAAAGAAGATGCGGTATAGATGTACAATGGAATACTATGCAGCCATCAAAAGAAATGAAATCTTGCAATTTGCCATGATGTGATTGAACAGGAGGGTATTATGCTGAGCAAAATAAGTCAATCAGAGAAATACAATTATCATATGATCTCCCTGATATGAGGAACTTGAGAGGCAGGGCAGGAGGTTTTGAAGGGTAGGGAAGGAAAAAAGTGAAACAAGATGGGATTGGGAGGGAGATAAATCATAAGAGACCCTCAATCTCACAAAACAAACTGAGGGTTGCTGGGGGGTATGCAAGTGGAGGGACAGGGTGGCTGGGTTATGGACTTTGGGGAGGGTATATGCTATGGTGAGTGCTGTGAAATATGTAAACCTGATGATTCACAGACCTGCAACCCTGGGGCAAAGAATACATTATATGTTAATAATTAAAAAAAAAAAAAAAGAATGCGAAGTAAATGCTTCTCAAAAGAATAGTATTCTCATTTAGAAAATCCATATGAATTAGTTTTACCAGCTTCACCATCTCACTTATATTGCCACAACCCTCAAATGGCGATGCACCATTGATCCATTATTATTGGAGTAGTTACTGTCTCAAGGGTAGCCAGTCTTTAGGCTATTCAGTGATGTATGAAGTGGGCAGGCTTAAAGAGATCTGCTTAGAAAAAATGATGGTAATTTGTTTAGCCAGTTTACACTGAATATTCTCAGATTTAAAGAAAACTGGCTAATCTGCAGCAAAAGGAGGAGACAAGAGGAGTGTGAATGTGATGGGCATAGAAGAGAAAGGTGTGAGTGTGTGTGTGTGTAGAGAATACACAGCCATGAGAGTGCCTGCATTGAAATGGCGGAGGGATGAGACAGAGAAAGAGGCTAGAACCTAGACTGGCCTTGGTACCTAACAGTTTTTTAGTTTCAGTTCTTTATTCAATTTATGAGACATGTAGTGCAATTCTTTTCTTAAAACAGTGTGTTAAACATGTTTCATCGCTTGTTCTAACCTTAAACACTTGAAGAAAAACATTCTGCTGAGATTGTCATCCCTAAAGTCTCGATGTAACTGATTGTCTCAAAGGAAATGTTTGATTGAAAGCAGCCTACCCATCAGATTCTCTCAAGATTATGAGCCAAGTTATCTGTACTCATAGAGACGATGGTTGATTCTCTAGCAAGAAAATCATGCAGAACTAGGGTTATAGTAAGCATCTTAGAAAGGCAAAGACTCATGCAAAATAAGGCTATCAGTTATCAGAAATCAAGAGAAAGCTAGACCTAAGAATGGGCCAGTCATTTATAAGGTTTGGTATTCAAAAGTGCTGTTCTGGTTTTCTGCTCCCTCTAATGCCGAACATTACCTTACAAGATTCTTTCAATTCAAGCAAATTAGTTCTATAAACATCTGGCTAGCTGTTGTCAAAGAAGCAAAACTCTACATACTGCCATTTTTGTGTTCCTTGTTTACTTAAAATCTCAAAAGCAATACCACAGCGGCTGAAAAGAGCCAATTCCTAGGATTCCAACCCCTACTTCAATCAAGATGAGCTTTGCAAGATGATAAAGTATAATGTACAGTTTTCTGTGTATCTACTCCTCTCAATAACCTTTTCCATATATGATGCTTAATGATTCTTTATAATATAATATGAAAATTTTATTAAATTCTTCAGTTTCTTCCAGGAACATATTTCTAAATTTAAAAAGCTGGATATTTTTGTTCTTCAAGCAGTCCAATTATGGAGCACAATATCTGAAACTGGCCTCTTAATAAGAAGTTAATATCTATCCTCCTATAACAACTATCTTAAACGTTTAACAAAGGTAGCCTGGGGAGTAGGGAGGTAAGTATTTTTAGTTAAATTCTTAAAAATCATTTATACAGAAGATACATTTATATCCCAGAAGAAATACTTAATGCCTCCATGATGTTATAAAGCAAAATAAAATACATAATTAGACTGAAGACATTCTCTAAACATCTAACTGCTCTCCCAATACCAAGAGCCTCCACTGTGGAGATAGCCACACCAAATCTACCTTGTTTGAAAGAATTAAATAACTGGTATCCCCTGACCCCCCAAAAATCCACAACTAAAGTCAACCTCTCCATACATAAACAAAAACTGATACAGTAATCATTTTTTAACAATAAGATTTTACTTATTTAAAAGAGAGAGAGCAGGAGGGAGAGAGCACAAGCCCAGGGGGATGGAGGACAGCAGGAGAGGGAGAAGCAGACTCCCCGCTAAGCAGGGAGCCCGACACAGGCCTCATCCCAGGACCCGGGATCAATGACCTGAGCTGAAGGTAGACACTTAACGGACTGAGCCACCCAGGTGCCCCAATATATAGTAATAATTTAAAAGGCATATCAAGCTTCTTTTTTGCTGACAATTTTTAAAAAAAAATCCTCTCACAGGTAGAGCAACAGCTGTTACTGAATAGTTCTAGTCACAGGAGAATTTCTTTTAGCACAGTTTGACATCATGGCCTAAATTCAAAGTGACACCAAATTATAGCCTGTTACGGTAATAATCATGGCAATGTAAAGTGGTTTAGGAAAACCTGAAATCTGAGTCTTCAGATATAATTTCAATTATGTCACTGTTGATTCTAGCTAGTCTCAAATCTTACTTTAACATAAAACTATGATGACTTAAAAATGTTTAAGTCTTAAAAAGAGTTAAAAATGTCTTTAAAAGACATTACATAAACAGGTAAAAAATTAACAATAAATAATTCCATTTAAATGATACACTACTTGTCTTACAACAAAGGAATAAATGGGGTAAATGTCTTCTCAGAGACATTAGGTACCTAAGTTTATAGTGTTCTTAAATTTCCATCAGTCAAAAAATATTATACAGAGTGACATCAGCAAGAAGGGAGAAAAGGAAATATAGATAGGAAATCCCTATCCCCTTCCTGACACAGAAACACTGATTTAATAATCATATACAGACCAGAATACTTTTATGAGAACCCCAGAATCCAGTTAAGAAGATGCAGTATCCTAGAAGAGCACAAAATCAAGGACAACTGCATTGGAATGGGGTAAAAACAGCAATTTCACTTTACCTGTGTCTGCCCTCCTCCGTGTCAGCATAGGTAAGTGCTGAAAAAAATACCTTCAACATGCTATTTCTCTCACTGGAAAGAGAAAGCCAGGGGTGAATCCAACATTCTCAGCCCTTCAGGCAATGCCCAAAAGAACTGTTCCTATCTCGCCTTATTCAGAGAGTACTGAATACTCTGAATACTCTCATTCAGAGAGTACTAGATCCAGCCTAGTTAGAATGTCTCAGGGCAGTTAAGAACAAGACAGAGGAACAGGTGGCTCCCAATAGACTCCAAGGCCTCATGTGGCTGGCATGGATGGTAGCACATAGCACAGATCTCAGCAACTGGTGTGGACCTCAACAGCAAGCAAAGATATCAGCAGCCAACAGAGGGGGTGGGGAGGATGGTTGGGGGACGTCTCAGGAGATAGCAGAAATCCAGAATAGATCTCAGCAGTTGACTTGACTCTGAGATTCAGAGAAGGTACATAATCCTAAAACTTCCTCAGGGAGGAGGGTGAGGAGAGAGAGGTGTAACTTGCATCTAACATCTCAGTATCTCCATGCCCTGGGGAAAGGGGCAGGGGCTCTCTGTACCAATAATGGCTCTGTGGGATTGAAAGAAAGTGTAAAATACTGGGAATTCTCTTCCAGGAGAGAGGAAGAAGAGTGGAATATACATATTCATAAAAAAAGGGGGGGAAGAGGGGTGTCTGGTTGGCTCAGTCAGTTGAGCATCTGACTCTTAACATTGGCTCAGGCCATGATCTCAAGGTCATGGGATTGAGCCGCATGCCAGACTCTGTGCTCAGCAAGGAGTCTGCTTCTCTCCCTCTTCCTCTCTTCTACCCCTGCCCCCACTCACACTCTAGCCCTCTCTCTCTAAAATAAATAAATAAATCTTAAAAAACAAAAACAAAACGTTGGAGAGACTCCCAGAATTTCTAGCTACACTGATGAAGATCTTTTCCAGTCAAACCATTCCATAAAGACTGAAAGAAATGGCTGTTTCTTCAAATGTGGAAATGTCAATGTAAAGCTTATGAAAAAAATAAAGAATAAGGGAAATACAATACTCCCAGAGGAAAAAAATAAATCTCCAATAACAAACCCTAAAGAAACAGAGATCTATGAATTGCCTGACCAAAAGATAATCATCTTAAAGCTCAGAGAACTACAAGACAACACAAACAACAAAATTGCAAAAATGATACATGAAAAAAAATGAGAATATGAGCAAAAACAGAAACTATAAAGGAGAACAAAACAAATACTGGTGCTGAAATACAGAATAACTGAATTGAAAAATCTACAAAGAAACCTGTTATAAACACATAAAAAATAGAGAAAAGAATCAAAACAAGCCAATATAAAAATTCAACAATTACAAAGGAAGACAGCAAGAGAGGGAGACAGGAACAGAAGAATGGCAGAACAGCCAGAGAACAATTAACAGAATGGCAATAGTAAGTTTTTATCAGTAATTACTTATAATGTAAAGGGATTAGATTTTCTAGTCACAGACAAGATTTAGAATAATAGATAAAATAAGCAGGATCAAACAATTTGCTATCTATGAGATACACACTTTGACTTTAAAAATACACATAGACTTAAGACAGATACACACATACACATAAGCACACAGAGACTGAAAACAAAGGGATGGTAAAAGATATGTTGCTAATTGTAGCCAAAATAGATTAGGTTTGGCAAATCTAATATCAGACAAAATAAACATTGTCAAAATTGGTCACAAGAAATAAAGATAGAACTAAAATAAGGAAATGGGATTACATCAAACTAAAATCTTCTACACTAAGAAGGAAACCATCAATAAAATGAAAAGGCAACCTACTGAATGAGAGCAGACATTTGCTAATCATACATCCGATAAGGGTCTAACATTCAAAATATACAAGGAACTTATACAACTTAATATCAAAAAAACAACAAGCCAAACAAAGAAAAAATGGGCGGAGGACTTGAATACTCATTTTTTACAAAGAAGACACATAGATGGCCAACAGGTTCAGAAAAACATGTTCAATATCACTAATCATCAGAGAAATGCAAATCAAAACCACAATAAGATACCATTTCAGAAGGGCCAGATTGGCTAGAATCACAAAGACCAGAAAATAACAAGTGTTGGCAAGAATGTAGAGAAAAGGGAATGCTCATAAACTATTTGTAGGAATGTAAATTGGTACAGCCACCATGGAAAACAGTATGAAGTTTCCTCAAAAAATGTTTAAAGAAAGAACTACCATATAGGCCAACAACTCCACTTCTGGGAACTTACCTGAAAAAAAAAAAAAAAAAAAAAAGAAAACACCAAGGCAAAGAAATATATAAACCCCTATGTTCATTGCATCAATGCAATGGCCAAGATATGGAAGCAATCTATATCCCTTGATAGGTGAATAAATAAAGAAGATATGCTACACACATGCACACTGGATATTCAGCCATAAAAATAATGAAATCTTACCATTTGTGACAATCTGGGTGGACCTAGAGGGTATTATGTTAGGTGAAATAAGTTAGAAAGAAAAAGGCAAATGCTGAATGATTTCACTTATATAGGGAAACCTAAAAAACAAAAACAAAATTTAAAAATGAACAAACCAAACAAAACAGAAACAGACTCATCAGTATAAGCAACTAATCATTGGTTACCAAAAACTAGAGGGGCTTGGGGGACAGAAAAAATAGGTGAAAAAGATTAAAACATATAAACTTCCAGGGGCGCCTGGGTGGCTCAGTGGTTTAGTTAAAGCCTCTACCTTTGGCTCAGGTCATGGTCTCAGGGTCCTGGGATCGAGCCCTGCATGGGGAAATCTCTGCTCAGCAGGGAGCCTGCTTCCCTTCCTCTCTCTCTCTGCCTGCCTCTCTGCCTACTTGTGATCTCTGTCTGTCAAATAAATAAATAAAATCTTTAAAAACAAAAACAAAAAACATATAAACTTCCAGTTAGAAAATACATATCATGAGGATGTAAGCTACAGCATAAGGAATATAGTCAATAATATTGTAATAACTCTGTTTGGCAACTAGACTTATTGTGGGGATCATTTGTGATATACAAAATATTGAATCACCATGATGTACACTTGAAACTAACAGGATGCTATATGTCAATTATACTTCAATAAAAAAAAAAAAAAACAACAAAGAAGGTCACTGTATAATGATAAATAGGTCAATTCATCAATAGGATATAACGTAAATATATATGCACTGAAAACTGGAGCAAAAATATATAAAGCAAATATTAATAAAAGTAAAAAGAGAAATAGACAGAAATACAATAATAGAAAGGAACTTCAATATCCCACTTTCATCAATGGATAGATCATCTAGACAGAGAATCAATAAGGAAACAGCACACATGAATAACAGTATAAATCAAGTAGACCTAATAAAGATATACGGAACAATCTATCCAACAGCATCAGAACACACATTCCTCTCAAGTGCACATGGAACATTCTCTAGGATAGATCATATGCTGGGCTAGGAAACAATTATTAACAAATTTTAAGACAGAAATCATATCAAGTATCATTTCCATCCACAATCGTATGAAACTAGAATCAACACAGGAGGAAAATCGGAAAAATCACAAGTATGTAAAAATTAAACCAAAGAAGAATTCAAAGAGAAATAAAATGAAAATAACAAAAGCAGTTCTAAGAGAGAATTCTATAGCAATAAATATCTACATTAAGAAAAAAATCTAAAATAACTTAATATTATGATTCAAAGAAGTAGAAAGAGAAGAATCAACCAAGCCCCAAATTAGCAAAAGAAAGGAAGTAATAAGGATTTGAGCAGAAATAAATCAAACAGAGATTACAAAGACAATTTTAAAAATCAGCAAAATTATGAGTTGGTTTTTTTAAAAAGATAAACAAAATTGACAAACCTTTATCTAAACTAAGAAAAAAAGAGAGAAGACTCAAATAAAATTAGAAATGAAAGAGGAGCATTACAACAGATGCCACAGAAATAAAAGGATCATACGAGCTACTATCAATAGTTATATGCAAATAAATTGGATAATCTAGAAGATATTCCTAGAAACATATAATCTCCCAAGACTGAATCATGAAGAAATAGAAAATCTGAATATACCAACAGGTCTGGTAAGGAGTTTGAAACTCAGTAATTAAAACTCACTCAAGGAAGAAAACCCCAGAATCAGATGGCTTCACTGGTGAATTCTATCAAACATTTAAAGAAGAATTAATACTGGGGCGCCTGGGTGGCTCAGTTGGTTGGACGACTGCCTTCGGCTCAGGTCATGATCCTGGAGTCCCGGGATCGAGTCCCACATCGGGCTCCCAGCTCCATGGGGAGTCTGCTTCTCCCTCTGACCTTCTCCTCGCTCATGTTCTCTCTCACTGTCTCTCTCTCAAATAAATAAATAAAATCTTTAAAAAAAAAAAAAAGAAGAAGAAGAAGAAGAATTAATACTAATCTTTCTCATATTTTTCCAAAAAATTTAACTGAAGGGAGAACTTCCAAGCCTTTTATAAGTCAAGCAGTACCCTGATACCCTCACCACATCACAAGAAAAGAAATACACTGGCCAATATTTGATAAACTTAGGTACAAAAATCCTCAACAAAATACTGGCAAACCAAATTTAACAACACACAAAAAGAATCATATACCATGATCAAATGGGATTATTCCATGGGATATAAGGATGGCTCCACATATGCAAATCCGTGTGATATACATTAACAGAATGAAGGGAAGAAAATCACAGGATCATCACAATAAATACAGAAAAGCAATTAACAAAATTCAATACTCTTTCATGATAAAAACAAGCTTAACAAACTAGGTAAAGAAGGAAAGTACCTCAACAAACATAATATATGACAAGCCAAGAGTTCACATTATACTTAATGGTGAAAAACTTAAAGCTTTTCCATCAGGGTTAGAAACAAGACAAAGATACTCACTCTGATGACTTTTATTCAACATAGTACTAAAGTTCTAGCTAGAGCAATTAGGCAAGAAAAAGAAATTAAAGTCATACAAATTGGAAAGGATCAAGAAAAATTATCTGTTTGTAAATGATATGATCATATATAGCAAACCTTTGAGACTTTACCCAAAACTGATACAACTAATAAAACAATTTAGTAAAGTTGCAGGATACAAAATTGACATACAAAAATAAATTGTACTTCTATATACTAACAAAGAACTACCCAAAAAGGAAATCAGGATAATTCTCTTTTATGATAGCTTCATAAAGAATAAAATATTTAGACATAAACTTAACCAAATAGTTTGTGAAAGACTTGTACATTTAAGTTATAATCTAATGATAAAAGAAATTAAAGAAGACACAAATAAATTGGAAGATATCCCAAAAGCCTTAATATTGTTAAAATGTCCATAAAAACCCAATGATCTACACATTCAGTGTTATTCCCATCAAAATTCCAATGGCATTTCTTACATAAATAGAAAAGATAATCCTAAAATACATATGAAACCATGAAAAAGCCCCAAATAGACAAAGCAACCTTGAGAAAAAAGTAGCAAAGCAGGAGGCATCACACATCCTGATTTAAATATATTACAAAACTAGAGTAATTAAACCATATAGTACTAACAGAAAGACAGATATACAGACCAATGGAATGGAACATAGAGACGAGAAATAAACTCATCTATAAATAGTCAACAAGGGTGCCAAGATTATACCATGGGTAAAGAATTGTCTCCTCAAAAACTATGCTGGGAAAACTGAATATCTATATGCAAAAGCATGAAATTAGACCTGCATCTTACACCATACACAAAAATCAATTCAAAATGGATTAAAGACTTAAACATAAGAACTGAAGCTGTAAAACTCCTAGAAGAAAACATAGGGGGAATGCTTCATGACATTGTTCTTGACAATTATCTCATGGATATGACATCAAAAGTTCAGGCAACAAAAGCAAAAATGGACAAATGGGACCACATCACACTAAAAAGCTTCTGCTCAGTCAAGGAAATAATCAGAGTGACAAGCCAGCTTATGGAATATGAGAAACTATTTGCAAGCCAAACGGCTCATAAAGGGTTAACTTCCAAAACATATAACTTCTACAACTCAAAAATTTTTAGTGAAAAATCCCAAATAAACCAGTTAAAAAATATATAAAGAACTTGAATAACATTTCCCCAAAGATTATTGGGTAGATGAAAAGGTGTTTATAATCAGGGAAATAAAAATCAAAACTGAAATGAAATATCACCTCAAACCCGTCAGGATGGCTATCATAAAAAAATATCACAAGGTAAGTATTGGCAATGTTGTGGAGAAATGGGAACTCTTTAATACTATTAGTGGGGATATAAAATGGTGCAGCTGCTATGTTAAACAGTATGGTGGTTTCTAAAAACATTAAAACTAGAACTAACATGTGACACAGCAATACCACTTCTGGGTATATATCCAAAAGAACTGAAATCAGGATATGAAAGAAGTATCTGTACTCCCATGTTCACTGCAGCATTATTCAAAACAGCCAGGATATAGGAACAACTCACATGTCTAATGACAGATGAAGAGATAAAGACAATGTAGTAGGTAAGTACAATGGAAAATTGACAGAGCTGGAGGAAATTTGCTCAACGAAACAACTCAGTCACAGAAGGACAGATAATGCACAATTCCACCAATATGAGGTATCTAAAACAGCCACACATACAGAAGTAGAAAACAGAATGGTGGTTGCCAGGTGATGGAGGTGGGGGGAAGGAAGTGGGAGTTATTTTATAAAGTTATCACCATATAAGATGAGTAAATTTTCTAGAGATCTGTTATATAATATAATGCCTATAGTTATTGATATAGTGTTGTGCATGTAACAATTTGATAAGAGAGTATGCAGACCTCATGTTAAGTTTTCTTACCAACAAAGGGATACAAGGAAACTTTCGAAGGTGATGTATATTTTATTACCTTAATTGTGGGTAATCAAAGCTGTATGCATATATCAAAACTCATTAAACTGTATATATTAAATATGTACACTTTTTTGTATATCAATTTTACTTCAATGAAGCTGCAGAATTAAATATATTTGTAAATATAAACACATATATGAAGGAGTGGGATACCCTTGTAGCTACCTCTAATATTAATACTATAATTGGTATAGGAAATATTATAATCAAACATAGTAGCCTGGGGCCCCTGAGTGGCTCAGTCAGTTAAGCTATGGACTCTTGATTTAGGCTCAGGTCATGATCTCAGGGTTGTGAGATCAAGCCCTGCATGGAGCTCCATGTTTGGCATGGAGTCTGCTTAAGATTCTCTTTCTCCCTTTCCTTCAACCCCTCCCTCCCACTTAAAAATTTAAAAAATAAATAAATAAGGGGCACCTGGGTGGTTCAGTGGGTTAAGGCCTCTCCTTTGGCTCAGGTCATGATTTCAGGGTCCTGGGATCGAGCCCCCATCGGCAGAGAGCCTGCTTCCTCTTCTCTCTGCCTGACTCTCTGACTACGTGTGACCTCTCTTTCTCTCTCTCTCTCTGTGTCAAATAAATAAATATCTTTTAAAAAAATAATAAATAAATAAGTAAATGAGTTTAATTTTCAAAAATAATAACTCAATTAATATTTTTTGGTTGATTAGTAACATGAATTAGTACCAGGTTTCTTTCTGATTAAATCTTCCAGTTATCTGGGGTCAGGCAAATTTAGAACTTTCATTAAAAAACACTTTACTTCAGGGACTCCTGGGTGGCTCAGTCAGTTAAGCTTTGGGCTCAGGTCATGTCCAAGGGTCTTGGGATCGAGTCCCACATCAGGTTTCTTCTTCAGCAGGAAGCCTGCTTCTCCCTCTCCCTTCTGCTCCCCCTGCTTGTGCCCTCCCCCTCTCTCTGGCAAATAAACAAATCTTAAACAAAAAAAGAAAGAAAAGAAACTTTATTCAGAGTTCATTCAGAGGAAACAAGTCTTTGAGTAATGATACTTAGTTACGTTACTTTTTAATTACTCCAACCATAAGAGAACAATCAGCGACCTTAATAAGATCACATGACACCAGTAATGTTTACAGAGAAACAATCTACATTTCACATTGACCACCAGAGATGCGAGGTACAGTTGTACAAGGTATGTACTCTCTTCCCTGCACAAGGGCATCTGGCTGAGCAAACAGAAGAGCCTGGAATTGAACCCACTTCACTAGTTATACCATGTTGCTACAAGGTAACACACAGAAAATGTAAGGTAGAATATTAAAGAAAATCTTTCAAAAGTATTACACTGCTCATCATTAACGCATCTCAATGTAATATTATTGGAGTAAAGTCTGTGAATCCTAAAGTCAGAATTAATCTTAGGTCATTGCCTTTCCAATGCCTCCTACTGCAATGCATCATATGTGGACATATCCATGTCCATGGACAGACATGACCATTAAGTAGTCTATTTTATTTTATTTACTTTTTAAATTATTTTTATTAACAAATAATGTATTATTTGCCCCAGGGGTACAGGTTTGTGAATCGTCAGGTTTACACACTTCACAGCACTCACCATAGCACACACCCTCCCCAATGTCCATAACCCCACTCTCCCTACAAACCCCCACCCCCTAGCAACCCTCAGTTTTTCTTTTTCTTTTTTTTTTTTTTTAAAGATTTTATTTATTTATTTGACAGACAGAGATCACCGGTAGGCAGAGAGGCAAGCAGAGAGAGAGGAGGAAGCAGGCTCCCCACCGAGCAGAGAGCCCGATGCGGGGCTCGATCCCAGGATCCCGGGATCATGACCTGAGCCGAAGGCAGAGGCTTTAACCCACTGAGCCACCCAGGCGCCCCCCCTCAGTTTGTTTTCTGAGATTAAGAGTCTCTTATGGTTTGTCTAAGTAGTTCTATTTTATAAGCCAAACTGTATCACCCTGAAACTTCTGTCCTTTGTAATTATTCCTCTTATAATGATAGCCCTAAAGGATTTTTGGAGGCAATTGTCATATCTGTTTTTCTCTTCTTCTTCATTTCAAGTAAGTCCAGTTCCTTTAATTCATTATTATATGACATATTTCTAGGCAGTGGCGACTCCAGAGTTCCTATGTAGGACAGGCTAGGGAACTTGTCTTGAAGTTTCTTTTGCAGAGTAAATATACCAGTTTCTACTTAGCCTTTATATAAGACTGTATTTGTCTCCCTAATATTACCCAATTATGCCAAAGACAGATGATAGCATTTACTTTTCACCACAAATCAAGCTTTGAGGCATTAGCTTATAGGTTTTAAACAAAGTTGGTTGATTTTTTTTTTTTTTTCCTTTTATTGTGAGGGATGGCTTTAGCGAGGCTTTGGGATAGAAGTACAGGGAGCAAAAAACCCATTTTGTCACGTGCTAATAGATAGCACCTGGGCAAGTCTCCTTAAAAGGTTACATTGAGGAGGAAATCCAAATAAATAAAAACAAATCAGTGTAGGGACGCCTGGGTGGCTCAGTTGGTTGGGCAGCTGCCTTCGGCTCAGGTCATGATCCCAGCGTGCTGGCGCTGGGATCGAGTCCCACATCAGGCTCCTTGCTCGACGGGGAGCCTGCTTCTCCCTCTGCCTCTGCCTGTCATTCTGTCTGCCTGTGCTCGCTCTCTCCCCCTCTCTCTCTCTGATAAATAAAAAAAAAAAAAAAAAAACAAATCAGTGTGGAACTAATCTCCTAACAATACTGATCCATTACACTATATTTAACTTAAAACTATTGAAAACTGTTAAAATTTTCCTAACCAGCAGCTGTCTACTTAGGTCTCTGGATGTGTACATTTCATTTTTTAACTTTTTTTTTTAAGAATTTATTTATTTATTTGAGATAGAGAGTTGGAAAGAGCACAAGCATGGTGAGTAGCTGGGAGAAGCAGGCTCCCCGCTGAGCAGGGAGTCTGATGTGGGGCTTGATCCCAGGACTCTGGGATCATGACCTGAGCTGAAAGCAGATGCTTAACCTACTGAGCCATCCAGGCACCCTGCCTTCATTTTTTAATTTAAACACAAACTTGTTTTATTTATATAACCAGCTGGATTATATACTTTTTTAAAAAGTCAAATACTTAAGTTCAAGTAGGTATGATAGAGTCAGTTTCTTTTTTAGTTATTAGAATACAGATTCCAAGGATAAATAAAATAAATTAAAATATTCAATAATATTATCTGACAGAAAGTCCTACAGGTAGAGTATTTCCTATTTTCCTGACCGTCTTTTCCTACTAGAGTTCTAACACACTAAAAGGGACATAAATTTTAATGATGTACAAATGAAAAATGCCTTCTGGAAAAAAAACAGTGAACTTAGTTTTTAAGTAATCACAGCAATCCAGCTTATTTAAAAGTAAACGTTTATACTTTTCTGTGATTTCTAACTCTCCCAACTCTGTAAAATTGATTAGTTGCATAATAAAAAGTTATTAAATGTTTTCAATTTTTAAAAACTTCCAAGAAGTAGCAGATTATCAATTTGGGAAAATCAACTACAAATCCCAGCATATTGTATCACATGAGACATTTTAAGAAAAAGGTATTCTATTTCTCGCATGATTCTGATGGCCCAGTACACACTTACTTTCTAAAGGATATTAATTAATGGGTTTTCAGGAAAATATTGAATAACCAATTAACCTGAAAATAAATCTGGGTAACTATAGACATGTTTAGAGTTTATAGTAACATTTTAGAGCCTCGGGGACAAGAATGGAGGAGTAAATCTGTTCTGGTTTCTAATGCCAGTGAATTCCTTTGTGGCAACTTTTAAACCACAGGAATTACCCCATTTGGAGACTATAATTCTCTTATAAGATGTGCTTTGCAATTAAAAACCACATCACAGGAAGGCATGTCAGTAAACATTATGGCTCCGTGGATAAATCTGGGGGGAAGATTTAAATGGTCATTTAGAAGGCAGCTTACTTACATTAGATTTACAAATTCACAAGTAATTTCTAGCAGTAAAGGAACGGCCTATCATGGTAAATGAATACAGCAAAAGGTTCAGATGAACCATAGGGTCAATGTATTTCGGAGCTGAAAAGGAACTTCAGGGCTCATATAAAAGGTATACAGAAACATCTTCATTTTATAGAGGTAAAGCAACTTGTCCAAGACCACAACCATAAATGGAAATTGGACTTCTGCACCTTTCCTCCTCTAATTTGCCTCATCTCTAGTGAACATAAAACACCATCCTAACAAGACAATGCAGTCGTCATAGACTGTGTCACGTATTTGCTTTTCAGTATATGAATGTCACATATATACCGACCATCATCCCTCGATGACTTGGTAGCCTGAATCTATGTCCCCAGGGATAGGGAAGGAGAAAAACAGCCATAATGACAGCCTCTTCCTCTCACTCCCCAACAAATCATGATGCCATAAAAGGTCACTCATTTAATTATTTTTAAATGTTTTTAAGTACAGTCTTCTACTTCATGGACATCCACCTGGCATACATAGAGCCGGTTGCTCTGAGTGGCTGAAGAAACTTCTCTGCTTGTTACCCTCAGACAGATATAAACAAATGTACTGGAGGCCATTATTGAGATTATCAGAAAATTCAACAATATTCTTTTAAATGTTTTACTATTTAATTACCTTCACCAAAACCTATTTAGATGGAACATTTTATCAATATTTATAATGCTTGGATTCTCATCTAGAAGATAAATGCATACTCCCTGAAAGACTCCAAAATCTGGGGGTTAAAGAGCTTTTTCAGACCTACAGCATCTAAACATAAATGTTCCAATGCCATGTCCCACAAAAACTTTCGCCAAGGAATATCTTAAATTTTTAAGGGAAACATGGGAGTACTCAACATATGTTAAATATTGTGTGAAATAGTAGCTTAAACTAGTTGCCAATTCTGACGTTACACTGCATGAAAATCAAGGTGAGACAGGAAATGAGGGTGGTGGTGTCCATTCTGATTCCAAAATTTGAAAAATTGTCCTGTGCTTAATAGGTGCTCAGATTCTATAAGTAATTGTAATTATTTTAAAAAGAAACTAATTTTTTTCTTTCAATTTAGTCTATGTCTTTAATGGCTTTAAATCACCAGACCACAGACACTTATTTAGTTGTTCAGACCTAACTAAATAAACAGAACTGTTATGGTTTTGTTTGTTTTTGCAAAGAGGCTCCATGGGGAAATAACCAAGGTAGTAAGTGATCTGTGAACTGAGACAGTTTGGGAGCCACTGTGTTAATGTAAACTGAGATATATACAAACTGAATGGCTAAAAGGTTACATTAAAAACTCAGTAATAAAATAAAAAGCCTAGAACCTCCAGTCATAAAAACATATATGCCTGAAATTACAAGTGATAGACTCACTATTATTACAGATTTAGTGTAATTTGTACTGGCATTTGTAATCTGTAACATAAGGCACTGGTTCAGACTGTGGTTTCAAGAGTTAGACAGCCTTAGTTCAAAACTATTTTGCCATATGCTAACTGTGTACCTTTGCTCCTTACATCTGTTTCTTCATACATAATAATGGGAATAATAATAGTACTTGTTTTATACTAAGGACCATAAAGGTTAAATGAAGTAATGCATGAAAACTACACCTGGGTCTTAAGTGATCAGTAAGGTACTAGCTATCTTTATCACATTCATCATTATTAATATACACTCTTTAGAAAGTTACACTTCCAGATTAACAAACGAGATAGTCTAGACCAATCCCACCAAAAGTATGCCTTAAAAAGTCAGAAAGAGTATTTAAAATATATATATTTTTTAAGGAGCCAGAGGCTATTGAGGTAGTAAACAAGTCATGATTAGGAAAGGAAGTCAACTCAGAGAGGCACTTGAGAGCAATTTTGTGCTCAAGGCTTTTGTCAATGTCAGAAGCATCGCTGAGAGGCTTAAAAGGGGAGCAGAGGTTTTAATAAATGTATAGGGACATGAAAATTAATGTTCAGGGCCTACCAAGGAGAAGTCAAAGGTTGATATGGGTTGGAACCTCAGGGTATACCCTTGTAGGCAATATAAATCTATATATAGACCATCACTCACAGGAGATAAAGCCATTTGATACCACTTCACTCCTTTGGTTGATTTACAATGATCTGGATTAAAGTGCCCCTAGATTGCTGCCTGCAACAAGCAAAAATAAATCTTCTTTGGAATATTATTGAGATTCTCAAGTTATTTCTATTTATTTCTCATGTATGGCATATGGGACACAATAAAAAAAAAAATCAGGTATATGAGAAGACAATAACACTAAGTATCTGGAAGCCAAGAAAAACAGACACCAGATCAACTCAGAGAATTCAGAGAACAGGGATTTCAAGGGCGCGTTTAAAAACTATTTTGCTTAATATGACTAATAAATTAAGCAATAAATTGTTATTGAGAATATCACAAGAAGGAGGAATGAAAACATCTAAATGGAAATTCCAGTACTAAAAAATACAATCACTGAAAATAAGAATTTAGTGGATGGACTTAAAAGCAAACTATGCAGAGCTGAAAAAAAAAAAAAATCAGTGAACCATAAGCCAGGTGAGAAGAAAATATCCAAACTAAAATATGGAAGAAAAAAAAAGAACAAAAGTAAAATATAGATAGGATAGAGTAAAATATCCAGCATACAGAAATCTGGAGCTGCAGAATGACAGGATTAAAAAAATAGAGGCAGAAGCAATACAGGAAGATACAATGGCTGAAAAATTTCAAAACTGAGTAAAAACATAAAACCTTAGATTTAAAAAACACTACAGGGGCGCCTGGGTGGCTCAGTGGTTTAAGCCGCTGCCTTCGGCTCAGGTCATGATCTCAGGGTCCTGGGATCGGGTCCCGCATCGGGCTCTCTGCTCGACAGAGAGCCTGCTTCCCTCTCTCTCTCTCTGCCTGCCTCTCCATCTACTTGTGATTTCTCTCTGTCAAATAAATAAATAAAATCTTTAAAAAATAAATAAATAAATAAATAAATAAATAAATAAAAATAAAAAACACTACAAATGCCAAATAGGATAGTACAAAGAAAACCATATCTAAACATATAGTAGTAAAAAGTGATTAAAACAAAAGCAAAAAAATCTTAAAAGCAGCTAGAAATAGAACAAGGTACAAGTATACCGACTGATGGCAGAAATCTCAATAGAAACAATGAAAGCCAGAATATACTACAATGGTGTCTTTAACACACTGAAAGAAAACTGTCAACCGAGAAATCTACACGCAGCAAAAACACTCTTCAAAAGAACAGGTGAAATAGACTTTTTCAAATAAACAAAAAGTGAAAGAATGTATCATCAGCAGATCCACGGAAATTATGATGTATTAACTATGGTGTATTCTTTAGCGGAAAAAAAACAGTTCAAGAAGAAAACTCAGTGATGCTATAAGGAGTATCTTCTGTTTAAACAATTATAATAATGATGCTCACATATAATTAAATTAAAATATACAACAATAGCATTTGAGTTGGGGGAAGGGTTGTTAAATGTATTAAAGTGGAAGATTCTTTCATAGCCCAGGAAGTTGTGATAGCACTACTTTATGGAGGCACCTGGGTAGCTCAGTTAGTTAATTGTCTGCCTTCAGCTCAGGTCAGATCCTGGGGTCCTGGGATTGAGCCCTGTGATGGGCTCCCTGCTCAGCAGGGAGTTTCTCCCTCAGCTGCTCTTCTGTTCTCTCCTTCTCTCTCAAATAAATCAATAAAATATTTTTAAAAATACTATTTTATATCATACATTAATAAATCCAAGATATATAGTATAGACTTTTGGGTAGCCTTAAAAAAAAAAAAAAAAAAAAGGAAAGTCTTAAATATAACGAGCTAATGATGAGAAGCAGAAGAGATACCATAAGAAAAAATAATCAAACTGAAATAAAACAAGCAAAAAAAAGAACAAGTAACAAAATGGACAAAATGAATAGAAAATAGTAAAATGGTAGATTTAAACTCAAATTACATTACAGTAATACATTCTATAATATGTAATAATGTAATTATAGTAATTACATTAAGTATAGCAGTATAAATACTCTGATTAAAAACAAAAATTACCAAAGTATATTTTTTAACAATGCAACTACAGTTGACCCTTGAACAACACAGGTTGGAACTGCGTGGATCCACTTACACACAGATTTTTTACAGTACAGTACTGTAAATGTGTTTCCTTTACCTTATGAATTTTTAGTTAAATTTTCTTCTCTCTAGCTTTATTGTAAGAATACAATGTAATATACAAATACAAAATTTGTGTTAACTTACTGTTTATGTTATCAGTCAAGCTCTGGTAAACAGCAGACTATTAGTCTTAACTATTAGTAGTCAAATGTTTGGGGATCAAAAGTTACATGAAGACTTTCAACTGTGTGTTGGGGGGCGTTATTCAAGGGTCAACTATATATGCCAATAGCAAGAAATAACCCTTAAATATAAGGATATAGAAATTTTAAGTAAAAAGAAAAAAGATATATAGATGTCAACCAGAAGAAAGCTGGTATAATACCACACAAAGTAGAGTTTGAGGCAAAATATAATAGCTTGACTTGGGACAGTGTTCTATAAAAGTGGAAGGAGAGGGCTGCCTGGCACCATCAGTCAAGAGCCCAACTCTAGTTTCCGCTCAGTTTGTGATCTCAGCTCGGTGTTGTGAAATCCAGCCCACGACGGGCTCTGTGCTCCGTGTGGAGTTTCCTGTTGATTCTCACTCCTTTTCCCTCATTGGTAAAAGGGGAATTTGTGCAAGAATTCTATTTCTTTGCATTCTTGGCATTTCATTGAACATACCACATACCTTTAACATCAGACCTAAGATGCTAGAGATTCTTTAGCTTAATTCTGCATATGGAAATGAAAATGAGGAAACTGAGATTTTTCTTCATAAAAAATAGGAGAATCTCTCCAGAGAAATTATAGTAAACCCAGGTTCACATTACATCACTACTTAGTGGCGAGTTTCCTTCATATTAGCATTCAGACTCCCTAGTGCCAAGCTGCATGGTCTGTTTCCTTTTTCTTCCTGTTAGGCTTATTTCAAGTCTGCCTGTCTTCCTCCCTCCCTCCGTCTCTCTTTCTTTCTTCTTTCCTTTCCTTTTCCTTCCCTCCTCTTCTCCTTCTCCTTCACTTTCCTTTTTGGGTCATTTATTGTTAAAGAATAATTATCAGTCTCTGCTACTTTCAAAAACTTAAAAATTCTCATGCATTATTTTTTCTGGACTACTTTTATACTCAAGTGAAATATTTAATGCTAGTCCCCTAAAAATATCAGGGGGTACAGTATATAACTCACAGATAGCACTGAGTATATGTTAGGCACTATTCCATGTTATATATATTTACACACACACACACACACACACACACACACTCATTAAATCTCCATAATTAGTATTTTTATAAGTATCATTATTATTCCTGTTTTATCAATGCATAAAATAAGGCACACAGAAATTAAGTAACAAGACCACACAGATAAAGAGAGGCTAGGATTGGAACCTAGGCTTCAGAGTCTATACTTTTGACTAACTAAAAAAAAATCTTGACTGGGATTTAGTGAGGCTTTATCAGAAACCATATGTCTGACCTTGGCAAGACACTTCACATTTCCACATCTCCAGACCAATACATAGAAATGAGGAAATTTTATCAAATATTACCTAAAGTCTTTTCATTTTTAAAAACCTGAATTTTTATAGCAAAGCTTTATTATGTAATTACACCCTCAACCTTAGATAAATTAAATGAATACCAGGCCTCTCCAGACAGTTAAAAGCAGTTCTTGTCTTTGACTTCAACATATTTCTAATAGTCATTTCTAGTTTTCTCCCCCAAATCCCTTTCCCTCTACAAAATTAATTTTTTTTAAGATTTTATTTATTTATTCGACACAGAGAGAAAGACAGCGAGAGAAGGAACACAAGCAGCGGGAATAGGAGAGGGAGAAGCAGGCTCCCCGCCAAGCAGGGAGCCGGTTGTGGGGCTCCATCCCGGGACCCTGGTATCATGACCTGTGTTCAAGCTGGGACAGCAACAAGAAAGGAGAAACCTGATTTTCTGATATTTCTGGGGCCCTCAAATCTGCCCAGACATTTTTTCTGAATGAAAAATAAACTTCTGTCTTATGGGGGCGGGGGGCAGAATCTCTCATGTTCAGCCACTGGCACAAATTCTACCTTGTTCAGAACTAGAAGGTACATTATCATAAAGTGAATTATGTTTTCATAGCAAAAGCTGTAATTAGGGAATATGCTCCTATCCCTTGTCTTAATTTCAAAATAAATACAATAAATAAAATGTACTACAAATTTAAAAAGCCACAAACTTAAAAAAAATTAAATTTCCTTACATGTTCTGCACATTGATTATACAAGGCTTATATGTACAAAACATAAAAACACATGTATCACTTTTATATATGGCATATCATAAATACAACCTAAGATTAACATGTCAGCTATAATGGGACTAAACATTTTTTTTAAGATTTTACTTATTTGAGAGAGAGAGTGAGAAAGAGAGAGTAAGTGAGGGGAGAGGCAGAGGGAGAGGGACAGAATCTTCAAGAGATTCGGAGTTAAACACAGCCAGATGCCGGGCTAGATCCCAGAATCCTGAGGTCATGACCTGAGAAGAAGACAGATGCTTAACCTGAGCTACCCAGGTGACCCTAAACATATATTTAATAAGTTTGGTTACCCTCTTGGAACTTAATTCAAGTGTGTTTTTCTTGTTTCTCTGTTTTTTTTTTAAATTTTATTTTTTATAAACATATAATGTATTTTTATCCCCAGGGGTACAGGTCTGTGAATCGCCAGGTTTACACACTTCACAGCACTCACCATAGCGCATACCCTCCCCAGTGTCCATAACCCCACCCCCCTTCCCCCAAACCCCCTTCCCCCAACAACCCTGTTTGTTTTGTGTTGTTTCTCTGTTTTTATAATGTGAGATTCCCTTGTTTTCTTAAAAATCAGTCCAGGAAAGATTAATATAAACTTCTCTTAAATATTTTCCTGAATGCAATCATTTTATTGATTAGACAGGTACACTTTGGAAAAGCACCCCGAACTTCTTTACCGCTCTTTAATTTGGCATTTGATGACAAATCTGATTTATTATGTGTAATTAATTCAGGATACCAACCAGAGTTCTAAATGAAATTACATTAAATCTAACTAGTCAAGTCCACCTGGATTCATGTGTTTCTAATGAACCCCTGAAGGAGGTTTTAAAAAAATTCTTCTCAAAATTAATTGAGAAGAACCAAAACAACCATTTAGAATTATTTGCCAAATCTCAATGCTATGATCCAGCCACCAATCACAAAACTCTAAACACTAGACAGAAAAAAAAAAAATATTTAAGGCAAAGAGGTGAAATCCTAGACCTGGCATTATCTGATTCCCCTGTGACCCATACACTGTGGGTTCCACCCTAGTCTAGATGCACACTGACTTTTAGAACTTCTCCGCTCAAACTTTTCCATTTATATGAACCCGCTTTGAAATGTATTATTTTTTTCTACTTTTGCTTTAAGTCTGAAAGTTTTCCTATCTTTCCTCTGTCTCTGACTCTTGCCATTTGTGTAGGAGAAATGCCTGTCTCTGCTGAGCAAGGAAAAACATCACTCTTCACCTGGAGCTACATTACTCAGTAGGATGTTCAGTTTCCCAATGTTATGCTACTATGCTAAACTAATCTGAGCTCCCTTCTTACCGCTTAACATTGCGTATTTTCATTGACTCACTGGCCCTAAAGAGACTCCTTTCTCTTCTTCCATAAAACTTTTATATTGGTAAATATTTATCAAATCAGATACGTTCATATACCTTTAAGTGAAAAATTTCTCAACATTTAAAGATTACTTAAAAGTTGTAGATTATTTAGAGAGAAAATATAATTTCTTCAAAATAATAATGTATAGTGAAAACATTATGCTGATTCATTTTTAAGTGGCTCTGAAATCACGCCTTCACAGAGGCCATCAGTGACTAGTTTACAGATAAAATAGGAATTGAGAAGAATAAACTTAAAGTATCCAATGTAGTGGCTTGCAAAGAGAAAAAAAAAGTATAAGAACAAAATTAGAAGGAGGAAATTATAACTTCCACATAACTTGTTGAGCCAAAAAAGTTTAATAGTAGTCCCACATAAATTATTATATCCTTTTCCCACTCTTCTGTCTCATGTTGAGATTAACTTTCAAATGTAATACAATAACTTAATAAAAATAGTAGGGTTTTAGTTATAATAGCAGTAGCGGAGGTGGCAGCTAACATTATTAAATACTTACTATATACCAGATTGTGTTAAAAACATTATATGAATTAATCATATTTTTAAGTGTTTCCTGAAGTATAATTAAACTATAGTGTTACTTTAGTTTCAGGTGTTTGCCATAGTGATTCAACAACTCCATACATTACTCTGTGCTAATCACAATAAGCACAGTCATCATCATATAAATTATCATATTTAGTCCTAACACCTGTATTAGAAACATATTATTAGAACCATTTAAGAGAGAAAAAGAAGATTTAGAGAAATTAATAAACATGCCCCAAATGAGACTTTGTAAATGATTCAAATGGGATTTAAACCCAGGTAAACAGACCAAGAGTATACTTACAAGCTTTACAAAAATAAGAGTATTTCATAATTTTATATTACTCATTTAAATTAAATTCTCCCATATTCAGCAACTGCACTTGTATAGACTAAATAACAGGTCAAAGATGCCATATTACCAACTACTTCCAAATGAGAATCAGAGGCTGCTTAAATTACAGAGCCGCAAGAGTCCCATGTACCCTGATGCCATTCTCTGAAGTCTTGTCATTGTTCTTGCTTGCCACTCCAACATTCCAAAGAATTTCAGTGCTTGGAAACAATCAGAGCGGCATTACAAAAACCATGCTAACCTATTATGTTATTAGAAAATAAATTTTACTTATAAAGAGATGCTATAGGATTGCATAGATTTCTAGGTGTTTTTTTTTTAAGTAATCTCTACACTTAATGTGGGGCTTGAATTTATTTATTTATTTTTTAAAGATTTTATTTATTTATTTGAGAGATAAGAGATCACAAGTAGGCAGAGGCAGGCAGAGAGAGGAGAAAGCAGGCTCCCCACGGAGCGGAGAGCCTGATGTGGGGCTCAATCCCAGGACCCTGGGATCATGACCTGAGCTGAAGGCAGAGGCTTTAACCTGCTGAGCCACCCAGGCATCCCAGGCCTGAATTTACAACCCTGAGATCAAGAGTCTCCTGCTCTTCCAATTGAGCCAGACTGGTGCCCACTATATTTTTTTTAAATGTATGCAAATTTAATAAGAACAAAGGAAAGGGTCAAAGATCAGAAGTACTAACAGTGTGGAAAATGGGGATCTTGATATCGGGGTTGTGAGTTTGAGCTCTTTATTGAGTGTAAAGATCACTAAAAATCAGTAAATAAGCTAACTTTAAAAAAAGGTGTGGAAAGCAATTTGAAAGAAAGAATGTGGAGAGAGAAATGTAAAAAAAGAAAAAGAGAAGAAACTAGATAAAAGAGAAAAGCAGAATATTTAAGAATAGGAAAAATTATAAAATGTAAATACAAAAGTAAACTGAAAATTTACAAAAGTAATTTATACAAGTGAAAGTAAATCATGAAACATGCTGATAATAAAAATGAGAAAAGAAAAATGAGATAAATCTGGGTCTATGACCATTCTTTCCTTGTAAGCATCTACTTACTACAAACCTCATTATTTTTTTTTAGACTTCTGATTTTGGTAGCTATTCAGATAGTGCTTACTATTTTGTACCCGACTCCTTTACTCATATTACCTTCCTCTGTTAACATTTTTTTCTTTTAGAAGTACATAAACTAAAATTCAAGAGCCTAAATGGTTATATGAAATATTAAAAAGTATTTTATCTTAAATGTATTTTCTTTATATACTATTATTCATTTTATACAGCTCTTCTACAATGTAACACTAGAAAGCATACTTCCTTTCAAAGTTAAATATATTACTTACTACTGACAAAGTCAGAAGCTCTTCCCAACCTACCCATAATATCTTTGTTATAATGATACCACAATAAAAAAGAATGATGCTTTCTTAATTTAAAGTTGCTAAGAGAGTAGATCTTAAAAGATCTCATGACAAGAAAAAATACTGTAACTATATGTGGTGACAGATGTTCACTTAGAGTGGTGATTATTTCACAGTATATACAAATATCAAATCATTACATTGTACACCTAAAACTAATATAATGTTATATGTCAATTATACCTCAATTTTTAAAAAACGATGTTTTTCTGTCTGGTCCTTTTTGTAGGCTAACATTCCTTAAACTAGATACCTCCATTCATTCTAAAATCTGGAATTTATTACTTATGAACAAACTAAAGAACAATGCTTTAACTGTAAGTATTTAATACAGATCCAAATTCAACCAAAAAGATATCTTATTTCACAGATTTAAAAGAATGTGTGATGACACTACAGCTTACTCAAAAACATCATTGGTAGTCCTTCTAATGCAGATAAAAATTTGATTATAAGTCAAATCTGCCTTTATAAGACAATTCAAACACACTGATTCACAACTGGATAAATATAAAGAAACTTCCTAATGGCTGAAAATACATCCAAGGAATCTAACTGAAAACAGACATAAAATGCCCTTTGGAAAACGAATCTTCATTTTGCACATGCTCAAGAATACCCACCCACTATATCACACTAGTTACCCAGAATGCTTGAATACCTTCCTATGTCGTCCAGAACTGTAGTAGCACAGTATCAAAACAGTAATGACCTTCCTGTCATTGCAATTGGTTCCAGACATCACTTCTGGTTCTTAAAAATTGAGGGGAAATTTTAATATATCAAAGGAGTACTACATAATGAAAATGGAATCTACTTAAATAATCAGCTATGTGCATTGTCAACAGGTTGCTACCTTTAAAAAAAACAAAAAAACAAAGGGCACTTAGGTGGCTAAGCTGTTTAGTATGAGTCTCTTGATTTCAGCTCAGGTCATGATCTCAGGGTTGGGAGACTGGCCCCAGCTTCATGCTCCCCTCTGGGCATGAAGCCTGCTTAAGATTCTTGCTCTCCCTCTCCCTCTGCCCCTCCCCACCCTGCTTGTGCATGTGTGCATGCACTCTCTAAAAAATATTAAAATTAAAAACTTAAAAATTAAAAGATCTCTGCTCATTAAAGACACTGTTACCTGAGAAGACTCTAGGGATAGACTCTAGAATGTGTCAGGCAAAAATTAATTTCTAATGACTTATTATCATAATTCCTTACCAAAAAACCAACATATTTTTCCCATGCATGATCCACTCACTCAGTCTGGCCAGGAGGACAAAGATACAAAGAGGCAGTCAAGGAGTAACACTGACCTGGGATGAACTTCTTGCCATCACTTCTTGGCAAGGGAAAGACCCCAAAGGTATGGCTATCTTCTCTGCTACTGCTTCTCTCTGCTAGCATACTCTCCTATGCATGTTCCTCAATGGAAAATGGGCCAATCAATCAACTTCAGTGACATAAATCTGTTCTCCATGACAAAATACATAAATAAATCTTTAGAAAAAAATCTATCAGCACAAATAAGAAGCTTAAGGAATTAGAAATATTTACACATGCTTATAACTTGTGTGTGTGTATGTGTGTTATACTTTAATAAAAACTGACTTTTTATTTTAAAGATCAGGAAATGAGCCTCAGAGAGGTTCATTAACATACTGCTTATATTACATGGTCACACGTCATAGAAATGGTACAACCTAGATATAAACCTGTTATCTATCCATCTGTCTGACTCCAAAGATACTGGTTGCTTTTGGTGATTATACTATACTGTCTTCCACTCAAATGAAGTACACTGAAATAGCTAACCATGCCCTACATATTAAATGTTTATATGAAATACAGTAGGCATTGTGCTAGGAACTAGAACCTTATAACTATATGGTGGTAACAAATTATGCCAATAATTAAAATTTATTTTTGTTCATAGCCATTGCTATATATGCATAAATAAAAGATAAATTCTATTTGGAGTATACCCTTTGAAGCAATCAAGAACCTTATGAAGAAAATGGTATCTAGGATAGGAGCTCAAAAGATGGATTAAGTTTAACAGGTGGAGAGAGGGGTTGACTGTTAGAAAACATCAGAGAAACATTTCCAAAGAAATGTGACTGAGAAAGGGCTGAGAAAAGTAATGGGTTTGAGCATAGCTTTACTGCAGATACACAGGAAAATCTGCAAGCAAACATGGCTGAAGTCATGGGAGTAGAAAGTTAATGAACAGAGAACAGAAGCAGATAATCAGAAAACTTTACGTCAGCTAAAGAAATCTGGCTGTCTTCCTGAAAGTACTGTGAAATCCTTAAACACTTTTGAGTAGAGGAATTACTTGATTAAAACAGTAATTTGGGAACATTAGTCTGGTAGCAGGGAAGGTGGCAAGAGTCAAAGATCATTTAGAGGATGCTGGGAGGGGTGCCTGGGTGGCTCAGTGGGTTAAAGCCTCTGCCTTCAGCTCAGGTCATGATCCCAGGGTCCTGGGATCAAGCCCCGCATCGGGCTCTCTGCTCAGCATGGAGCCTGTTTCCCTTCCTCTCTCTTTGCCTGCTTCTCTGCCTACTTGTGATCTCTGCCTGTCAAATAAATAAATAAAATATTAGAGGATGCTGGCAGAGAGAGGGAAGAGTCAAATGTTAGCTTTAAATCCTGGGGGAATAGAAGAAAGATGACATCAGAAATAGAATTATGAATGTTAGAAGGGAGACAAACATGTTTCTTCCTGTTTTTTCATAAAAAGTTTAGTTTGTTTAGGTTAGGCTGGGGTAGGTTGATTTTAATTATTTTTAAATCATTGAGTTTAAAGGAGCAGAATGACACACAGTATAAAGGTCCAACAGACCAACTGGAGAAGTAAAGTAAAAGCTTGAGAGGGACTGCAGAGTCATCCTAATGAGGACAATAAAATCAATTATGAGGGCAAAAGAAAAACATTAGCAAGGCAGCAGATCTGAGGGTTAAAGTGTAAGAAGAGGAGGACTGGCAAAGGAAAAAGGAGAAGTCACATTCCATTGAAATGTACGGACCTCATTAAGGATGGTTTAAAGATGAGTAATTTCATTATGTTTTTAATTTTAATCTTAGCTGTTTCTGTCCTCATCCACTGTAGAAATAGGAGTGGACACATTCTGGTTATAAAAGATGCAGGTTATAACCTAAGGTTTCAAGTAGCTAAGAATAAAAAAATAGTACCTGGCACCTCCGATAAAGGCCTTCACAATAAAGAAAGGAAGCTGCCGACCAACACCAAGATACTACCTGCTGAACAGTTTCGCCAGTGTCTGTCCTGACCAACTACCAGCAACAATTTTTAAGTTAATTATAACATATGGTCATTAAGTGCACAAGAGTGCATTACAAATAGGCCTCTTTTGCACCAGAGATGTATTCATGAGAACTTACCAGTAAGTATAAGTTTTTTTAATTTAAGAGATCTTTTATCTTAATTTCTGATCTTAATTTGACAATAAATCAACAACTCAGTTTTCAGTTTAATCCGCCCTCTAGCCCTAGCTGTGTTAATGTCCTGGAAATAACACACGATGTATTAAGAAAGCTTACTCTTTCAATAGGCCTTGAAGAAATTTTCTGTAAAACAAACAAAAATTACTACTTGGTTTCTTTCTGAAAATTTGAATTTTGCGGAAGGGGTGGTATATAGTTGGACTAAGAGGCTCTTCATTGAATAAAAATGCCTATATTTCTATAAATTATAATTTCTGTAAATCAAGATATTAAAGCAGGACTACAGAGATGGTTTACTACTTTTTTTTTTAAAGAGAAATCTGTCTAACTGTATAGCAATTACAAGGGGGAAAAAAAAGACAGAGGCTATGCTGGTAGGGGAAGAAACAATCAGAGGGATATACCCAAAACAGTGGAGAACATATATTAGGTCACACTCTCAGCTTTATTCAGGTGGACAGTCAAACACCATCAGCCATGTTAACTCCAAATGTAACTCAAGTTCATGAACATTTACTGAGTACCTACTGAGACAGACCTACAGGGAAGAAGGATAAAGAAGATGACAACTCAACCAAAAGATATCCAAAGCAAAGACAAAACACATACTGGTTTTCTTTTCTCTCTCTCTCCTTTTTGAAAGATTTTATTTATTTATTTATTTGACAGAGAGAGACAGTGCACAAGCAGGGATAGTGGGACAGGGAGAAGTAGGCCTTGATCAGTGAACCCTGGCATCATGACCTGAGCCAAAAGCAGATGCTTAACTGACTAAGCCACCCAAGCACCCATATACTGGTTGTCTACATTCTGATTTCAGACTGCAAATCTTAATTTCTGGCTGGGAAAAGGTCATCACTGTGTCTAGTCTCCCAATCCTATTTTTTCATATCCCCATATTTTATTGTTTTCCTGTTTTGTATTAGAATTATTATACAAACCTGGCAGGTTGGTTGTGGATGAGAGAGACTGATATCTTATTAGACATGATGATGGTGATGATGACAACACAGATATCTTAAGTATAGTCTCAGGCTTAGTGTATTATATCAAGTATATGTCTGCTCAATATCAGGGTATTTATAAGGCTAAATATTTTAACCGGGATTCTCCTTAAAAAAATTCCCATGTGTAAGTGAGGAAAGAAAGTGTTTTGTGAATAGAAGGCAAGGAAACATAATGACACTATATGTTATACTCTGGTTTCTCTTCAGATTGAATAAATCTTTTGCCTTTTACTAAAAAAACAAAAAATAACAACAAAAAAGCAATGACACCATATGTTAACACCCAATGGTGACTTTATAGTGCTCACCTTCGAGTTATACCATTATCCCAATATCCTATTTTCTAAAGCATAAATGATTAAAGATAATCTTCAATATAATTATGTTCATAATTGGGGTCTTTATACCACTTAATATCTTAAGTCTAAAAATGAAAGAAAAAATACAGACCAAATACAAAACTTCTGCTCTCCTACCTAGAACACCAAGTAATCCAGGAGAAAATTAAGTAAAAACATAGATTTTAGGGGTGCCTGGGTGGCTTAGTTGATTAAGTGTCCCATTCCTGGTTTTGGCTCAGGTTATGATCTCAGGGTCGTGGGGTCTAGTCCCTGCACCAGCTTCACACTCAGCAGAATCTACTTGAGATTCTCTCCCCAACTCCCACTATCCCTCCTCCACTCACATTTGCATGGGCCCTCTCTTCTTCTCTCTCAAATAAATAATAAATAAAATCTTAAAATAAAACAACAGAGATTTTATAGGTCAAATATACAGTCCACTACTCTGGTTTTCATACGTACATTAACAGCCTACTACCTGAAGGGCACCAACTGATTGTGATTCAATCATAGCATTTATTGCCAAGGTCTATAATAAACCGAAATGGATTAGTGGATAAAGTGCAAGTAAGATTAAGAGTCGCTGAGGCCCAAAATTTGAAGCTGGAAGTAACCACGAACATATAATCCTTCAGGATATGTGTAGCAAAGAGGCGACAGGATGGACAGAAGGCTTGAACTGATCTCTGGGTTAAATATAAAATGAAGGTATTTGACCTGATGAGCCAAAAAATCATTTTTAGCCCTAAAAATCTTACAATTTTGTGGCAACTGTTCCATGTTAATAGGAGCCTCCAGAACCAAGGGGAAAGATTCAGTGAGAGTAAGAGTAACTACTAAAGTAAAAATTCAATTTCAGCCTTTTAAAAACAGTAGAGAGAAAAAAATGATGACTTTTGCCCATGGAAGACAGAGGAAAATGTTTCTGCTTGGGAAAATCTATTACTTATAGCTACTTGTTGCCTAAAATTGAGCATAGTACAATGATTTCTTTTTAAATATATGAGGACAAGGAGATAAAGTGTATTTTATGTTTTATAGAAAAATCTAAAAAGAGTAGTCTTATTCTCATGATTCAGTCTTTCTCTGTGCCCTGTCTCAATATTTCCCATTTGATCGGCTCCTTTCAAGAAAGGATATGTACAGAAAACCAATATCAAACAAGAGAAGATCATATAGTTGCTTCAAAAACAAATACCTGGATTAATTTAAACTTAATTCTAGCTATAAATTCTAACTAAAATTTTTTTAAATTCAGAAATTTAGAAGTAAAGCTTACTAGAGCAAAAATATAGAAATGTCCTTTTCAGTAGCAGTCAAGTTCTATCTCAGCTAAAGGCTTTGCTCTTCCCAGTTTTTCAAAGAGCTTCTTAACAAACTGAATCTCAAAGTAAATAGCTTTTTCCCTGGAAAAAAAAGCACAGTTTGTTCAAGTATTAAGTTAAAGCTCTGGTTGTTTTGTCTAAGAAAAGCCAACCTCACCAGATAAGAGTATTCCTCTTTGTTTAGGGTTCAGGTCTATGAGTTGCCACATTTTTCTCTTTACAAACTTAACAAATATATCAAAAATAAAATAAAATAGTTAGCAAAATTAAGTTCTCTTTATTTTGATGAAATTATACTTTAAACAATTCATGGTACCAAAGATGAGACTTCCATTTTAATCATTTGAAAAATAATTTGTTTAATACGTATTCTTCTAAATTTGCAAAAAGCAAGCATTCTTCTGAAAACAGTTTACATTAAACCTAATGTATATGTACTCAATTTTTATATTAGACTTCTATTAAACAGTATAATTCTCTAACACCCATCTCTCATTTATAGAATATATACAAGTGACACAAGTAAGTATAAGGAAAATTTTCAAATGATTACTAACATTTGCTAGTAAACACGTATAATCAGATATATTACCATCCTACTTTAACATATATATAATATTTTAAAATATAAATAACAAATGAAGGAACTATTCTGAAAACTAGTTAATCAAACACATAAATAGGTGCTATCCACATGTATGTTTCTCCTTCATCCTAAAAATTAGACACTTAAACCAAGCTACAGTTTTTTGGCTTTTAAATAGAACAAATGGCATTTTTGTTCATAATTATCTACCAAATGCCCTTGTCGTTCCAGAAATTTTCACCCACAGTAATTTTCTAGCTAAGAATTTATTTCAAATCCAACTTTATCAAATGCAGTTTTCTACTAACTACTGTAATACACCCAATATGAAATATAATATCTGAATACTGAATTTTTAATTATAATAACTATGTCACACCAGTCTTATAGTTAAAAATTAATTTGAAACAGGTTAGTCAGTATAACACTAAGATGTATTACTTAATGAACTTCAAGAATATTTCTACATACATCAGAAATCTAAAGAGAAGAGGATAAATCAGCCAAATATTGAGTTATTCATTAATAGCTAGGTGGGGTGTTTTTTGTTTTTGTTTTTTTTTTTGGTAGTGCTCAGTGATATATTCAAATATTTGGTCTAACATTTTTAATGTCTCATCTAGATGTTTACCAAGAGTTTTACTATATTATTAGACAATGATTATTTGGCTGAATTTCTTTTTTTTTTTTAATATTTTATTTATTTATTTGACAGAGATCACAAGTAGGCAGAGAGGCAGGCAGAGAGAGTGGGGGAAGCAGGCTCCCTGCGGAGCAGAGAGCCCGATGCAGGGCTCGATCCCAGGACCCTGGGATCATGACCTGAGCTGAAGGCAGAGGTTTTAACCCACTGAGCCACCCAGACTCCCCTGGCTGAATTTCTAATAGTTCTTGAAATATATCTTACATTTGAAAGAATTACATAATACACTCAATTTTTCATAGTAAGTCAAATATTAATACATAATTACAATGTGTTAGGCAACTTTAAGCTAGGCACCAGGCACTGATGAAATATTTTCTATCTCTTATTAGCACAAAGAAAGGACTTTTGTTATAGAGCTTTATAGCTAGTATAGGTTATAACCTATATCAAGTATAGGTTATAGACCTATAGTTGACAACCCTTTTAAATTCTACTTTAACATTAAAAATACATACACTGCAAAAAACAGAAGTACAGAAGATTTCTTTCTACAAAAGTTGCTCTCCAAATAATTGAGTGATGAGCCAAAGAAGAACATAGGAAATAAAGGCCAAATAAAGAACCCATGCAATATGAAGCAGCAGGAAAACCAAAACCAACACATACATAAATGCTAGACACATACACTATACAATAAAATGACTATAATGTTCAGCAGCAAAAAGATCTTCTGGTATGAGTCTTCAGTCAGGTAGTAGGAAGAGAAGAAAAATAAACTGAGGCAGATATATAATATTGCTGTGTCAGAAAATCTATACATAATAAAAATTATATGTTAAGTATATGCCCAATTTAACTCATTGGGATGAGAAAGTTTTAATTTTTTAAATCATAGTCATAAATACTTTCACATATCTTTTTCACATATCTTACTAAATCTTCAAAACAACCCTATGAATTAAGTACTTTAAGATTGTGAAACATAACAAAAGAGAAATATATAATATAATTCATACAAACTATTAAATAAGAAAAGTAGGTCATCTTAGTAATAGTTTCAGAATCTACAAAAACAGAAAATACACAGATCAGGTGTCTATGTCTCAAGAGAACTGATGCTAAGAGTAATTATGAGTTTATGTTTGGTTCAGAGTAATAATACACGAGTACCTCTCTGACCCACCGCATCTCAATTTCCCTTAGTCAGGCTATTCGGGTTCCCTGGCGTATCCCATGTCCTCCCACCCTCACCACCTTCAGCTGAATTTCAGTTTCCTTCTTAAAGCCTCCCCCCAGTGAATCTAATCTATGGCAATTTTTTCCTTTTCTGCATACTGCAATTAAGAAAATCCTAAAACTAGGTTTTATTCTAAAATTTCATTTGCAAATCAGTTTTTTGAAAATTGGAAGTTATATAGATAGGTAGATAGAGAGATAGATAGATATATGAACCTGTTATGAAATTTCCAGGCTTTGTATAAAAGCCTTCTAAACTCATAATAATAGAAGTACTATTTGAGGTGAAAAGTAATAGAAAATTATTTCCTAAGAATATTATAATAACTTGTAACAAATGCTAGTGTCTATTCAATTAGCAGAACATGAGGAAACATACCAGAGTTCTGATTCTGAATAGAGTATTGATTCTGAATAGAACTTTTGGATGCTTTCTGGAAGGACCTTCAAAGTCTAACTGCAGGGGGCGGGGGGGGAGAGTTAACATCACAGACCTGAGGTTGACATCTTTTGAAAGGACTGAGTGGAAGGCTGGCTGGTTTTGGGGAATTTTTATTCCAGAAAGGTTCTTAACATTTATTTATTTTTTAAAAAATTTTTTTAAGATTTTATTTATTTATTTATTTGACAGACAGAGATCACAAGTAGGCAGAGAGGCAGGCAGAGAGAGAGAGAAGGAAGCAGGCTCCCCACGGAGCAGAGAGCCCGATGTGGGGCTCCATCCCAGGACCCTGGCATCATGACCTCAGCGGAAGGCAGAGGCTTTAACCCACTGAGCCACCCAGGTGCCCCGGTTCTTAACATTTATAAAATGATGGCTCACTATGCTTAAACTGTTTGTACAAACAATGTTTATTTTTTGAAAAGATTTTATGTATTTGTTTGACAGAGAGTGAGAGAGAGGGAGCCAGAAAACACAAGTGGGGGAAACAGCAGAGGGAACAGGAGGAGCAGGCTCCCCACTGAGCAGGGAGCCCACTGTGAGGCTCCATCCCAAGACCGTGAGATCATGACCTGAGCCGAAGGCAGATGCTTAACCGAGTGAGCCATCCATGTGCCCTGTACGAACAATACGGTTTCTACTAAACATTTGTTTTCTTTCTAGGAGTCTGAATTTTGCAATATACTAGGCAGAGGGCACCTGTATGACTAGTCCCCGATAAAAACCTTTGACACTGAGCTCAGATGAGCTTCCCTGAGGGGACATTTCACGTTTATTATCACAAGTAGCTGCTGGAATAATTCAGGGCAATTTGTGTGATTCCACTAAGAAAGGGCTCTTGGAAGCTTAAATTTGGATTCCTCCAAACTTTCCTCTGTGAGCCTTTTCCCTTTTCCTACATCCTTCCCCTGACTTTATTTTTCTTTATAAGCTTTTGCTGTAGTAATCATTATCACTGACTATGACTATATATGGAGTTCTGTGAGTCTTTCTAGCAAGTCACTGAATTTGGGGCTGTTCTTAGTACCCCCTGTTACAGGCTAATACTATATTTTGTCTCATTTCCATTAAGTGTATGAATATTTCATTCTTAATATAAGTAAAATAGTAATGGTATTCAGATCTTCCAATTTCTGACTAGGGTTGTTTGAGGTTCTTTACATAGAAGAGGATGAGCAAAAGAGAAAGATTTTAGCATAATAACTAAACCATATTTAGAAAAGAAGAAAAGTTAAATAAGACGTAAACACATACATATGAGGGAGAAAAATACTGCTTGAAATAGAATAAACTGAGATGTGGGTTGGGAAAAGGGTTCAGGGCAAAGGAAGGAAAAGAAGGAAACAAGGAACCACATTTTTATGAAGATGGAAGCAGTGGTAGATGGAGATAGTGAGTCCACTCATTCTCTGTGTTTGCCACCATACCAGTGCAGAGCATCTCAGTTGCTAAGTCCCTATGAAGGACAATTACTGGCATCAAAATTACAAGTGGATGAGTCCTTGGTAATTACTTGTTAACTGAGCTCAACTTCCTCCTTAAACAGCCAGAGTCACCAAATTTTCCAAAAAATTTATGAATAAATGAGATATTCTTTTCAGAGAACTTCTCTGAACACCTAATGACATGATGCCTAGAAAAAGTACAACAAACTTGTTAGAAACAAAAAATAAATAAATAAAGGTAAAAAGAAATAATTTGAGATAAAAAAAATTCTGACCACAAAAGAAAAACAGGAAAGTCTCTGAAATAGAGAATGAGAAGCTCAAATTAGAAGTTTGCTAAAACAGGGGCGCCTGGGTGGCTCAGTGGGTTAAGCCGCTGCCTTCGGCTCAGGTCATGATCTCAGGGTCCTGGGATCGAGTCCCACACCGGGCTCTCTGCTCAGCAGGGAGCCTGCTTCCCTCTCTCTCTCTCTCTCTGCCTGCCTCTCCACCTACCTGTGATCTCTCTCTGTCAAATAAATAAATAAAATCTTTAAAAAAAAAAAAAAAAAAAAGAAGTTTGCTAAAACAAAAACCAGTTAAGGCCCTTACCACATCTTTAATCCAATAATTAAAAGTTATTTAAATAAGTCAAAAACAGGGGCACCTGGGTGACTCAGTGGGTTAAGTCTCTGCCTTCGGCTCAGGTCATGATCCCAGGGTCCTGGGATCGATTCCCACATTGGGCTCTCTGCTCAGCAGGGAGCCTGCTTCCTCCTCTCTCTCTCTGCCTGCCTCTCTGTCTACTTGTGATCTCTCTCTCTGTCAAATAAATAAATAAAATCTTTAAAAAAATAAGAAATAAAAATTAAAAAAATTAAGTAAAAAAATAGGAAGTCAGATAGCTTATAGCTCATCCATTTAATCTTGGTAAAAATAAATGCACTCACAAGTGGAAAGTATATAGGAAAAGATCAAAATTAAATCACAATTTGTATAGAGTTTTACTTTTTTCAGAGATAATTTACATATCATACCTCAGAGTTTCAAAACAACCCTGTAAGAGGAATGAACATTTTAACGTCCCTTTTAAAAGTGAATATTTAGATGGATAAATATAAGTGATTGATTTTAGATGAGTCAATTAATAAAAGAAGAGCAGACATTAGGGCCCAGATTTTGCTACTTCTTAAAAATGGGATTTCCTTCCCCCGGCAATAGATTTTTAAACTGTGCCTCTCATAAGAGTCTTAGAGATACATTTGGGGTGGGGAAGGAAGTGTTGCAAAGAAGAATTATCAGGCTCTAGCCAGAGATTTAAAAGGAATGTATCAGAAGGAAAGTTGAAGTGGAAATTATGGATCTTTCAGGTCATAGGAGGAATCAAGTAAGTATCATAAGTGATGCAGTTTAACAGTGTGATTATATATTGAGGGACATACACATAAGATGTAAAAGCTGGAAACAGCATTGTTTACAATGCTTACAACAGAAAAAGGCAGTTAATCTACAAAGACATGAATTTTCTTGAACCCGTAAGAGATCTCATCTCAGTAAAGACAGACACCTCTAAGGAGAAACGGGACGTGAGCACCTGGTTACCTAAAGAAGACGACAGAGGGATTACAAGCTGCTAAGAATTTAGCTAAAATTTCTAACAAATTGCTAAAGACTGCATGTGAACCAGCATGAGAATAGAGAATCCCCGGGAGCCAGAAACATCGGGGGAATGCTCATCTACTCACAGACACCCACCACCCCAGGATCACAAAAAAAGCTGGGAGTTGAGGGACAAGAGAATGGAGAGAGCCTCCTTCATGTAGCTGGCCTGGAGGAGAGGAAAAGCAGCCCACCCACCACCTGTCCCCTAAGAAACAAAAAACCTTAAACCCCTCATGAAAGCACAAAAAAGATAAGAAAAGAAAAGAAATGAAACATGGTAGCCCTCAGGCAGAGGTGAAGACTCCTAGCTGAGGGAAAAGAACAGGAAAAAAAAAAAATCCCTCTATCCCTGGAGGAAGAAGAGAAAAACATTCTGAATTTACTAGCAGTGGTTCCCCACCATTGGGATAAGACAGGATTATTCAGAATGTGATACTCCAGAGACCTGGGAAAACACCCTAGTATAACACTGAGGCTGAATCAGAATAGAGAATGTCACCCCCTGCCCTATACGGCCAGGCTGGTAATCATCAAGTAACAAATAAAGAGTCCACTTCTAGGAGAGGTGCCAGATAGTAAGAAGAGACCCTGTCTAAGGCTCACAAACAGATGAAATATTTGGAGCTGAAGGCAGATCAGATACTGAGAAAAACCCTAGCAAACCAGCGTCCAACCTGAATTCAAGGTAATGCTAGAGAAATCTGAAGCCCATGGTGCATGATATTCACGGCCAGCAAAACCCCTGACCACATTAACTTAACTGTTCTCCCCATATATGAAAGGACTAGAAAAAAAGGGGGGGCATGTCAATTTCTAAGCTAAATAAAATTTATCTTAGCCTCTATTGTCCTATAGAAAATGTTTAGTTTTCAACCAAAAAGTACAAGGCATACCAAACAAAACAAAACAAAACAAAACACCAGACCAAAAAAAGCCACACAAATCAACAAAAAACATCAATCAACAAAAAAATAGAGATGAACATTGATATGAAAAAAGTATTGGCATTATCAGGCAGGACATTGAAATATCTAGTTATTAGATATTTCTATATCTATTAATAAATAGATATTTCTATATCTATTAAAACATATTAATAAGTTAATATGTTTTAGTGGGAAAAGGTGAACTAACAGCCAGAACAAATGGGAAATTTCAATGGATGGAAACCATAAAATAAGATGCTAGAAAAAAAAACATGGTAACAGAGATTAAGACTGTTTTTGACAAACTCAGCCGTAAACTCAACACAGTGGAGAAAGCATCAGTCAATCTGAAAATAAGTCCATAGAAAGCACTCACAGTTGAAACGCAAAGAGTAAACAAACAAACAAACAAAAACTTTAAAAAATTTAAAAACACAAGAATAAAAAAAGAACAGATCACTCAAGAGCTATGTGAAAATATAAACAGTCTAACATACCTATGAGGAAAAGAGGGAAAAAAAGTGTAGAAAAAAATATGAAGATATAATAGCTGGAAAATTTTCATAATTAGTAAAATAAAACAAAACACGGATTCAACCTGCTCAGAAAACATCAAGCAGGATAAATATCATACCTAGATGTAGCATATTCAAATACCATGATAAAAAGAAAAGTCTGACAGCTGCCAGAAGAAAAAGGGGGGATTACAACAAACCTCTCATCATAACTTGCCATACAGAAGATAATGAAGTGATGCCCTTTACAGAGGTATCAAATATCATGGAACAGAGACCAGCTTTCCCCACTATAGCCTACCCAAATTCCTCACCAAGAAATCCATCAGTGAAATACATGATTGCTTTATACAGTTACATCGTGGGGGTAATTTTGTTACACAGACATAGGAAGTGAAGCAATGGTCTATATATCCCTACCTCTAGTTTTGTTTTCTTCAATCCACACTCCACACTAATACCTGAGTGGACTTTAAAACACAAATCTGATCATGTTACTATCTCTGTAAAGTCAAAATCCCTATCAGCTCCAATTCACCCTCAGTAAAAATCAGAACTTAATCGTCTTCAAAATCCTCTCTGATCCTCCTCCTACCTTTTGTTATAGCCATATCAAGCTACAAGAAATCTCTGAAATAGGCATAGTCCGTCTTTCTTCTGTACTGATTTATGATTTACCAATATTAAAAATGCTTCCTTCTGGGTCAAAACCTACTTCAACCCTTAATCACAAAAAATATAACCCCTTCCCCATGAGAAATGCAAAGAAATCTGACTGCCTTTATTCTCCAAACATGTATGGTACCAAGCAACAAGCTGGTATTAACCACCCCTGCTCTTACTCTTCTGAGGAGAGTAGGTCTTAAATCATCTGAAAAACCCAGGACTCCACAGTGCAGCTGCCAATTGGGAATGTCTAGGAAATAGAATGCCTGATAGCTGACACCCAAAGGCAAGCCTTTGCCAGTGGGACCACTGTAAGGAGAAAGGGAAAAATGAAGGATGCCCAGCTTCTTTTTTCCCCAGGTAAAAAATTCTAGGCTAAAGATGTTAGCCAATCAGAAGTTCCTTACGGCATTAGTTAAAATGTTTTATGAGAAACCCAATTACATCATTTTTACTTTCTATAAAACTAAAAGAAGCAGGTTTCCATTTTTTCCCCAATTCTTCACTAAAAACATCTTTTTAAAAAAAGGGTTTTATTTATTTATTTGAGAGAGAAAGAGTCTGGGCAGGGGGAAGGGCAGAGGGAGAACCAGCCTCCCGGCTAAGCAGGGAGCTGGACTGGGGGCTTGATCTCAGGGCCCCGGGATCATAACTTGAGCCTAAGACAGACACTTAACCAACTGAGCCACCCAGGTACTACTTCAATAAAAACATCTTTAACAAAAACAAACGAGCATAATTTTTAGCCCAGAAGAGTCTTTTCATAGGGATTTTGAAAATATTGTGTTTTATTGTCTCACTTCTGGGACAAGTCACAAAGACCTCGTAGCAATTTGCTTAGAGACAACAGACAGTGGTCACTGTCTATAGATATTATGGAGGGTGGGAAGGGAGACAGATAAAGAGAGAGAGACAGACAGACAGAGAGACTGATTCATTGCTTTCTGGGTCAGGAGAGGACTTTACCAAGGACAACAACTTTTGTACATGCTGCTTCTTTTCAATTATTCACTTGGCTTACTCCAAAACTGTCTGTCAAAATTCAGGTAGACATCTCTGCTTTTCAGCAATCATCAAATATGAATTAGGGGCCCACTATTTTCTAGGAACTATGGCAGGAAGTGGGGTATAGAAAAGAATGTGGCCTCAATTTTTCTGTATTCATGAAACTTAACAAATTCTAATCTCTTCTTAAGCTCCTCATGAAAGTGTCCTCTCACCTGTGTAGGCGAAGTTGAAAGCTCACCCAACAACTGTTTCCTAATGTGCTGTTTATTTTCCTGTCACAGCACATTTTATTGTAATCATCTATTGATTTATGCCCCCTGTTGGACAGAAACTCTTTAAGCACTGGGGATCTGTCTTATTTTTATCTCTTTATCACCCAGGCTTGTGTCTGGCAATGCCAATAAATATACTTTTAATTAAAGAAGGAGCAAAATTAAAAAGGTGGTGTTGAGATGGTCTAATTGCCTCTTTAAAAATAAAAGATGTAGATCTAATGCTAGAAATAAGATAAATCACATTTAGTAGTAGTTTTCAGATATTTCAACCTGTGGGTCACAAACAAAGTATATCACACACTAAGGTGCTACCAAGTTAAAGATCTTACACGTATCTTAGTTAGAAAATAAAATCCATATCTATGTTCCATAATGATTCAGGCATTGTTATAAATAATTCAGAATTATAGGAGAAAACTGTAAGGGACAGGTGAGTATATGAGAGAAACGGGAAAAAATGAGGAAGAAACCAGAAATAATCTGGTAATCACAAATTTAAAAAGGAAAAAACACTAAATTCCTTACAAATTACTTTGCCTATTTTTCTTCCCATAGCAACAAAATAGTATTGTAGAACAGATATTAAAGTAGTACGGAAAAAAAAAAAAAAAAAAAAAAAAAAAGTAGTACGGAAAGGTAATTCTTTCCTTTAGAAATGCTTTCCTTATCACTTTTCATATGTGGTTACTCCTGACTAAATATGCCAAACAACAGAGAATAAAGGTATCACCATTTAGAGTATATGTATTTAAAGTATAAAAGCAAAAGGCATTATACTATTATCCAACCTATGTATTCAACTGACCACAGAGAAGTGAAGTATTTATAGAGCTGATCAAGGTTACCTGTGCCCTCTAGATATCAGATCAAATTATTGTACTAGAGTTTTATACGATGTTACCATCAGGGGAAACTAGATAAATGGGACATGGATCTCTTTGTATTATTTCTTACTACTACATGTGAATTTATAAGTATCTCAAAATAAAAAGTATAATAAAAAGCAAAAAACTCAATCTGGCACAACCTACTCTGTGGTCACAACAATTCACATCCAAGAAAAACACTCCCTTCCCCACAATCTCAAAAGTCTCTTTCTAATTACAGCACTATTCAAAGTCCAGGATCTAATCATCTAAATCAGTTCTAGATGCAAACAGAATTCTTGGATATAGCAACTCAGGTACAATTCTCTCAATCTAAAGACTTAAGAACTGAAGAGACAAGTTATGTACCTCTCCCACATGCAAAATATCCTGGAGACAGGATAATTTCAATAGATATGCCCATTCAAAAATCTAGGGGGCAGTGTGTAGTTGGTAACAGGAGGAAAGTAAATGTCACTAGTCCATACTAATTCTGACGCCCAGAGGGCACAAGTAATCTAGTAGTAACCTACTACCTTGATCAGGACCCAGTCCTACTCAGTGGCAGTACTTCTCTGAGTTCTGCTTCTGTTCTCCAGCCTCTTGGTTCCACCATCTAAGTCGTGCTTCCTTTTCCAGAAAAAAGAATCCCATGTTTGCAAATGAGAATGTTTCTTAGCTTTTTTGTGGCTATCTAAATTCAAGGGTTCAAAAGTCTCTTCATTTTATGTTGTTTCAAGCTGATACAATTCTTTTACATGTTTTATAAACCCACCTATTCAGGCAAAAGCCATGCCCACAGATCTCCTTGAAATAAGTCTTCTATCGTGGGCCCTCTGAGAGGCTGCTGTGGAACAAAGTCTGAAGATTTGTAGAAGCCCTTTTGTTTAACAGAGGAAAACCAGAAGTTTTGCTGTTTTTTGTTTTAAGATTCCTGGAAAGTTCTGTGTGTGTCTGAGATCATCTACGATTTTCTGAGGTCTTAAAAAAGGTTTTATAGTAACACCTTACTTTCACTTTTACCTTGAGTCCACATTTTCCTAACTTTGCTCTGGATTTGATCTTTATTCTAAGGCCATTTCTCCTTTGAGAATACTTTGCAGTCTGGAAAAACTGTCCCGAGCCCTTCACATTTCCTCCAGATTCTGCTCAAAAACAAGAATTTCTTTTTTAACTCACCCTCTCCATCCATATCTCATAAGCTATAACCAAAAGACACAGTTGACAACGCTTCAGACATTCTGCCTGGAACTCTCCTTTGCCAGATCTATCAGTTCACTAAGTACATTTTCTATTTTCCATTTTACTCTAGGTGGACAGTTTTGCTAAACTTTCTGCCCCTAGATAATAAAGATATCTATACATTTATGATTTGAGAGAGAGAGTGCATGTGTGTGCGCAGGCAGAGGAGCAAAGGGAAAGGGAGAGAGAATCCTCAAGCAGACTCCGTACTAAGCAAGGAGCCTAACACAGGACTCATTCCCAGAACCTTGAGATCATGACTTAAGCCAAATTCAAGAGTCAGCCACCTAACCAACCAAGCCACCTAGAAACCCCTAAAGATATTCTTTATTTCCAGCTTCAAGTAATATTAGCACCAGTCTCTTTCAAGCCCTTATCATCAGCTGTCTACCACCAGCTGATCCCATGTACTTGTGGTTTTTGTTACAGTAGCACCCCACTTCCAGATATTAAATTCTGTTCTGATTATTGATGCTGCATAACAAACCACCCCAAAGTTAGTAGCAGATAAAATAAGAACTCTTTTATTATATTCGTGGATTATGTCGTTTAGAACTTTGGAGAGTGAACAGTGGAAACAGCTGTTTCTGCAGATTCCATGATATCTCTATGTCAGTTGGGAAGTCTCAAACAGCTAAGGGCTTTTTCACTAATGACTAAAGCCTGGGCTCAGATAGTTAGCAGATTGAGAAACTGCTGATATTGGGCCTGTATTTCTCATAGAATGATGATGAGGTTTAAAGAGGGACCATCTTGAGAAGGAATAGCCAAAGAGTAAGCATTCCGAGAGACCAACACAGAAGATGCAAGGCTTCCTCTGACTTAGCCTCAGAAGTTACATATCATCACTTCTACATATTATACTGATTACAAGCAAGTAACAAAGATAAGCTCAGGTTTAAGGGAAAGGAAATTGGACTCCACTTCTTGATGTTAAGAGTGTCAAGGTCATAAGCAAAAAAAAAAAAAAAAGAAAAATTCCAAAGATGGCTTTTGCCATCTTTGAAAATTGTGAAAAGTTAAAATGGATATGAAAAGACTGATTGGGCTTAAGAGGAACAGTCAAGGCTTCAATGAGTGACAACCTGACTTATATGATAATAATATATACAATAAAACTATATTTATTTCTCAAAAACTTTAGACTAGAAGTTATGACAATTATTTGTTATTGGGCTCACCTTTTATGATGAGAAAAACTATGTTTTTATTAGTTAGATTTTATAAAAATACTTCTGGGACCTCTATTATACTATACTGTTTTGAAAAATATATAACACGAGCATATACAAATAAGATTCTGAATGTCTTTCTGAAAAGCTTAATGTTATCAAACAAGTTAAAATTTACACAAAATTGGAAACTGATAATGAAAAGATGTGAATGCCATCATTCAAAATAATTTACCACTTTTTACAAAAAACATGTTGTTTTTGTTTTTAAGTAAGCTTACACCCAATATGGGGCTGGAACTCATGACCTTGAGATCAAGGGTCACATGCTCTACCAAGTGCGCCATCCAGGTGCCCCTAAAACATGTTGTATTAAACTCTATACTAATGACACTGCAAGAAGTATAACAGATGAGTATGTTGTTTCAAAAATACAATGCACTACTATTAGTAAATTTTTTAATTTACTATTTTCTAAGTCCAGAAAAGACTACATATCTACCATATTCAGAATTCATCAATAAGATGTCATTATCTTAAAACTCACAATGATCACAATTATCTTGTGTATCACTAAAAAGAGGAGAAAATGCTGCCAAGTAATTACACCATGACATGAAACTTTATTAGTTTTTTATAGGAAGCATGTCAATTTCAGAAATATTTAAAAACACAAGCATCTTATTAAAAGACTTTGTAGAATTTATGAAATATGGTGCTCACTGGCTTAATAGGAAGGATGCATTATATGAACTCTTCACAGCTAAAGTGGTCAAGAGTATATGCTGTGATATCTCCACTTGTTGTTGCAAAGTGTGTTGATACAGCAGGAAATAAGATTTTTTTTGGTAAATCACTTGCCTTATAACCAGAGAAGAAATTCTTAAATGTTTAGATGCATTCTTATGGCATCATCAAATAATTCTGACCAAGTGTGGTATGCTCTGTGCTGCTATCTTATTAAAATAATATTAGGAAAACCCATCATAAAAGCAGCTTTAATAGTAAAAGAGGAGAAGTGTTTCTATAGTTATTGGAAACAGGGGCGCCTGGGTGGCTCAGTGGGTTAAGCCTCCGCCTTCAGCTCAGGTCATGATCCCAGGGTCCTGGGATGGAGCCCCACATCAGGCCCTCTGCTCAGCAGGAAGCCTGCTTCTCTCTCTCTCTCTGCCTGCCTCTCTGCCTACTTGTGATCTCTATCTGTCAAATAAATAAATAAAATCTTTAAAGTTATTGGAAATCACTAGCAGACAGGAAGTTACAGATTTTCCTCTTTTATTCTCAAAATTATTAGTTGCCTCAAAGACAAAACTCTTCTCTATTTTTTTTCCCCCCTGGGCACAAGGGATAGATATGGTAAATTAAACTCTATTAGCTAAATGTCTGTCAAATATAAACATGGTATATCAGCCTGCATAGTCTTGCTTATATTTTTAATAAGCTAAATAAATTCAATTTGGCCACAAGGCTATTATAATTTCAATTCCAGGTAAAGTGGCAGCAAAGGCCTTAAAAATTAAATGTTTCTATTCATAATACAAAACAAATAAATGTCAACTGCCTTAAAATTTAAATACTTCACACAGACAGGCACTGATGATCAGATCTTTTTAATGACATCACTGAACATATGATGTACTATAAAATACATTGCAGCTTTCATTGAAAATGGAAATATTATCTGAATAATCTAATAGCAACTCCTCCAATCATTTAATCTGCTAAAATGTACTTTAAATGTGCTTTTTACTTGTTTTTTGATATTATGGACTAGTTTAATTAAAGAGCTTTTCTTTCTGCACTTAAAGAGATATTAAGATCTCATGTGATAAGAATTCAAAGTAGTTTAAATAAATCTGATCACTTTTTACCTATACATTTGAATTAAGGACTACATTTTTTTCTTCATTAGAACATTAGTTTAATATATAAATTAACCTCTGACTTTCAGAACTTTCCAAAATAACAAGGTGTTATCTTCTGATTCCTATCTTCTTTCTTTCTTTAATTTTCATTATATAGAATTAAATCTTTTGAAATTTACTTTTAAGTAGAGTTTATATTTGTTATTTATTTTAAAAGCTGACCCTCAGATGATTCTCTTTAAAAAATCCCTTTTTAAATAAAAAAACTATAAAAATAAAAGGCCTAAATTGAATTCAGCTATTTAACCTTATAAATTAACTGACTCAATTCATTGATTCTTCCCAACAGAAAGATAGCTCTTATATTTTTATTCCTGACAGTACCACTAGAGTAAAATAATTATCTATCTGCTTATACTCTACTCAAGGGAAAAACATGCATGAACTTTTTCTCTACAAATATTTAATAATAAGATCTATTATTCCTTTTTTAGATTTCTAATTAACTTCTATTATTGGTTAAGAATTAATTAATTAACTAACCAACTAATTAAAAGGGCTTTAGAGAAATTGCAGCTCAATCTTGAAAAAGTACTAATACTATTTTTTTAAAAATCTAAATTAAATAAATCAACTCTAGTTCCCTAAATACCTCCCATTATTGCTATTCTGGTCTTTTGATATGAGTAAGGTAAGCAACAGCTGCTTTTGTTCCAGATAGATATTAAAAGCCCATGAGAACGATATATACTTTAAATTACAGAAAACTATATATAATTATCACTTCTGAAATTTGCTAAAATAAGGGAAAAAATCATACTGGCTCCTTTTTACTTCAAGGAAAATTATTGACATAATTTTTTTGTTTGTTTTAATTCAGTCTTGCTATGACTTTAACTGTAAAAGTTTTCAAAAACAACAAGAAAGGTTACGTATTTTAAGCTAAGAATCTGAATCAAAGAAATTCAGGTAGAGCACAGACAACCTATCTCATACTTTAAATCCATAAGGTGGACAATTTACTAAGGTTGGAAAAATTAGGAAAGTCCTCACTATAGAGGTAGAATTCTATTTGAACAATTTGGTCTGCAAAGGATTTAAGAGGAAAGCCTATCTTCCCACTGCTGGAAACTGCTCAAGTTTATTAGTGTTCAATAGAATTTAAATTTGGGAAAGAAGCCTGAGAGTTGATTCAGAAACTGTCTGGGAGACAATCAGAGCAGGAAGGGCCCTGAGCAAGGGCAATCATTTTTGTTCTGGAAATGAGCATCTCCTCAGACAAGAAAGAGGAATCAGTAGATGATCCAACTCGATGCACAACTTTGACACAGTAAAATACAGGAGTGGCTAAGAGCAACTGAAGAGAGATAGTAATAAAAGGCAGAAAGCTTCCCTCAGTAACACCTGCCATTAAACTTTATTGGCACTGAAGAAACGAATGCCAAACATTCATTGAAAACACAAAAGCCTAGTTTTTCTCAAAGGTGGAATTAGCCTGCAAGTCCCATCAAGTGAACAAGCTGATAGAGAGCTAAGCAATAAAAGGCAGCTGAAGAGCCAGGAAGAGAACCTTTGAGGGTCAGCTAGAAAAGCGCCCTCCTTATTCACTGTGCCCTCCAAGAAAGCCCACTTAGAAAGTGAGAGGTTTCCAAGCACACCACACATTCTAAAGGACCGAGCAGTAATGCCAGCTCAGCTCTCTCTTGATCTGAGCTCTAGCTCTCGTGTAGTCAAGACAGGAGTTAGGTAAGAATGATTCCCAAATAGGAGACTTAAAATGCCCCATCCACTCCACTCTCTCCACAATGCCTCAAGTAAATAAATGTAAAGAAGTAATGGGTAATTTAGTGGACATGGAAATAAACCCAGGTAACTTCCATTTCAAACATAAAAACCTGTTGCAATTCCTACTTTTCTGCAAACCTCCCATTGCCCATATTGTTACTTCCTGTATGTCGCTTTATTGAATGAAATTAAAATCCTAGACATAAAGAAAGGAGTACGACCTATGGGAGGAAAAACTGACAAAGGAAATGGTGAAAAAAGATCAAAGGTTATATTTATGGCCTGGAAAAGATAAGAAGGGTATATAGGTAAGTGACCTGTGATAGGATAGGTTTATAGATTTAATAAGCAAGATCCCAATGTCCTTGTGCAAGAATATCCTAGTTGAGAGAAAAAAAAGGAAAGAAGTTAATCTCATGTATGTGACTATGTGTTGGTAAAATTTGCATATGGGAAACATTCTCATAATTTATAAGACACACGACATTAAAGTGTCCTATGGTAAGCAAAACAGAAGTAATTTTTCAATATCTAAAGATTTTCTACTTCCTTTATGCATTTAGAATTTTGACTATAATAAAAACTATACTATGACTTCAGCTCTACAATAGTTTCCTTTTTGCATTTACCTTAGAGCTGACGAAGAAAGGATAATGATGATTGGAGGAATAAGAAAAGGTGATACATAAGATAAGGTAATAATCTAAGGAAAGAAAGAAGAGGGAATATTAAATGGATCACATATGAGCAATGTGCCCACAGAAGTACGAAACTAAGTTTAGAAATAGCATGCCTAAAGAATGTACATTCCTTCATCAACTATTAATTGAGTACCAATTAAGTATAAGTCATCAGACTACAAAACTGAACATGACATATTTTTACAAGGCTTTATATATGCTTACCTCCCTAAGGATGAAAACTTTTACCTTGCTCTTTACTTAACAGGCAACTCAATATATGATTACTAAAACAGTGCTGTAATGAAGAAAGAGGGTAATATAGAGAGATTTCCCTACCTATTAATCAAAGTTTCAAAAACTTCTAGAAGCAGTCATAGATCATTTAAGTCCATTTAGTTTTCCTCCTAAATTTGAATTTACTCTCTCCCCTATACAATACACGACTGCTTTCTAATATGAAATTGTGGCCTATAAAGATCATTCAGGCATTGACCTAGTTTGAGTCTTAAGTTTTGCTTCAAAAATCATAAACAGCTTTTGAATATCTTCTCAGGAACTCAACATAGTACATTAACACCAAATAAATTTTATTAGTTGCCCTAGAGTTTAAATTGGAAGCACCCTGAAATAGTGAATTGATTCAGGAAATTTCCTGGGCTTTGCAGGACACACTAGTCAAGCTATCTAACTGAGTCTATCCAGTGTGATGTCTTAATTTAGCACCTTCTTCACTATCATCCCCTACATGTGAGCATTTCCTCCCCAAATTTCTATCCCCAGGCCTCAGTTCTTCATTTACCCTTATTCTCTCATTATTTAAGCCAGTCTTACAGCTGAACCTACTTTCTCTATGTTCATCCTTCCAAATTTCAGATTTCTGGTAATGGTATCATAAAGCTCGGTTCATCAGTTATATTAGCTAAAAATTTCAAAACTTTTCTCTCTTCCTTGGTTGTAACAACTCCTCTTTTTTATTCTTCATTTTCACCTTCATTTGCTGCTACCCTAATTCAAGGGCTTTTCAGCTTATACAAAGACTAAGGAGAGCCTCTTCCCATTCTTTACCTTTAGTCCTTTCCTTTCTTTGGTTCCTGACATAATGCCCTCATATTAATCACCCTAAAATATAATTTACTATATTTTGAATAAGCTCAAAAGATGATTCTCCACTGCAGACATAACAAAAGCTTCATCCAGGAAGTTGAAAAGAACTCAGGGAATATTTGGAAAACCTGAATTTTCCTGGTAAAGCCTCATACAACTTTTTTTTTTTTTTTTTTTTTTTTTTTTTTTTTTTTAAAGATTTTATTTATTTATTTGACAGAGAGAAATTACAAGTACACTGAGAGGCAGGCAGAGAGAGAGAGAGAAGGAAGCAGGCTCCCTGCTGAGCAGAGAGCCCGATGCGGGACTCGATCCCAGGACCCCGAGATCATGACCTGAGCCGAAGGCAGCGGCTTAACCCACTGAGCCACCCAGGCGCCCATCATACAACTTTTAAACAATGGCATATCCCTTACCTCTCTGGGTACCACATTCTCTATCTATTAAAATAAGTAAGTTGAACCAAATAAGCATTTTTCAACTTTTTTTTTTTTTTAAGTTTTGGGTTTGTTTGGGATTCTAATACTGGCAATATACAAAAGAGACAGCAAGAGACAGACCGAAAGAAAAAGAGATTATTATTCAACAACCTTACAAAGAACGCTGAAGGAAGAGTTCTTAAACCCTGAATGGGTAAAGGAAGACAGATGGAGAAACAGTTGTGGTAAAACTCTTGCAACAAGGATAAGACTTGAACTGAAGCATCTGCCATGGATTAGAGAGCATAAGACATGCATAAGAAATGTTTAGGCAATGGAATCGACTGGTTTGGATGACTAGTCAGAGAAAAAGGAGAACAATCATGGGGATAAAAAGAAGATTCATTTATGGCATGAGTAATGACTTAAATGGAGATTTGTTCCATTTAATTAGAAAGAGAACACAGAAAGAAATGGGAAAGGAGAACAAGCTGCTTCAGTTAAAAGAGAAGAGACCCAGAGCCCCTCTGGTAGGGGGTTCTCACTCCTAGCCCAAGAGTCCAGGAAATTCAACATAAAACCAGTGAAAAGGAAAATTTCATAGTGTTCTTCCGGTTTCAAAATTCTACTAACTGTTGGCTAAGCAATAATCCTGTGTTTGATTTTGATTTTTCTACTCTATTGCCAAACAGCTTTGCTCACTATTCCCTAAACATACCTTATATTTTTCCAATGTAGCCTGTTTCTCTAATATACCTTCCCACACACACCTCTTCTCACCCAAATCCTAGTTATCATTCAAAGTAGGGGCACATTCAAAGTGTTTAAAATCATACAGTATAATAGTTATCATCTACATTATACTCATAACAAATAACTCATAATATACAGCTCATATACCTCTCCACATTATGAACCCCTAGCAAGAGAAATATTTATGAACATAGCCTCAAAGTAACTTGTATATAAATGGGTTCTCAAAAAAAGAGTTAATAAAGAAATGAAGGATGGTTCTAAGTTATGTCTACCAAAATCACTTCTCTCAGTGATAATTCTGCATAGAATCACATTTATTAGTAATTGTACCCCTTTCTTCTTTAAAAATCTAGATATTTTAATAAATCACACGTTTTAAAGTTTGACTTTGATAAGAAAAATCATAAAACCACATTAAAAAAATCTGTACCTTCTCTTTGAAGATATCCCAAGAATTCCCTTTAGAGAGTTCAAAGATTCAAAGTTAGCACCTGAGCTTTGAGAACTGATGATATCTACCTACTGTCGCTGGCTACAAATAATCCCTTATATTGTAATAGCCTAATAGTAGTAACAGTATTCTAATAATTGTGGTTTTTAAACCCAAGATGCGAGGGAAAGTATCAAGTCGAATATATGTGTGGGGGCAGGGGACTTTAATATTCAAAATAAATGCAATCAAATTTATAAGCATTTCATGAAGACAGAAAACAGATACTGCATTCGTATTTCTACAAAACAGTGTCACACCATTTATAGACCTGTCCATTGTTTCTTGGCTAAGTAACTATTATTTAAATTTTTAATATATATTCGAAGATACAATACCTAAATGTGTGAGGCACTTATTTATTTTAAAGAGATACGGACCCCTAAACTCACTTCCAATGCCCATAAAATCCAGGACATACAAGAATAATTGGAAACTAAATTGGGGTAAATGAAACAAAAGTTTCGCCAGTATTTTTAATTTCTTTCCCTAATATCAAAGAGGAAAGAAATAAAAACAAGACTTTCATGAGGTTGTCTAAGTTGTCCAAAATAGAGCCATTAATATTTTTGGCCTTTTTGTTGCTGTTGTTGCTGTTTAAAGATTTTATTTTTAAGTAATCTCTATACCAATGTAGAGCTCAAACTTATAACCCTGAGATCAAGAGTCAATGCTCTACTCTCTGATCCAGCCAGACACCCCCCAAATAGAGTAATTTTAAATCAAGTTGTATAATATACAAAAAGTAAACAAAGTGGCTATAGAAATATAACACCGTAAGTCTAAGGTATCTAGATATATTTCACTTTTCCTTTTATAAATCACCAAAATAACTTACTTCATAAGACTTCTAAATTTATGAACTTCCTATCTCTATTAGTACATTAGAAATATGTATTATTTTTGAAAGAGTATCATATTTCTATCAGGTTTTGTTTTTATGTTAGGACTCTATTGGCAACATAATCACAGGTAGTGTACATCAGCATCAAAAATAGTAAAAAAAAATAGGGGCGCTCAGGTGGCTCAGTCATTAAGGGTCTGCTTTCAGCTCAGGTCATGATCTCAGGGTCCTGGGATTGAGGCCAGCATTGGGCTCCCTGCTCAGCAGGAGTCCTGCTTATCCCTCTCCCACTCCCTCTGCTTGTGTTCCCTCTCTCACTGTGTCTCTCTCTGTCAAATAAATAAATGAACTCTTTTAAAAAATAGTAAAAAAATAAAGGTCTTCCATATTCATCTTTTCACATTCACCAGAAATTAGATTTTAATAAAAATGAATACATCAGTGTGAAGAATGGGACTTAAGGGGAAGTTCCTTTAAACCACATACTTTGAAAAAATATATTCTTTTCCACAATGCAACAAATCATCCTTGTTCTGCTTATCTCTTTTCCATATTAGATTCTTCATTTATTTAAGGATTTCATAATATCTACATAATGCTATAAATTATGTTATAAAAGATTTTTAAGTAGAATCCTTCCATAATTCTTTATAGTTTCTTTGATTGTCTCCCTTTATTCACGCTTTCTGTCAAATGACTGACATAACTTATTGCCCTGTAAGAAATCCCAGGATCAAAAGAAATAAGAAACATAGCTGATCCTGTTATCAGCAGGACGTAGAAGCCTCCCAGAAGCAATCCTGAGCTCAGTGAGACAAGCCGGGACACCATAGGTAAAGTGCGGATGTGCTCCCTCAAATTAACAATTACACAGCATATTTTTTACACAAAAATAAACAAACAATTTACCTTATGCTAGAAAGGCAAAAGAAATTAAACTGGATCCTATAAGAAATGAAAACAGTGGTAGAAACTATACAGCAGATAAGGTTGAAAAGTGAATCTTATTATGTCCCCACCTATTGAGGTGAAGAAAAGCCTATATATTGACTGATAAATATTAATACACACCTACAATAGTTTTCATCATCTTTAATGGATTTTAAATGTAACTCTATTTGTTCCTAGCCTATTAAGACTCTACTTTACCTGCACTGTTTAGGATACCTATTGCCTAATGTGCTACCTTCATTTGAGCATTTACTAATTATGGTTACTATATGATGAAATCTAAACACACATCAGAAGTTATGTGTACTTACCATCTCTCTCCATATTCTTTCATATATAAATTCTGAATGATCTAGAAATATAAGACTATAATGTGTCTCTCCATGTATTTTACTACTTGATATTTCAAACTTGTTGGACAAAAGTCTCTTTTGCTAGATAGTAGCCCATGAGAATGGGGATAATATCCATTTTGTTCACAGCTAGGTTTCCTGGTGCTGTGCCTCCTGAAATATAAAGCCTTTGCTACCTGCTTTGATTCATTTGTTATGTCTTTACAGATTACTGTCTTATCTAAATTTGTTTTGAAATACAAAATGAATAAAAGTAGTATTAAATGACCTTCCTGCAACTATGATATCCAGGTATATTAAAATGAGAAGTAACAAATATTTATTAGGTAATATTTTATTTAATCATTATTTAATAAACACCAAACATAATTTGAACATCTCATGTCTAGCATCATGCCAGGCACAGGAGATGAAAAAGACAAGTAAGACAAAGCATGTTCCCTGAGGAAGCTCACAAATCATTACAGAAAATATCCCATTATAAAAATCTAATGTGGGCACCTGGGTGGCTCAGTTGGTTAAGCAACTGTCTTCGTTCGATTCAGGTCATGATCGTGGAGTCCCAGAATCAAGTCCCACATCGGGCTCCCTGCTCAGCAGAAAGTCTGCTCCTCCTTCTGCCCCTCGCCCCTCTCATGCTCTATCTCTCTCTCTCTCTCATTTTCTCTCTCTCAAATAAATAAATAAAATCTTTAAAAAAATAAAAATAAAAATCTAATATACAGGAATATTAGGGAGGGACACAGAAGATGTTAACACAGCAAAGGGTGAACTCAACTCTCTGCAATAGTTTCTTTTTCTTTCTATTAAAAAATTTGGGCAGAGGGGGATGCCTGTGTGGCTCAGTCGGTTAAGAAGCATCTGCCTTCAGCTCAGGTCATGATCCCAGAGTCCTAGGATCAAATCCCATATCAGGTTCCCTGCTCAGTGGGGAGCCTGCTTCTCCCACTGCCCCTCCCCCTGCTTGCACACACACTCTCTCTTCTCTCTCACAAAAATAAAAAAAATAATTAAAAAGAAGGGGGTGGGATTATGGACATTGGGGAGGGTATGTGCTTTGGTGAGTGCTGTGAAGTGTGTAAACCTGGTGATTCACAGACCTGTACCCCTGGGGATAAAAATATGTTTATAAAAAATAAAAAATTAAAAAAAAAAAGTTTTTTAACTAAACTAATATACTTAAATTGAAGTATAGTTGACATACAATATTATATTAGTTTCAGGGGTGCAAAATAGTAAGTTGACATTTACATAGGTTACAAAATGCTGACCACACACAGTAAGTATAGTTACCATCTGTCACCAGACAAAATTATTACAATTATTGACATATTCACTACACTATACTTTCTACAGAAGTATTTTCTTGAATAATATATGATATCTGCAAAAATAATTTTCATAAGGTATGAATAAAAGCATTATTCTATTATTTTATTTACATATTATGATGTACAATATTTTTAAAACGTAGCACATCATTATAAACCTATAACCATGTTTTCTAGGTGTTATAAACATTTGCTTAGGCAAGAACACAAAATCAGCCACATGTTATCAAAAATTATAACTAGGGGCACCTGGGTGGCTCAGTGGGTTAAAGCCTCTGCCTTCGGCTCAGGTCATGGTCCCAGGGTCCTGGGATCGAGCCCCGTGTCAGGCTCTCTGTTCCTCGGAGAGCCTGATTTCTCCTCTCTCTCTGCCTGCCTCTGCCTACTTGTGATCTCTGTCTGTCCAATAAATAAATAAAACCCTTAAAAAATAAATAAATAAATAAATGAAAATTATAACTAAAGCCTACCACTTTATCTGAACATTTGAACAATTTAAAACATCTCCAGTCTCCCAAACTTACAGACCACTGCATTGTTAACATTTATCGAACATCTATTACTTGACAGACCCCAGGGAAGAATGAATCTAATTCTCTGCTCTCAAAGAGCTCATTGTAATAATGTGATTTCATTACTACCACACTAAAGCAATAATACATTTTGGCTCTATCATTGCTTAGGACAACTAAGGAATCTTCATTCATACCAGAGAACTAAAATTATAATCACTGTATATGTTTCTCATTGTTTAGTTGTATATATTGACACTTTTTTAAGGAAATGAATGAAATTAGAAATAAATTGTTAAAACAACTCTATGTTGATCTGAAGCAGAAAAAAGAAATCTAGTGAACATTAATTAACTCCACATAAAAGCACTGCCTATGATTTTAGGGTAAAATAAAAACATACCAAAACAACAAGAAAATAAAAGGTAGTTCAATAAACCTTCCAAGTAAATAGGTATTATTTTTAAACACGTAAGATGATGGTTTACTTTCTACTTTTTAATGATAATATTGTAGTACCTAATAATAATTTTACAGTTCAGATGAACCTACTTCTCACTCAGGATAAAAATAACTGGTCCAAGTTAGATATCTCCCAGCAATGTGGAAAAGTAATTGTATTATAGTAAACTTTCTATATAAGATAAACTTCTAATTATTAAAATTTCCTCCAATATTTCTGATCTTATTCTACACTCCCCTCTAGAAAATCAACAGGTAGACATATTTCACAGTATCTGTCAGAGCAGAGAACAATCTAACAGATTTGTTTGGAGATAATCACTTTATTTGCTGCCATCAGGTCTCAAAGATAAACCATAAAAATACCTGTAAACACAGTAAAAACTACTGTGTATATTTCTTTTCTAATGTTAATTATCTTAACTATATTTTAAAATCTTGTTATTTAAAAATTTCTAAAAATACAAATATAGAAAAAATATAAAATAAATTATGGAATTTTATTAAATATTATAAAACAAACACATGGTTATTATAAAGTAACTATCATGGGGCACCTGGGTGGCTCAGTGGGTTGAGCCTCTGCCTTCGGCTCAGGTCATGATCTCAGGGTCCCGGGATCGAGCCCCACATTGGGCTTTCTGCTCAGTGGGGAGCCTGCTTCCCCTTCTCTCTCTGCCTGCTTCTCTGCCTACTTATGATCTCTCTCTCTCAAATAAATAAAATCTTAAAAAAAAAAAAAAGGTAAATATCACCATGGTCAGGCAAAAGAGAATTTTGTCAACTACCTCAAAAGCCCTTTCCGTGAGCCCCATCCCAATCAGAACCTTTTCCCACTTCCTGTAAGCAACCATTATCTTAATTAGTATAATAATCACTTCCTCATGTTTTTTATACCTTTACCATCCAAAAGTGCATTTGTGTAACTGTATGATTTTCAAATTATCATGAGTTTACATATAGCATTGTGTATAGATGCTAAATATTTAAGTTAATATGTTTCAAAATACAAATGCAAAAAGATCATAGTTTTACTTATCTTAAATGTTTTCTTTCTCTCACTTTTTTTGTTTTGTTTTGTTTTTTCTCACAATAAGTATGAACAGGGTGATTTTTTTTGGACAGAAAGGATATTAACTTTTGAAAGAAAGGATATATGTATAACCACTTGACAAAATTATAAAGTGACAAAAATCCCTAATCTAAAGAAGCAATGGGCAGAAAAAATAGTAATAATAACCCAAAAGCTAAAAATGTTTCTGGAATAATAATTACGAAAAAAAAAGGTTTTATTAAAAAGTATAGAGTGGGGGCACCTAGGTGGCTTAGTCAGTTAAGCATTTGCCTTAGGCTCAGGTCATGATCTCGGGGTCTTAGGAATGAGCCATGCATCTGGCTCCCTGCTCAGCCAGGAGTCTACTTCTCCCTCTCCCTCTGCTTCTCCTCACAGTTTATGCTCACACTCATGCTCTCTCTCTCTCTCTCAAATAAAATCTTAAAAAATAAATATATATATATAAAAAGTATACAATGGCTAAAAGCTACATCTATTCAGTTTCTAGATCTCCCCTTAATAGGTACACACACAAAAAACAAATGTCTCTCATAGAGATGCTAAATACCTACAGTGTATAAAAACACAGGACCACCTCAAGTATAAATTTTTAGTAAGTTTTTTATTTTCTATTTTCAGAAGAAACATTATAATTCACTGGAAGGCAGATTTTAATCCATTTGAAGTAAATTTCATGAACATAAAATTAATACTAACTAAAGATATTTGGAAAATACAGAAATATAGAGAGACAAAAATAATAGTCGTGCATAATTCCAACATCAAAAGGTGATCACTGTTAACAGTTTAGCTTATTTTGTAGTTAAAAAGATTATTCATTTTTTACCTCATTATGCCTCTATCATTTCTTCAAAAAAATGTAGTCAACATTTCATTATCCATTCAATCTTATAAAGACTATAAAATAACAAGACTACTTTTTCAAACATATGAGAATTTTATATGCAAATAAGTATTTTTTTATTCTAAAGATGAGCTACGGAAGAAAATATTTCTCAGGCTGCTCTCTTGAGAGAGCAGTAGGTATACATATTAATTACTATTATAGAAATGGTTCCATAATGAACTCTAATAAAGAAATATAACAATCTAGAATTTTACCACAATCTTAGTGTTTGTTCCTGTTGCCCATTTTCTTCCCTGAGTCATTCAAAATCACATCAAACATGAACTATGTTGATCATTTTCAGAAACTGTCATTTATATTAAGAAATCAGGAAATCCTACTCATGAAAATTATCATTAAAGTATGCTACCAAAAAATGTATGTCTAAAAATCCAATTACAACATGAAATTATGTAAGTCAAATCCTTTCACACAAATCTCCATGTAAAAGAAAATTCTGGAGACGTATTACCATTGAAAATAAACTGGCTTAAAGGATAATGAAGATGCCACCTAAAAATAAATCTAGTTTCTTAAAACTAATACTTAAGATAAAATTATAAAACATCTGATAAAGCCCTGCTAATGTTCATAATGGATTATAAAATCCAAATACTTAATTTTTCTGAACGACATTTACTTAGGACCAAATTACATGATAACAGATTATTCTTCCTTGAAAATCTATTCCAAGTTCACTCAGGGACGCCTGGGTGGCTCAGGGGGTTAAGCTGCTGCCTTGGGCTCGGGTCATGATCCCAGGGTCCTGAGACTGAGTCTCGTATGGGGCTCCCTGCTCAGTGGGGAGCCTGCTTGTGATCTCTTTCTCTCTCTCTCCGACAAATAAATAAATAAATAAATAAATAAATAAAATCTATTAAAAAAATAATAATTTCATTCATACTCTTAGCCAGTGCTCATTTAAAAAGAAAAAACCTTAAGTATTTAAGTGGGCTTTTGAAGTTAGTAAGTGTGAATGCTATCTGAAATATTGAAAATGCCTTGTGCACGTAACATGTATGTGTCAACAAAGATGACGAGGCTCTGACAATGGCGATGATTTATCTAATCGTTCTAAGAGATCTAAATTAGTTCAGTCAGTGTTCCTTGTAAGATCTCCATGATGAACAGTTGGTGCTACTGTCTGTACAACAGAATTATGAAGAACTATTTATATAATTAATTTCTTAAAACGTAGATTCACAAATATTATGGTCCTCTGGAGTAGAACACTGGCACTATGTAATGCTACCTAGTTATCAAAATTAGTGAGAATTCAAAAAACGTTTCCCAAGACTAGCGTGCCAAACCTAGGCATATCTTTTTTGGTGTAGGAGATAGATGAGATGAAGTATCCCATTCAAGCCAGATTCCTTGTAATCTTCATGGTTGAGTCTCTGCTCTACTTTCTGCCACCACCCAAGGTTAAAAATAGAAAACAAGATAGGCCAGATAAATCCTGTATTCTGGGCCCTGCTTTATCTGCCTTTTCTCTACTTTTTCTTTACATGCAGAACCATCCCTTTCACATTATCCCCAAGAGCTATTATTGTTTACTGCATAGCAAGCTTTATGAATACAGTCAACATCAGATGAGGCAAGCAGGAACAGTCACTTTAATCAGCTTAGTCCAAAATGAAAAGTATTACACAGTCCCCCCAGATGCCCAAGACTTTTATTGCTCTTCCATCTGCACACTTTTCCTTGTGCTACTTTTGGGGCTGTAATTGTCCCAGATATTTCTACTCTTTAGTCTATGCCTCAAGTATATCCTTTGGGAGGTCTTTTTTCCCTCTGGAACTCTGATTCTGGTTTTTAAGGCTATTCACACAGAATGATGCCCCCTTCTACCAACATCATTAAGTAGTTAATATCAGATAACCTCAGGTTTCAGCCCATTTCCACTTCCTCCAAATTAAGAACACTGGATTTCCTTCCTCCCAAACTCAAGCTATCCTTCCTTTATGGTCAATTCTACATTTTCCAGTCCCTTCACAATACTACCTTATTCTTAAACGTAATTTTTCTCTTAAAAAATCTTGGGTTTTTTCCCTCCTTTTTTCTACAATTCTATTTCCTCATACCATCAACTCTCTAAAATCACATTTGTAGTACTTATAACAAAATGTTCAGTATACATCAACTAGCCAGGGACAGTCCACTGTCCTTCCTTAGGAATTAAAAAAAAAGTCTTTTTAAATTATTTAATGCAATTTTCATTTTTGCACAGAATCTTTTTGCTCTCTTGAGTTTCCTTTAATTCACAATAAATTTTATTTGTAGAAATGATTTCAGTGTAACAGATACTTAGCTTTATGATGTGTAATCAAAAGGTACAAAAAAGAAAAATATAATATCATGATATATTTTTCAATCTTATGTGCAAAAGAAGAATTTATCATTCACAGTATTCTTATGACTCCTTTTCTAGAATAAGGAATTATTACTTAATTTTTATAAATCTGAAATTTCACACATCAGGCACGCTTAAAGATAAAAAGAAAATACCTTTAATAACTTGGCATTAGTACTAGCCTCTTATCCTAAGCTTTCAACAAGACTTAAACACTCACTTGTATTTCACTATTAAAGTTACAAGCCTATTTCTCAAGAAAAAAAGAACAACCAATTTCTTAAAGTCAAAGGAAAAGAGTAGATGGTCCAAGAGCAGTGGTTAAAAAGAAAACTGATAATATAACTTAGTAAAATTATACATTTACTCACATAATCATGGAAGGCTTTTGCTTCACTTGAATGTTCACATGTTTCCCGTCTTTCTGGAGCTGCACAGTAGAGATCCCAAAATACACTAAAAAAGTAATTATGTAAACATTAAGAAAATCATATAATATCAAATAGGAGATCACAATTCCAAAAACAGAAGACATGTATTATTCTTTATATAAAATGTGTTTTCTTCTTCAGGACAAATATTTCTTTGAAAGATAAATTCAGGTAAGTTCCCTCCTGCAATAATAAGATATAATCTAGCTCTATTAGAAATGCTAAGATTTTTTCTAAAAGGATAAAATAATTTAAAAAAATTTTAAACTGTCATTCTTAATTGTCTGTTTGTATCACTTAAACACATGATTGAAATAATTATAATGCTTTTCCCAACTTTCCCATGAAGATAAAAACAATAAATAATATCCTAATTTAATCATTAAAGAATAAAGTGGCTCATTATTTTTTTCAAGATAATTTTGTTGTCCAACTACCAGGCTAGTATCCTGACCATTAAATCATTGTTCAAACAAACATATGTTCTTAAAATTTCCTTTTGTTTGCCCTTGCAATTACCAAAATAGGTTAGTAATTTTGAAAATTCAAAAAGTCCATGCTCTCTCTTTTTCCCCTTCTGTTCAAGAACAATGGGAATAAGCAAGGTGGAACCAGTTGGAAAAAAAATAATTACAGTGCTTACAAAACTTATGTCTCTGATCATCCTACCATCTATAAAATTAACAATGAGCTATAGCAAATGATTAAAAAATCAGGAAAGCAAATGTCTAGAAATACCAGCAACAAACAAAGGCAATTACACTGATGAACAGAAATCTTTTTTTATTATACATTTTTCATTCTACAAAAACTGGAAAGTAGACTAAATTAAGTAGTTAAGAGCACAGGTTTTGGAGCAGGATATATCTCAGACAAAGCCAGCCCTGCCAATTAATTACTAGCTCAAGTTGCTTAAACTCTATAAAATGAGGTTGTTGAGGGGTGCCTGGGTGGCTCTGCCTTTGGCTCAGGTCATGATCCCAGGGTCCTGGGATCGAGCCCCACTTTGGGCTCTCTGCTCAGCCGGGAGCTTGCTTCCTCCTCTCTCTCTCTCTCTCTGCCTGCCTCTCTGCCTACTTGTGATATCTGTCCAATAAATAAATAAATAACCTTTAAAAAAATAAAATAAAATAAATAAAATAAAATGAGGTTGTTGAGAAAGCTGAATTATACAACATAAACTAAGCATACTATCAGTAATATAATCAACACTGTGATTAGCTTAAAAGCTTAATACGCATATATATTGCTAGGGCAGGTCATTGTACCAAGTGCACAGGTAACGATGGTACAATAAAAACTTGGTAAGTTAAACCTGGTCTCTTTGGTCTGACCCTTAAAGGTGCAGTCTGAACCTCTCCCCACAGGAGAAAACATTCTGTAGGCCTTATAACATGACTAGTTCAGTAAAATAAGATTACATTCAAAGTGAAAAATATGAATGATTGAATATTGGCATTTAATTTCCTTTTAAGTTTCTGTAATAAGCAGGGAAAATTAAGGAAAACAATAAAGAAAAATAATTTGAGTAAACCATTTCTTTTACTAGAAGGAAATCAATTAAAAGTTGTACTTGGCCTTTCTATCTCCCTTTTTGGACTTAGGAATTACAGATATACAAAGATATAGCTAAAAGTTTTCCACCTGTGTCAAGTGTGTTATGAGTTATAGAATATTGCAATTATTCTATTTTCATGTTCTTAAGGAACTTCAAAGCTCTTAAAACCAAAATTTTATAATGGTAGTTTTAAATCGTATTAGGTTTAATCACAATATTATGTGCACTATTATAACAAACACCTCCATATCTTTTTATTTACTAATTTCTTAACAAATGTTATATGATCCTTCTTGAAAGTCATTACATTATTACTTTTAAAATGTTGTCTAACAAAGTGGACTGGAAGAAAACAATTTATTATTAGATTATGTCCTAAAAGTTATTAAATAACTATAAATAAATGATTACTTATACATATAATTAGATTAAGTATTTATCCTGGAATAGTAACATTGTTCTATTTCTATCTTTTTTTCCTTTTATGGATTTAATTGGAGGTCAAAAGTTTACAAGATAGGAGCGCCTGGGTGGCTCAGTGGGTTAAAGCCTCTGCCTTGGCTATGGTCATGATCCCAGGGTCCTGGGTTTAAGCCCTTTATGCTCCTTGCCCAGCAGGGAGACTGCCTCCCTTCCTCTCCCTCTGCCTGCCTCTCTGTCTACTTGTGATCTCTGTCTGTCAAGTAAATAAATACTTTTTTTTAAAAAGTTTACAAAATCAAGATGAGGGAAAATAAAACAATTTACTAAAGTGGGATAACTTCATATATGGTATATTTCTGACAATTCTACATCACCTACGCATGATCTCCCTGAATAAAGATAAAGAAATATACCCTTCGAAGACATTTCCCAAAGGAAGAAATACACAGTTTCACAATAATAGTTACAGACATTAATACTCCACTCTCAATACTGGATAAAACAACCAGACAGAAGATATACATGGAAACAAGGGTTAAACAACACAATAAACTAACTAGATTTAGTAGATATATGCAGAACACTATACCTAGCAACAAGTATACACCTTCTTCTCAAGTGTAATTGAGGCATTTTCCACGATAGGCCATAAGTTAGAGCAGACATTAATTAAGTCTCAGTAGAGTTGAAAAGATAGGTATCATACAAAATATCTTATCTGATCACAATGGGATGAAGTTAGAGATGAGTAACAGAAGGAAAACTAAAAAAATCCACAAATTTGTGAAATTAACACAAACTCCCAATGGATCAAAAAAGAATCACAAGGGAAATTAAAAAATACTTAGAAATGACATGAAAACACAACATACGAAAACTTCTGGGACACAGCAAAAGCAATACAGGGGGAAATTTAAAATTATAAATATAAGCTATAAATATATTTAAAAAACAAGATAGATCTTACATAAACAACCTAACTTTAAAACATAAGGAACTAGAAAAGAACAAATGAAACCCAAAGCTAGTAGAAGGAGATAGTAAAGACTAGAACAGAGATCAATGAAACAGAGAACAGGAATATTAATTCTATAAAACCAAAAGCTAGTTCTTCAAAAAGATCAATAAACTTGACACCTTTAGAGCTAGAGGAACTAAAAAGAGAGAGAGGAACAGAGAGAGAGAGAAAGAGAAGACTCAAATTATTAACGACTCCACCAAAAAAATGTTAGAACTAAATAAATGGATTCAGTAAAGTTGCTGGATATGAAATCAATATACAAAAATCAGTTGTGTTTCTATAAACTAACAATGAACTATCAAGATGAGAAATTAAGAAAACAATTCCATTTACGATTGCGTCAAAAAGATTTAGGAATAGATTTAACCATATGATTGATTATACACAAAAGAATAGAAAATCTCAGAGATATTCATACACCGAGGTTCAAAAGAGCATTAGTCACCATAGTTAAAACAGGGAAGTAATCCCAGTGTCCACTGATGGATAACACAATGTAGGACATAAGCGCAATGGAAAATTACTCAGCCTTTGAAAGGAAGGAAATTCTAACATATGCTACGACATGGGTGAACCACGAGGACATTATGCTAAGTGAAAGAAGCTAGTCTCTAAAAGAAATATACTGTATGATTCTACTTATACAAGGTACTTAAAGTAGCCAAAAATCATAAAGAAAACAGAATGGTGGTGGTTGATGGGCCGGAAGGACAGGGAATAGGATGTTATTTTTTAATGGATATAGAGTTTCAGTTTTACAAGGTAAAAAGAGTTATGGAGATGGATGGTGAGGATGGCTGTGCCACATTATGAATGTATTTAATAACACTGAAATATACACTTAAAATAGTTAAGATGGCGAATTTTATCTTTTGTGCATTTTGCCACAATTTGAAAAAACTGGGGGGGGGAGGGGGGACTTTTCCTGGCCAGGCATGTTCTAGGTTCCATTTTACAGTGACTAAAACAATTCTTTTCTGTGTATTCATAATCTCTATTCCATCACTTCAAAGACCATAGAGCTCAGGTGGCCACCAGAAAGCTATGAGATACTACTAATAAAGAATAGTCACATAAAAATAAGGCAAATTGTCAAATTAAAAAACCCAAATCATTAGGAAAGTTTCATAATTGAGTCAAAAATAATCTTAAGTATATTATGGAATTGAAAGTATAAAAATTTAAAAATTAAATAAAATTTATTTTAGTGCCATGATATTCATGTTGAAGACATTTCATCTATTTTATAAGTATTTGTATGTTTTTACCTAAGATGTGATTACAGGTGGGAAAGATATTTCAAAAGTTTATCTTTTCTAGAAACCCAACCCATGTTTTGTACTAGTTATTTGACTCATACAGTATATTGGGACTGCTACAATACCATCCGAATATTTGAAAAAAAAAAAAAAGTTATAGCATAACAACAGGAACAAACCTGCACTGTGACTAAAACGTGAGTTCACATTCGGCAATTAATCCATGCTTGGCTTCGTTGGACAGAAGACAAATCACTTAGCTAATTTAGAAAATAACAAGGTTAAAGACCTCTATAAACCCTTGATAAATCAGAATTTTAAACTATGGTTTTCTTCTACTAATATTTCAAGTATATATTAATGCATAATCTATGCAATAAGCCACATCACATCCTGCACAAGAGAAAATATATATATATGATCCATGCCATGTATGTGACTGTGGATCCAAAACTAGAGATGAGTTGAATTCAAAATTTCAACTCAATTTCCTAAAGCACCTAAATACAACTCTATGTAGAAGTTACATCTCATATATTATTAAGACTTTATAAATATCCTGGGTAAATGCTTATGGCTGATACTATGATGACATGACATTTATCATATGAAAATGTGGACTATGTCTTAGAAGAGAAATTAGGCTTTTTAATAAGTAGGTAAGATTCATAGCAATACTTGATTTATTTTTAGCTAGACGAATTTCATTTGATTTCTTTTTTTTTTTTTAAAGATTTTATTTATTAATTTGACAGAGAGAAATCACAAGTAGACGGAGAGGCAGCCAGAGAGAGAAAGATAGGGAAGCAGGCTCCCTGCTGAGCAGAGAGCCCGATGCAGGGCTCGATCCCAGGACCCTGAACTGAAGGCAGAGGCCCAACCCACTGAGCCACCCAAAGCGCCCCAAAATCTTTGTTCTTGCACTATTTATTATTATTAAAATTTCCCCCACATAAATCAAAGGAAAATACAAGATTTCCAAGTTGAGGATTCTCATCCAAACACTGTTTTTCTTCCATTCTGAGGATGTGAGTGAAAATGATTTCATTGGCTGTTAATATCTCTAAGAGAATAATGAAGGCAAAATGATTGTCAGAGAAGTCTGCAAGGGTGAATAAACACTCCAGAGGTGTCCCGAAGATAGGATGCTAACATAATATAACCTTATTATTATAATAATAACCTTAATTCACTGGCCACATTCGGGACAACCTGAAAATAAAAATTTAAAAAAGAAGAAAAAAAACCACACAGGAGACAGGCCACATTACTATAACTTCAAATCGTTAATAGCTAAGGAAGTTAATTCTCTTTGGCCCAAAAAAATATTTTCAATTAATCTTATTCATAATCTATACTGATGAAAATTATCTATTCATAAACTAAGGAGGATTTTACGTAAAATGTGTATGTACCTTAAAACTTCCAAATACATGTTCTTGTGTTATTCCTTAACATTACTTAATAACTTATAAAATGTAAGCATTACATTTTGTCCAACTATCATAAAATTCTCATAATACTCTTGGATTCATGATGAATTCATATTTTAAAGTATCATTAAAATAGCTTATGTGCTAAATTCAAGCATCATATACTAAGCATCATACATTCAACATTTAATCCTCCCATTATTATGCCTATTTTGTTGAGGAGGGAGCTAAAGCTTAAAGAGGTTAAATAATTTACCTAGGGGACACAATTGGTTAGCAGCAGAGCTGAGCTTGAACTTTTATTTCTTACATTATTTTACCTCTATTGTGAGTATGGTATTAAGAGTTCTCATTTCAAGATGGCTCATGCTGATTACGGGCAAGTTTATGCAGCTCTGGCAGTCCAAGCAGCATCAGCCGTTATAAAGGTAGTAGATACCTGTCCTAGATAAGACAGCAAACACTTTGTTATCCTACCTTTGACCCTCATACTCCAACTCATTTCCTGAGTATCCTATGGCAACCAGCCCCTCACCCCACATGCAGCTGCCCGTAATGCATGGATGCCTCAATATAGACCAGACTCAGAAGAGACAACTCTTCTGAGTCCCATTTATATCTACTGTCTAGAATTAGCCACTCAGGATGTTCAAAAGGGAACTGTAATTAATGTCTTATTAATAGTGGGCCACTAAATTCTGCTCTGTATTGAACAAATATCATCTGTTACTGAGATGAGCACTGGTTACAATTCACAAAATTTCAATTCTAATTCTAAATCTGACCTTGAGAAAATAGTTTGTTTTTCTTTTTTTCATTAGTTTCTTTGTGTAAAAACAGAGAATATGGGGCGCCCGGGTGGCTCAGTCATTGGGCATCTGCCTTTGGCTCAGGTCATGATCCCGGGGTCCTGGGTCCTGGGACTGAGCCCCACTTTGGGCTCCCAGCTCAGCGGGAAACCTGCTTGTCCTTCTCCCATTCCCCTTGCTTGTGTTCCCCCTCTCGCTGTCTCTCTTTGTCAAATAAGTAAACAAATAAAACTTTTAAAAAAAGAGAATACATTATATATTTTACAAACTTCTGTAGATAAAAGAGATGGTATGCGCAAAAGTACTTTTAAAAGAATAAAGATATTCTAAAATATTCTCATAACTAGTATGACGAGAAAAAAAAAGCTTTTCTATTAAGAGTAAAATTTGCCCAGTTTCCTTTCTAATCCTTCATATTCAGTGGAAAATTCCATAATTATTTACAATGTCTGCTCATCACCAAATTTTTCTTTTTTCATTCTTTTCCTACTCTCCCAGACACATTTTGACTTTTCTTTATAACTTAACCACCTCTGTTCTTTGCTTTCTCTCCTGCTAACACTTTTTATTGCCTTCTCACCAAGATTATACTCCCATTTTAGTTGTCATCTGCATTGTCTTATCTTGCTGTTTAACTTTTTTAAAAGTTTTTATTTCAATTCCAGCTAGTTAGTATGATAATTAGTTTCACATTAGTTTCAGGTAGAATATTAGTTTAATATTAGTGTAATATTAGTTTATTAATGTAATATTAGTTTCAGGTATACAATATAGTCATTCGACAACTCCATATATCACCCAGTGCTCATCACAAGTGCACTCCTTAATCCCTGTCACCTATTCTACCCATCCCCTAGCCTATTTTAACTCAATTCAAATAAATGCCTATTATAGGCAAGACATACAAGATGAGTAAGAAACAGTCTGACGATGATTATATCATTCTAGTGAGCCAATTGACTAATTCAATGCTATTATTTTCACATGGGTATTTGGTTATTCTTAGCTATACCTCATGTCATTCATTAGACTCTAAAATCAGAGTACTAGCGTACTGTAATATCTGACTTCCCGTTCCCAGTGAAAGAAACTGAATTCTCATGATAATCTTAGTTATTAGTTTATTTTTTCTGCTGCATCATATATACTTAATTTCAGGATATAAATACATGGGCCCAAAGTAATTTCAAAAGGTGTTTTACATATAAAATTAAGAAAGAATAAAGCATAATTTCTGCCATTAAAAAATGAAATAGGAAGATTTTAAAAGTGTCTATTTTTAAGTTACCCAAATTGAAAAGGACATTAATTTCAGGAGAACGAAGTTTCCTGGCATTTCTGTTTCTGAAATTACAGAAGTTTTGGGAACTTTCATTAAAGAAAACAAAGAGGAAATACATTTTCAAAGGGGATTTGATCTGGGTAAAGGTAACGAACACAGGAGGCATAGGAAATACTATATGGCACTAGGCTGGGTGTAAACTGGGAAAGAAAAAAAGAAGTGATAAAGGAAATTACATTAAAAACAAGGAAAAACTTGCAGAAAATAAAATCACACACTTCCTTCCATCTATAAATTGCCCTTTCCTCTCCAAGGCTTCCACCTCTCGATTTCCCTGAATTTCTTTTTTTTTCTGCACTTCTCTGCATGTTTCTCTTTCATATACCTTCAACCTCCCTATTCTTTTCATCTCAATCTATATACATGCTCAAATTTATTCTATTTTAAAAAGAAAAATGTGGGGCACCTGGATAGCTCAGTCGGTTAAGCGTCTGCCTTCAACTCAGGTCATGATCCCAGGGTCCTGAAGTTAGGCCTTCAGCCCTGCATCATTTGCGGGGGTGGGGGTGTGTGTGTGGGGGGGGGGTCCTTTCCCAGCAGGGAGTCTGCTTCTCCTCTGCTCCTCCACCACCCACTCATGCTCTCTCTCTCTCTCTCACTCAAATAAAATCTTAAAAAAAAAATTTTTTTTTTTTGTTAATCCTGAAACTACTCCATGTGGCACCACACACTTCAGCTATTCTCAGTAACCCTTGAGGTGGAAAAATGAATTAAAGCAGCCTTCTGAACCTCACTTTCACCCCCTTCCCAATTCAGGAAAATCTCTGGGTCCTTTTACATACACCTGCTGCAGAATTTAATCTCTGCATTAAATATCCTACTTGGTTCCCATACATTATTCTCTCCTGATTACTCTTCTTTCTCTCCAATTAGTCTCCTTTGAGGCTGCTCTTCATCTACCCAGGCTTAAATGTTGACTTTCCTCAGGATTCCAACCCCAGGTCCTGCTCTTACTTGTTACATTAGGCAGTTGAATCTGTAAATATTCTTCACCAATAGTATGGTCTGTGCTCATAATTTCCAAACCACTGTAGACCTGTCTCAGATGTATAGACCCATATCTCTGACCTTGTATTAGGGCAACTCTATCTGAATGTCACTTAGGCATCTCAAAATTAAACCTGTCCAAGACAAATTGTGACCTTTTCTCCAAAGTTTGTTGCTCTTTCTATATTTCCTCTTTCAGTCAATGACATCACTACTCACCTCAAATCTAAAATCTGGGAAACTTCTCCTTCACATTCCAACTATTCTACTTACTGTTTGCTATCACCTCTCAACTGGACAATTACAGTTAACTTATAAGTAGACTCTATCTCTGTTCTCAGCCTTCTTCAATCCATCCCTATGTTGATGTCAAGTAAATGCCTAAAAGCACAAATCTAATCATGTCATGTAGTGTTTAAAATCTTTGTGCTTTCATCTAAAACCCTTGATGTACTTCAGGACTTCATAATTTAGCCCCAGCCGTTGTCTTTATCCTTATAGTCTATCACTTCAAGTACTATACCTACAATTCACCTGATCTAAACTACCAGTCACTTCTTGGATTCATGATCATTCCTTTTGAGACTTCATACTAATTATTCCTTGCCCAAAATATCCTTCGTTCACTCAGCTTCCAGCCCTGCTCAGACTCACTTTTTCTATAAAGCCTGTCCTAAATCTCACAAGCTGAAAGAAGCATTCCTCCTGAATTGCTATTAAAACTAGTATATAACTCAGTTATAATACTATTAACTGTCTATCTTTCCTGTACTTATCCCCTTGAGGGAAGCATAGTTTTGCACTTTGTAAATATTTGATGAAGAACCTTAAACAATAGGACAACTCGATTTTCAAATACTCTAAAAAAAAAAAAAAAAGTGAAAAGAAGTCTCAGAATTGCAACTTGTCCATCCAAAAGGGACCCTGCATTTGACCAAATGAGCAAGCACTAAGTTCTAGAAGACTATACATTATCCTATTCAGCTGGAGCTTACTAACAGCATTAACAGCTTCCCAGGTTTAAAAAAAGAAAGAAAGAAAGAAAGAGTAACCATTATCATAATCCTGAATCCCTAACCTAGGGCACATATGATAAAGCAAAACTCTAAAGAGTTAAGGATTAAAAAGGTCAGGCATCTTGTATTGTCAAGACGTCCATTTTTCCCAACTTGATCTAAAGATTCAAAGCAATCTTACTCAAAATCCCAACAAATTATTTTGTGGATAGCAAAACTCATTCTAAAATTTAAATGGAGAAAGTAAAGACCCAGAATAGTCAACACAATATTAAAGAAGAACAAAATTGGAGGGCTGATACTATCCAACTTTAAGACTTACTATAGAGGAAACAGTCAACAAAACAAAGAGTCAACCCATGGAATGGGAGAAGATATTCACAAATGACACTACAGAGAAAGGGCTGATATCCAAGGTCTATAAAGAACTCCTCAAACTCAACATCCAAAAAACAGATAATCATGTCAAAAAATGGGCAGAAGACATGAACAGACACTTCTCCAATGAAGACAAACAAATGGCAAGCAACACATGAAAAAATGTTCATCATCATTAGCCATCAGGGAAATTCAAATCAAAACCACATTGAGATACCACCTTATACCAGTTAGAACGGCAAAGATTAACAAGATAGGAAACAACAAATGTTGGAGAGAATGTGGAGAAAGGGAACCCTCTTACACTGTTGGTGGAAATGCAAGTTGGTGCAGCCACTTTGGAAAACAGTGTGGAGATTCCTCAAAAAATTAAGAGTAGAGCTACCCTATGACCCTGCAATTGCACTACTGGGTATTTACCCCAAAGATACAGATATAGTGAAAAGAAGGGCCATATGTACCCCAGTGTTCATAGTAGCAGTGTTCACAATAGCCAAACCGTGAAAAGAGCCAAGATGCCCTTCAATAGACAAATGAATAAGGAAGATACAGTCCATATATACAATGGAATATTACTCAGCCATCAGAAAGGATGAATACCCAACTTTTGTATCAACATGGATGGGTCTGGAGGAGATCACAATGAATGAAATAAGTCAAATAGAGAAAGTCATACAGTTTCACTTACTTGAGGAACATAAGAAATAACATGGAGGATATTAGGAGAAGGAAAGGAAAAGTGAATGGGAGGAAATCAGAGGGGCAGACAAACCATGAGAGACTGTGGTCTCTGAGAAACAAACTGAGGGTTTTAGAGGGGAGGGGGAAGGAGGAATGGGTGAGCCTGGTGGTGGGTATTAAGGACGCAAGTGTGCATGGAACACTGGGTGTGGTGCATAAACAGGGAACCTTGGAACACTGGGGAAAAAAGAACTACACACACACACACACACACACACACACACACAAAGACTATTCTTTTTCGATTAAAAAAAAAGACTATAAAACAATAGTAATCAAGACTGTGTGGTATTGGTGAAAAAATAGTGCAAGAGTGGAACAGAATAGAGAGCCAGAAAAAAATCTACATATTTAGTCAACTGAACTTTGACAAAGGAGCAAAGGAAATGCAATAGAGCAAAGATAATCTCCTCCACAAAAGGTACCAGAACAACTAGATATCCACATGCAAAACCATGAATCTAGACAAAGACCTTATATTCACCACAAAAATTAAAACACATAGATGTTCATAACAGCTTTGTTCATAACTGCCAAAATTTGGAAACAACCAAAATGTCCTTCAGTAGGTGAACATATAAATAAACCATGAATGTAATGGAATGTAATTCAATACTAAAAAGAAATGAGCTGTCAAGTCATGGAAAGACATGGAGAAACTTTAAGTGCATATTTTTAAGTGAAAGAAGCCAATATGAAAAGACTACTTACTGTATGATTCCAACTAAATGATTCTGGAAAAGAAAAAACTATGGAGACAGTAGAAGGATCAGTGGTTGCCAGGGGTGGAGCATAAGAGTGGGACAGATGAAAAGGCAGAGCACAGAGCATTTTTAGGGCAGTGAAAATACTCTGTATGATGGACCATATCATTATACATTTGTTCAAAACCACAGAATGTACAACACCAAGAATGAACTGTTATTTAAACTATGGATTTTGGATAATTATGAATGTGTCAATGTAAGTTCATCAACTATAACAAATGTACCACTCTAATGGGGAATGTTATTATGGAGGAGGTTAGGCCTATTTGGGGCCAGAAGGTATACTTCTGTACCTTCCCTATAACTGTGTTGTGAATCTACTAAAAACTGCTCTTAAAAAAAATTCTAATAAAAAAAGAAAGAAAGAAAAATCAAAGGGACCTCTGAAACAGTTAACATCAACAAAAAAAGGTCAAAAGCATCCAGTGGATTTAAGGCTCACAGTCATGGCTGTCTATACACAATGAAAGCTTGGGATCTGGGCAGTTTTCTGTAGGAGAGGATCCATAGCTTTTCATAGGTTCTCAGAGGATCCCATAATCTCAAAATCATTAAGAACCACTTATTTACACAGATGAAGTAGGCTCCTCAAAGGGTTTGTTGGTAGTTTCAGGGGAGAAATTTTAAAAACACTGAGAATATTGTACCCATATTTTGCATGTGCTACACTTAAATTGAATAGACTGTAAAATACGTATGTGCCCATTGTTTATCATATCTTTGATATCTCCAACTACATACAAATTAAAATTAGTTAAAACATCAAAGCCACAGAAGAAGAGTTTCCTTGAATCTTAGAGCCATAGAAAAAGGAAGAGCAAATGACATTTAAGACCTATATCTTCCGATAGTTAAGACCGAAAAAGCTAAAGTATTCTGTGAGGTATTATCAACTATCAATAGTATGAAAATACGTTAAATTCACAAGAAATGGAGCGAAAGAGAAACAGGCACAAGAAATAAAATTAAATCTTTAATGGAAAATTTTCAAAATCTTCACTTTGTTAGTTCACTAATCCAATAGGGACAGACTCCTAAATTGGTTTCTTACACTACTTTTAGACCTAAGTGGAAACATACAAAATATAAGGTGTACACAGGTGAGAAGACTCAATTACATTTGGCAAACAGCTGAATTTTTATAGTAGAGATCTAGATATCATAAATACATACTATATAAAATGAGAAATTGACTTTTATGATATGCATTATAACAGCTTAGTCTTAAACCCCAGGAAAACAACTCAATGATAGTGCTTAACTGCAATAAACCGTTGTTCCAAATACAGGAACAGCTCTGAGCCAAAGGACTGCACCTGTTCCTGCCATACATATGTGAGACAAACAAGGGAAACCCACAACCACAACTGATCAAGTGCGGTTCCATTCACCACAGAACCTCTAGTAAGGCATGTTTTCAGGAGAGAGGTTAAAAAGATGATGGCATTAAATAACGTGCCAAGGAAACCATGTGCTTGGCACAAGAAGAGAGCTTCTGTTTTTCTCTTTTAATTAAGATGCTGAGAGATGAATATAAAAGCCACTGAGCAGGAAATGTTTCTAAATTGAAGAACTGTAAACAAACAGCGTAGCTTGTCCATGTGGACACCTGAATTGCACTGTATTTGCAGAAAAGTCACAGGCCTGGACATTCTGGTATTCGAGTGAAATGTATAAGTTCTGCTATCAACTGGCCTTTAGTAGTCTGATGGTCTCTTTAGTGTTCCTACATAGCTCTATCCCTGAATCTACAATGAACTCTTTCAGTTTTTCTTCTGGACTATTCTTCACTGTCCTAAAAATTCACCACTGCCTCTACCTTCCGTATCCTCAGGTATAGTTGAGATCATGAGGGTCTAAAAGCCAGGAAGAATGACCTCACCAGAAACAAACATGCTAGCAGCTTATCTTGGATGTCTGGCTTCCAGAAATGTGAGAAAAGAAAGTTAGGTTGTTGAAGTCATGTAGTCTATGGTATTTTATTATGGCAGCCTAAGCTGACTAACAGAACCATACTTGGAGTAGGAGATTCCATATACCAAACCCAGTTCCAGCTTCACCCAATAGTACTATCTTTAAGTTAAAGAAGACTAAAGCTGGTTTTGAGCTTTTTTTAAAGTGTTACCTCTCATAAAATAATTATAGAAAACAAAAATAAGTAAATAAAAAAGAAGCATGAAATTATTAACAGGTATAGTGCAGGCCTACTGAAATACATCATCGATCTAATAAAAATGGAATAAAAGATACTTACCACCACCAAGAATGTAAGAATCCTGGTGGTTCCCCCAATGTGATGTTTTTTTCCCATCTTATCTAAAATGAATAAAAGAGATATTAAATACTGTCCTAATAATACCTTTTTCCACAAATATTACAAACCAATATTTTCCCATTTAAAATACTAAGGTAATATATAAGATTTTAATCATTTTCATATTACCATTTATTCAAGTTTTATAAGTACTCATTTTACATAGTAATTTATTGATTGGCTAGTTTGAGAAGATGTCACCATTACTTTCCTGAATTTGCCTCCCACTGTGCCAGGACTTTTAGGAGAGACTTCTGGAACCTAAGGAATTTCAGGACCTTAAGGCACATCAAAATCACCATTATTAACATCACTACGAAAATCAATTATTACTACTAACCAAGGAATTTGCAAATGACTGGAATTAATATGTGCAGACTCCAAATTACACCTTAAGGATCGAGTTTTTAAATAAATTCCTGATTTGAGGGGATGGAGAGAAAGAAGGCATGTGTCTTCCATAAAGTAAGAGTTTCAAAAAAGCGCCTGGGTAGCACAGTCAGTTGTGCGTCCGACTCACTGAGGTCAGGACATGATCTCAGGGCCATGAGACTGAGCTCCAACCTCAGCAGAAAGTCTGCTTAGGACTCTCTCTTCATTTCCCTCTGCCCCTTCCCACTCCTCCTCCCACACTCGCACTCTCTCTCTCTCTCTCTCTAATAGATCAATCCTTTAAAAATTTTTAAAAAAGAGTTCAACAGGATGGAAATATTAACTTTACAAATGTTTGTATTTAGATATATATTTACATATATATTCATGTATATTTATATATATTATATTTATATTTCAGATGAGTTGGAGTTCACTATAAAAAATTGAAAACAAGGTCAATATCTCTAAAAAATTGAAACTTCTGACTAAATACTCTACAAATTAAATTTAGAAGTTGGAAAGCTGGGTAGGTATTTATACAGTGTCTTTTCTAAGCACTGATAGCAGTAAACACAAAAGATAAAAATTTTTGCATTCAAGAAGATGATACTTTAGTACAGAAGACATATCATAAACAAAAAAAAGCAAAATATAAAAAGGAGAGGGAGAGAAATTATTTTTATATTAGAAGTAGAAAGTGACAAATGCTAAGGAGAAAAACAAAGCAAGGAAGGAGGACAATGAAAATGGAAAACAGTAAGAAGTAAGCTATAATTTCAATTAAGGTGATCCAGAAAGCCCTCAAAACCAATCTTTAGGCAGGGGCGCCTGGCTGGCTCAGTCAGAAGAGCATGCAGCTCTTGACCTCAGGGTCCTGAGTTCGAGCCCCATGGTGGATATAGAGATTGCTTAAATAATTAAATAAATGAATAAATAAGAACTTGAAAACAACAACAACAACAATCTTTATGTGTAAGTATGATTTCGTTTTTAGTTTAAATAATTAGGGATGCTTGAGTGGTACAATCAGTTAAAAGTCCAACTCCTGATTTCAGCTCAGGACATGAGCTCAGGATCATGAGATCAAGCCCTGGGTAGGGCTCTGCACTAGGCATGGAGCCTGCTTAAGATTCTCTCTCCCTCTTTTTCTGCCCCTCCCCCAACGGGCACATGTGCATTCGTATTCTCTCTAAAAATAATTAATTAAAAATTATTTAACAGGGACGCCTGGGTGGCTCAGTTGGTTGAGCAGCTGCCTTCGGCTCGGGTCATGGTCCCGGCGTCCTGGAATCGAGTCCCACATCGGGCTCCTTGCTCGGCAGGGAGCCTGCTTCTCCCTCTGCCTCTGCCTGCCATTCTGTCTGCCTGTGCTCGCTCCCTCTCTCTCTCTGATAAATAAATAAAATCTTTAAAAAAAAAAATTATTTAACAATTCCAGTCAGCAAAATATGCCCTTAGGCCCTTAACATATCTAGGAAGTAAACAACCACATAATTATAAATTAAAAAAAAAAAAATTAAGGAATCCTTTCTATCACCTACTGTGGAAGAACCTAGAAATTCTTGTCCCAAAAGGATTAAAATAAATAAATAAAAGTTTTAGGATAGGACTTGAGAAGGTAGCCCAAAATGTTAAAAAAAAAAAAAAAGAAAAGAAAGAAAAGGGGTAACTCTCTAAGGTAAAGATAGGAAACTAAAATCACCAGAATCATCATTTTTTAAGAGTTCTTAAACATAGAAAATGTAAATCAATGGGAACTTTAATTTGCTCTCAAAAAACAAAATTTTCTGAAAGTGAGGAAATTATATATGTGATAGCCATTTTTTGAAAGAGCTAAAGAAGAAATCCTAGAGATTAATGAACTTGAATTCATAGACTAAGTATCAACAATGAACCAAAACATGTTATATTATATAAATAAAAGCCAGATCCTAACTTGAATACTCCTAAGAGTAATACAAATAATTTTTTTATCTATGCTATCTTCTATCTGAATTTCTGTTAATTATTATTGTTACCTTCTTGGTTCATGAAAAAATAAGAAATGGTAGTACTTCATGAGTCTGAGGATAAATGAAACTCTGATGTCCTGTTAAATTTATAACTTAGTCAAAAACCTATTTCTAATCTTTCCATCTTTTCT